>NW_019154108.1:2248468-2332330 GCF_002288905.1 Enhydra lutris kenyoni | reverse complement strand
AATAATAATAATAATAATAATAATAATAAAAAAAATCAGCATTAACCAAAGCGAGACCAGGATAATATAAAATTGAGAGTCATTTTAATATTAATTAATGTTAATATTCAATACAGTGATTGAAATCAAAATTCCAGATTTGAAGAGGTGCACGAAGCACCTATTAACAAAAGGAGGACCAGCAGAGGAGCAGGTGTGCAGCTCAGCCAGGACTCTGTAGACTTTACCGCATATCACCTGAAGGAGAGGGAGGAAACCCTAAAGCTTAGAACACCTATAGTTTGGGGGAATTGTGGAACACTGGTGGTTGGATAAGAGCTAATATGGCATAAAACTGTCTAAACACCCTGTTCTACACTTACGTATCCATTTAAAAATAGGATTTTGATCACCTGCCATGATCCCGACACTGTACGTGGCACCAAGGGTCAAGTAGTGAACAAACCTAATCTCAATCTGTTATTCTCATGGAGTTTACAGCGTAGTGGGGACAACAGGAATTGGCCAGATAATCACAGACACATGAAAGCATGTCTCTATGATGAGTGCCAAGAAGGAGAGACATGCTTGCCATGACCGCCCATCAGAGGTGGATATATTCTAGTCAGGGAAAGTTCCCCTGGGAAAGTCACCCTTGAGCTGAGCTCTGAGGAATAAGCAGGACTTAACTAGATGCATAATTGGAGAGAAAGATGGCTGCCCTCCACGGCAGCAAAATTGAGGGCACTTGGCTGGCCCAGTCAGTAGAGCATGTCACTCTTGATCTCAAGGTTGTGAGTTCAAGTCCCCCACTGTGTATCGAGATTACTTTAAAATAAATTTTTTAAAAATGAACTGTAAATGACGGTATTTCTAGTTTTTTAAAGCATAACTCACTAACTTAATAACTGTTAAGACTATGATTAAGAGATATTAAATGAATGAATGGGTAGGGTAGTTCCTTTTCTCCCCAAGCTTACTGAGGTATAATTGACAAATAAAAATTATATATATTGAAGGTGTCCAACATGTTTTGATGGATCTATACACTGTGAAATGTTTATCTGTCCCCTCACATAGCTATTTGTTTATTTATTTACCTATTTATTTGGTGAGACTAGTTAAGCTCTAGCCTTAGTAAGTCTCAAGTATACAGTATAGTGTTGTTAACTACTGTCACCCTGCTATGTACATTAGATCTCCAGAATTTATTCATCCTGAATTTCCGAAACTCTAAAAGTTTATATGCTCACTCCCCAATGAATCAAAGGGGCTCAAGCCCCTGGCCTGGTTCTATTTCCAGGCTCTCTCCCCCCTTGGTTGGAATGTGGCTTTGATCCAGGGGCAAATTTAGCAAAGAAAGGTGGGAAGAGCGTTCCTAGAAGAGGGAAAAGCTTATGCCAAAGCCCTCTGGTTCAAGCAAGAAGCAATGTCTGCAGAGCTTTACAGATTGTGTCAGAGAATTCTGTCTTAATTCTAAAAATGTGGAAAGCCTTTGGGCTTTAAGCAGGGAGGAAGAAAGAGATGGGGCTGACACGACCAGTTCTGCGTTTTGGAAAGGTTATCTAATCTATAATACGGAAAAGAAAGAAAAGTAGTAAAGTTGTAAAAAGTTTGATTGTGTACACAGCATTTGTCTCAGAAATATTACTAAAATAAAGGGCTTCTGTCATGTTACACAGAATAAGGATATAATAACCACTTCCCCATTCATTCATTCAAATGATATTTATGGTGCATCAACAATGTTATCAGGCAGGTAGACCATGCGCTCTACCCTCCTAGAGTTTATGGAATTAGACAAAATATAAAAGTGAATAATACAGCTTGTGAGAACCCAATAAGCACCATGGAACAAGAAAAAATAAAGCAGGATAAGGGGAATTGAGAATGAGAAGAGAGTACAATAGCATGTAGTTTTACACATGATAATCAGAATAGTCCTCTTTGAGAAGGTGTGTTTTACACAAAGACTGAAAGAAGTGAAGACATCCACCTTTCTGAGTCTGGGTCAAAGGCTTTCTGGCCAAAGGGCAGCCAGTGCAAAGTCTCTAAGACATTAGCATATCTGCCATGTTTGTGGAACAGCTAGGGGTCCAGCATGCCCAGAGTAGAGTGAACATGGAGGAAGAAGCTAGAGATGAAAACAGAGAACTGGGCCTTGAAGGACATCGGCAGTCCTTTGAGTGAGGTGGGCATTCACTGTAAGGTTTTGAGTGGAGACTTCTCAGGACCTGACTCCTTTTTTAAAAAGTTCACCCTGCTGCCATTGTGGACAACAGGCTATAGCAAGGCAAGAGGGAAGTGGGGAGACCAGTTAGGAGGTTTCTACAGTGAGGCAGGTGAGAGATGACAATAGTTCAGACCATCATCACTGGACTTGTGAATGGTAGCAGTGACAGAAGAAATAATAAAAGGTTTTCAAAATTCTGAGAAAAAAATTTTCAATAATAAAATGCTAATACTCAGCCCAACTATCAATTATGAAGTATAGGAATAATGTCTTGCTGTGGAAAAGGCACCAAAAATTACCATGCACCATTTCACAAGAAGATACTAAAAAATGTGCTATACGAAAATGAGAGGATAAACCAAGAGGAGATATGGGATTTTTAATTCTAAATAAGACAAAACCCTAGCAATTTTATTTGAATAAAGAGCACAACAGAGTCATGCATTTTTTAAATGCATAATCCTTTTCTAGCTCAAAAAATAAACCTCAGATGCATTTATAAGTTTTCATCAAAAAAAAAAAAAAAAAAGACATCCATTTGGATATGCTGCAAGGGCAACAAATTGTTAAAGACAGCCAGTCAGATTTGCACATTTTACAAGTAATAGATGTCATAGGACATAGCCACAAATTCTAATGTCTGGTATCTAAAAGTTTCCCTTGTACAAATAATGCTTCTCCAGTTTTAAACAACTAACTCAATAGTCAAATCTATTTTTACAGAAATATTAACACTGGACAGGAATGTAAAATCAAGACTTTTGTAGACTTTCCCAAATCATCATATTATCAAGGTGAGTGATAAATTTCCCTAATATATTTCAGTCAGGGAAATATAGTTGTAATATTTTTACAGGATTTTTCCCAAGTAAATGAAGGAGGCTTAAGTTATGTAAACTTCAATTGCCCCAAAATGTCTGCTCCATTTTGCTATTGTTTGAAGTATTACCTCTTAAGCTTCTTTTTGTTTTTTTTTTTCCTAATTTGCCTCATATAGTCCAGTTTCCCAGGATAAATTCAATCTTTTTCTTTAATGTCACCTTTTATCAATACTTTTTCATTAAATTATGAAAACTGAAAAAAAATATAATAAACTTAAGCAACTAAAAGGAATGATGGAACATTTTTTTCCTTTTGAGTTTTCTCAGATTTCTTTCACTAGTTGCTTGAAAGTCCTGAAATTCTTTTTTTTTTAAGATTTTATTTATTTATTTGACAGACAGAGATCACAAGCAGGCAGAGAGGCAGACAGAGAGAGAGGAGGAAGCAGGTTCCCTGCTGAGCAGAGAGCCCGACGTGGGACTCGATCCCAGGACCCTGAGATCATGACCTGAGCTGAAGGCAGCGGCTTAACCCACTGAGCCACCCAGGTGTCCCGAAAGTCCTGAAATTCTTAAGGCTAAGAATTGGCATCTTATTAGTTAGAGACACCAAAAAAATAAATAAGTAAATAAAATAGCACAGCTCAAAGCTCACATTATGAAATGAAAGGGTAGAATGTAATTATTTTAAAAAGGAATGAAGGACCACGTAGCATTTTGAATTTTGCAGGATCTAGCAAAGTGGAGAATCTATCATTAAAGAAGAAAAGAATTCCCAAGATGCTAGTGAAATACTTCCCTAATGGCAGGCATGCAGCAGTGTTAGGAAATCACTAGTCCAGTTTAGGACAAGAGGATGAAAGTCTCCAGGGGGAGCCAAATGTGTTGGATATAGTGTGAGAGATTACCAACATAAGGCAGAATTTGTGATAGGTGCATAGAAACCTTGAGGGACTTAAGAAAGGAGGGATTTATTGATTCCAGAGAAAACTAAAAATTATAAAAGAATAAAAATCTAAATAATTATAATTGCATGGCACAGATACAAATGTTATGTAATCATAATATTACAAACAGTGAATATTAATTTAACAAAAAAATTTGCAATTTAGCACTTTGAAAAAAGTGGGAATAAAGTAGGGATTAGAAACAGTGGTATGAGAAACTGAAAGCTTCATTGCCACTACAAGGATGTCAACAGGTAATATCTAAAGATGAAAGAGAGAAGTAGTGGTAGAAGCATGTTATTTAGAGGTAAGCTGTGGAATGAAGAAACAGCTAAAAGAATTGCCTCTAGAAAACATTACTCAGAAATGGGTGGTTGGGTTGGGGTAGGGCACCAGTGGACCTCTGATGAACACCGTTATCCCTACCATCAGAATATACCAACTCTCAGGGTTTAACATGGTGCCAGCAATTGAAAGGCTATATGGGGTGCTCTACAGTTCACCAATGCAACAAAGATACTTAGGATTGGAAAGGAGATTAGCAAAATAGGACAGGCAGGTAGTTGATGGCCTTACTTCTATTCCTTTTCCATGAAGCTTCAGGAGAAAAGGCAGATTAGAAACAAGGCAGGAGAAGAGCAGATAGCACTACTTCCAGGTGTAGACATGTAGGTAAGTCTGTGAGGTATTCTTGGTCTTAGATGACCTACCTCTTTGATACTATACAGTCCTGAATGGGAAACCTGGATCAATAGACTCTTTCATCTTGAAAGACTTTCATCTTTCCATGTTGACCTACGGAGTGCCTGATCGAGGCTTAGTAATCCACCTCAGCTGTCCTATTTTCTGATTTTTTCCATGGTCCTCTTGCCTTACAACTTGACTATTATACTAATGTTCCTAACTATGGCCCCAAAATCTGATCTAATTCTCTGCATTCTTGATTTTCTTCCTGTTTGTTGCATCTCTTATGTCCTTCATGCTAATCTGTTTCTCAGGCCAACCTAGTAGCCTAATCTTGATCATTAGTTGTCCCAACTGATTGAAGATTTGGTTTAGTACTCATGACACCATTTCTGATTAATGTTGCCATATGATCCAAACCTTTTCTCCTGGCACTGTTCTTACTGTGCCAGTATTGGTTGGCTTCTGCTTAAAAGCTATAGTAGCCAAATCATGTTCATGTGGTTAAACCTAAAGACTGGATAGGCTAGATCAGTTACTGTGAGTGAAGAAATTAAAATTTGCTCCTGGGACAAACAAATCAAAATAGAAGACCTGTGAATGCACACGGACCTGCTCTCCAGGCCCCTTTTCCCAGAGAAGGAAAAGAACTCAAAGAAAGAGCTTGAAAGGTCATATAGGAACTTTAGCTCTCAGAAGAATTCCCTGAGTTTACTTCAAGGTTAGAAGGCTTAACTCTCAGCACTTCCACAGTGCCTGTAAACCTAACTTCATGTTAGAATTCTTTTTTAAATTTTTATTTGTTTATTTATTTATTTGAGAGAGAGGGAGAGAGTGAGCATGAGTGGGGTGAAGGGCAGAAGGAGAAGCAGACTCCCTGCTGAGCAGGGAGCCTGTTGGGAGAATCCATCCTGGGACTCTGGGATCATGACCTGAGCCGAAGGCAGATGCTTAACCAACAGAGCTACCCAGGCACCCTCATGTTAGAATTCTTAAAGATAAAGACTCTTTAGGCCTCTGGATAGTTCACAGTCTATATATCAGCACCAGTCCCGTCCATGTCGCTACAAAAGTTGGATATTCATCCTTTCTGATGGAGGCATAATACTCCATAGTGTATTGGACCACATATTGATTATGCTGAGTGAAATAAGTCAAGCAGAAAGAGTCAATTATCATATGGTTTCACTTATTTGTGGAGCATAACAAATAGCATGGAGGACAAGGGGAGATGGAGAGGAGAAGGGAGTTGAGGGAAAGTGGAAGGGGAGGTGAACCATGAGAGACTATGGACTCTGAAAAACAATCTGAGGGTTTTGAAGGGGCAGGGGGTGGAAGGTTGGGGGAACAGGTGGTGGGTATTAGAGAGGGCACTGATTGCATGGAGCACTGGGTGTGGTGCAAAAACAATGAATACTGTTACGCTGAAAAGAAATAAAAAATTAAAAAAATATATATCAGCACCATCTCAAAGTGGATAAAACAGTTCTTGCCTGACTAAATTTCAGTAGATCAATATTGACACACCCTGACTCTTAGGATTCTTTTTTAGACTTTCTTTTGCTCTGCTTTGTCAACAGCCCCTGAGTAAATTAATTAATATAAGACCAAGAAAAGAAGAAAGAAAAGAAACAATTTAATACACTGGATCTAGAAGATGGAAATATGTGTAATTCCTTGTTCCTTCTTAGAAAGTTCTTTTATGGATGGTAACTCTCTTCGCTTCTTGGGAAAACAACAAGGAAGGGATCAAAAAGTAGTGAAAACAATACTTACTTCTTATTGAATATGTACTAGGTCCTGAGTCTTTGTACACATTAGTTTAGTTAATTCTTACACCAACTCAATGAGATAGATATTTAATGAATAAGAAAAATGAGATTCCGAGTCATTAAATAATTTGCCTAACATCAGGCAGCTACTAGTTGAGGAGATGGGACAAAAACAGACTATATAATGCCAGACACCATGATCATAACTTCAAAGATATATGACATTCCCAGCAACACTAGGAATGGAAGGAGATGATAATTCAAACTGTTAAGGAAACAACTAGGGTTTTGATGGTGCTATTTAAATCAAAAAAAAAAAAGTGACCTTCCTTCCTTTATCATTCAGCCAAGAATCCAAAATAACTTCTAAGAAATCAAGTGACAATTTCAATTCCATTCAACAAATATCTTCTTGAATTCCTACTAATACCAGGATCCACAATAGAGTCTAGTGTATATAACAGTGAGTTAATACAGACATAATCTCTCCCTTCAAGAAAGTTACAAACATTTTAGAAGTAAAAGTATAACTATTATAAACAGGAAAGGGGAGCAAAAACCTGTGGGAGGGAAGAGCAAGGGCATTTTATGATCTAGAACATAGAAACTCCCACTCAAGAAATGAAGGTTGAGCTAAAATGTAAATGATAATATGACTTAACTAAGTCCTGGATTCAGTCTGATGTCACAAGGTAACCTAATGAACGAGAACAACTTGAAGAGTGGCAAGCTCCTCTGAGGAGAAACAGGATGCATGACTGTTTCACCTTTAACAGAGCAACAACATGGGAAGGAAGTTACCACACCCATGAGCAATAAGAAAACAGCTGAAATTTTAAAGGTCTAGAGACTACATGTGGGCTGACACAGCATTATAAAACCCTGAGAGTTCTGGACACAAGGTGAGTCTGCAGTGTTCATCCACTCTTTTCATTGTCTTTAACTGAGAGTTCATGAAAAGATTGAGAACATGGCAAGAGAGTAGAAAGTAATCTGCTAAGTCACAGGTATGCAGGGCATGCCTAAGCCTGAGAACAGAATGGGAAAAGTGACTGAGAACAGAATGGGAAAAGTGAGCAAAGACCCTCTGTGTTCTGGATCCTGCACTGAGTATAAGACAGATCCAACAATTGTAGATATTTATGCCCCTACCTTTGGAGCAGCCAGTAATATAAACTAATTAACAACAAAATTAAAGAAAACATTGATAAAAATACAGTAATAGTAGGGGACTTTAACATCCCACTCACTGCAATGGACAGATCATCTAAGTGGGAGATCAACAAGGAAACAAGGGCTTTGAATGACACAGTGGACCAGATGAACTTCACAGATATAGTCAAGCATTTTATCCTAAAGCAACAGAATGCCCATTCTTCTCAAGTGCACATGGAACATTCTCGGAATAGATCACATACTGGGTCACAAATCAGCTCTCATCTAGCACAAAAAGACAGATTATACCATGCATATACTCAGATCACATTGTTTTAAAACTTGAACTCAATCGCAAGAGAAAATTTGGAAGGAACATGAATACATGGAGGTTAAAGAACATCCTACTAAAGAATGAATGGGTCAACCAGGAAATTAAATAATAATTTAAAAAATTATTGGAAACAAATGAAAATAAAAATACAACAGTTCAGAGCCTCTAGGATGCAGCAAGGAGGTCTTAAGAGAGAAGTATATAGCAATACAGGCCTTTCTCAAGAAACAAAAGAAGTCTCAAATACACAACCTAACCTTATACCATACACCTAAAGGAGCTGGAGAATGAATAGCAAAGAAAACCTAAATCCAGCAGGAGAAGAGGAATAATAAAGATTAGAACATAAATCAATGAACTAGAAATCAAAAGAGCAGTAGAACAGATCAACAAAACTACTAATTCTTTGAAAGAATTAATAAGTTCAATAAACCCCTAGCCAGACTATTCAAAAAGAAAAGAGAAAGGGCTCAAATAAATAAAATCATAAATGAGGGGTGCCTGGGTGGCTCAGTGGGTTAAGCCTCTGCCTTCGGCTCAGGTCATGATCCCAGGTTCCTGGGATCGAGCCCCGCATCGGGCTCTCTGCTCAGTGGAGAGCCTGCTTCCTCCTCTATCTCTGCCTGCCTCTCTGCCTACTTGTGATCTCTGTCTGTCAAATAAATAAATAAAATATTTTTAAAAATAATAATAAAATAAAAAATAAAATCATAAATGAGAGAGGGGAGATCACAACCAACACTAAAGAAACACAAACAATTACAAGAGCATATTATGAGCAGCTATATGCCAACAAATTAGGCAATCTGCAATAAATAAATGCATTCCTAGAAACAGATAAACTACCAAAACTGAACCAGGAAGAAATAGAAAACCTTAACAGACCAATAACCCGCAAAGAAACTGAAGCAGTAATCAAAAGTCTCCCAAAAAACAAGAGTCTGCGACCAGATGGCTCCCAGCAAAATTCTACCAAATATTTAAAGAAGAATACCTATTTTCTGAAGATGCTTCAAAAACTAGAAATGGAAGGAAAACTTCCAAACTCTTTTTATGAGGCCAGCATTACCTTGATCCCCAAACCAAAGACTCCACCAAAAAAGAGTTAGAGACCAATATCCCTGATGAACATGGATGCAAAAATTCTCACCAAGATACTAGCTAATAGGATCCAACAGTACATTAAAAGGATTATTCACCATGACCACCTGAATTTATTCCTGGGCTGCAAGGGTGGTTCAACATCCACAAATCAATCAATGTGGGAATAATTAATAAAAGAAAGGACACTAATAAAAGAAAGGACATGAACCATATCATCCTCTCAATAGATGCAGAAAAAGCATTTGACAAAGTACAGCATCCTTTCTTGATTAAAGTTCTCTGCAATTAGGGATAGAGGGAACATGCCTCAGTATCATAAAAGCCATATACAAAACACCCACAACAAATATCATTCTCAATGGGGAAAAACCGAGAGCTTTTACCTTAAAGTCAGGAACACAGCAGGGATGTCCACTATCACCACTGCTGTTCAACATAGTATAGGAGCTCCTAGCCTCAGCAATCAGACAACAAAAAGAAATAAAAGACATCCAAATTGGATGAAGTCAAACTTTAACTCTTCACAGATGACATGATATTCTATGTTGAAAACCAAAATACTCCACCCCAAAATTGCTAGAACTTATGCAGGAATTCAGCAAAGTAGCAGGATATAAAATCAATGCATAGAAGTCAGTTGCATTTCTATATACTAACAATGAGACAGAAGAAAGAGAAATCAAGGAATTGATCTCATTTACAATTGCACCAAAAACCATAAGATACCTAGGAAAAACCCTAACCAAAAAGGTAAAAGATCTGTACTCTGAAAACTATAGAACACTTATGAAAGAAATTGAGGCAGACACAAAGAAATGGAAAAAAGATTCCATGCTCAAGGAATCTACATATTCAAAGCAATCCTTATCAAAAGACAATCAACTTTTTTCATAGAGCTGGAACAAATAATCTTAAAATTTGTATGGAATCAGAAAAGACCCCAAATAGACAAAGGAATGTTGAAAAAGTAAACCACAGCTGGTGACATCACAATTCTGGACATCAAGCTGTATTACAAAGATGTAATCATCAAGACAGTATGGTGCTTCTACAAAAGCAGATGCATAGATCAATGCAACAGAAATAGAGAGCCCAGAAAAGGACCCTCAGCTCTATGGTCAACTAATATTGAATGAAGCAGGAAAGAATATCCGACAGAAAAAAGCCTCTTCAAAAAATGGTGTTGGGAAAATTGGACAACTACATGCAGAAGAATGAAACTGCACTATTTACTTACACCATACGCAAAAATAAACTCAAAATGGCTAAAAAGACCTAACTGTGAATCAGGAATCCATCAAAATCCTAGAGGAGAACACAGGTAGCAACCTCTGTGACCTAGGCCACAGCAACTTCTTTCTAGACACATCTTTAAAGGCAAGGAAAACAAAGCAAAAATGAACTACAGGGACTTCATCAAGATATAAAGCTTTTGCACAGCAAAGGAAACAGTCAAAAAAACTAAAAGACAACCTACAGAATGTGAGAAGATATTTGAAAATGTCTCATCTGATAAAGGGCTAGTATCCAAAATCTATAAAAAAGCATATCAAACTCAAAACCTAAAAAATAAATAATACAGTCAAAAAATAGGCAGAAGACATGAACAGACATTTCTCCAAAAGGACATACAAATGGCCAACAAACACAGGAAAAAAATGCTCAATACATCAATTGGCCTCAGGGAAATACAAATCAAAACCACAAAGAGATACCACCTCACACCAGTCAGAATGGCTAAAGTAGAAAAGTCAGGAAACAACAGATGTTGGTGAGGATGTGGAGAAAAGGGAACCCTCTTACAACTGTTGGTGGGAAGGCAAACTGGTGCAACCACTCTGGAAAATTTTGGAGGTTCCTCAAAATGTTGAAAATAGAGATACCCTATGACCCAGCAATTGTAGTACTAGGTATTTATGGAAAGGATAAAAACAGTGATTCCAAGGGGCATATGCACCCCAATGTTTACAGCAACGGTGTCTCCAATAGCCAAAATATGGAAAGAGATCCATAAACAGACAAGTGGATAAAGATGAAGTGATATATAGAATGGTTTATTACTCAGCCATGAAAAAAATGAAATCTTACCATTTGCAATGACATGGAGAGATCTAGAGGGCATTATGCTAAGCAAAATGAATAAATCAGAGAAAGACAATTATCATATGATTTTACTCACATGGAATTTAAGAGACAAAACAGATGAACATAGGGTAAAGAATAGAAAAATAAGATGAAATCAGAAAGGGAGACAAACCATAAGAGACTCTTAACTCTTTTTTTTTTTTAAAGATTTTATTTATTTATTTGACAGAGAGAGATCACAAGCAGGCAGAGAGGCAGGCAGAGAGAGAGGAAGAAGCAGGCTCCCTGCTGAGCAGAGAGCCCGATGCGGGGCTCGATCCCAGGACCCTGAGATCATGACCTGAGCTGAAGGCAGTGGCCCAACCCACTGAGCCACCCAGGCGCCCCGAGACTCTTAACTCTTAATAGGAAACGAACTGAGGGTTGCTGGAAGGGAAGTGAGTGAGGGGAGGGGGTTACTGGGTGATGGGCATTAGGGGGACACTTGATGTAATGAGCACAGGGTATTATATGCAACTGATGAATCACTAAATCCTACCTCTGAAACTAATAATACTCAATTAACATTAACTGATTTTAAATAAAATTTAAAAATTAAATTAAACATCATGATAATATTGTACTGTGAAATAAAAACCCATTTAAATTTTAAAAATAAAAATACCGCATATTATTCAATGTTCCATTGCTCTGTTGCTCCTCCTATGGGAGGAGGAGCAAGATGGCAGAGGAGCAGGAGACCTAAATTTTGTCTGGTCCCAGGAATTCAGCTAGATAGTTACCAAACCATTCTGAACACCAACAAACTCAACAGGATATCAAAGAGAAGAACAGCAGCAATTCTATGAACAGAAAAGAAAAAGAAAAGCTTTCTGGAAGGTAGGAAGTGCGGAGAAGTGAATCTGAGGCAGTAAATGGGAAGACAAACAGTGGTGGGGGAGGGGAAAACTCCATCAGCCACTTACCAGCAGGTGAGAGAGCAGCAGGGCCGAAATCCAAAAGATTAGAAGTCTGCTCCGCTGGAGGCCATCGCTCCAGAGGCTAAGTGGTGGGTGGAGTCCTTGCCGGGACGTGTGGTCTCAGGTCCCTCAGGGTCACAGGAAGACTGGGGCTGTCTGAGTGCGGCAGAGCTCCCAGGTGTCAGAGCGGGGCAGCCGGGGACAAAGACGGAGCCGAGGAGTGAGCTCTCAGCTGGGGGTTGCCATAAACCGTGGTCCGTGGAGAGTCAACAAGTGGCAGGTCCGGGGAGACTCCCCCTTCCTTCTCTGGGAGGAGCTGCGTGGGAGCCCAGTAGGAATCTGCTGGGTTTGGAGACTCCAAACAAGGCCATGCTCAGGAGATTGAAACACTTGGTCACAGGCCTGGGGAGCTTAGAGCATGGCTGGAGACCAGGGAGACAGGAGGGATTGACGGTTTTTCTCTGAAGGTGCACTGAGGATGGGCCCCGAGTTCTTGGCTCCTCCGGGAGAGACTGGGCGGCCGCCATCTTCATTCCCGTCCTCCCAAGCGGTACGGAAAGTGCTCAGGGAACAAAAGCTCCGAGCGCGAACCCGAGCAGATTGCTGAGCCCGCCCCCGGCAAGGGCGGTGCGGTTCCGCCTCCGGCAAAGACATTTGAAAATCACAGCAACAGGCCCCTTCCACAGAAGATCAGCAAAAACATCCAACCAAGACCAAGTTCACCAATTGATGAGCTACGGTAAAGCAGCACATTAGAATTCATGGATTTTTTTCCCATGATTCCTTAGTTTTTCAAAGTCAAATTTTTAAAATTTTTGTTATTTTTTCTTTTTCTAATTTTTAATTTTTGTTCTTTCCTATTTTAACCCATTTTAACTATTTTATCTTATCAATACACTTTTATTTTTTATTTTTTTATTCTGTAATGTTAGTTACCATAAAATACATCATTAGTTTTTTTTTGTTTTTTTTTTGTTTTTTTTTTAGATTTTTATTTTATTTATTTGACAGAGAGATCACAAGCAGGCAGAGAGGCAGGCAGAGAGAGAGGAGGAAACAGGCTCCCCTAGAGAGCTGAGAGCCCGATGCGGGGCTCGATCCCAGGACTCTGAGATCATGACCTGAGCCGAAGGCAGCGGCTTAACCCACTGAGCCACCCAGGCACCCCACATCATTAGTTTTTGATGCAGTGTTACAAGATACATTGTTTATGTACAAGACTCAGTGCTCCATGCAATATGTGCTCTCCTTAATACCCACTATGAGGCTCACACATCCCCCACCCCTTTCCCTCTAAAACCCTCAGTTTGTTTCTCAGAGTCCATAGTCTCTCATGGTTTGTCTCCCACTCCAATTTCCCCCAATTCACTTTTCCTTTCCTTCTCCTAATGTCCTCCATGCTATTCCTTATGTTCCACAAGTAAGTGAAACCATATGATAATTGACTTTCTCTACATGACTTATTTCACTCAGCATAATCTCCAGGCCCATGCATGTTGAGGCAAAAGTTGAGTATTCATCCTTTCTAATGGAGGAGTAATATTCCATTGTATATATGGACCATATCTTCTTAATCCATTCATCTGTTGAAGGGCATCTCAGCTCTTTCCACAGTTTGGTGATTGTGGCCATTGCTGCTATGAACATTGGGGTACATGTGGCCCTTCTTTTCACTACATCTGTACCTTTGGGGTAAATACCCAGTAGTGCTATTGCAGGGCCATAGGGTAGCTTTATTTTTAATTTCTTAAGGGATCTCCACACTGTTTTCCAAAGTGGCTGCACCAACTTGCATTCCCACCAACAGTGTAAGAGGGTTCCCCTTTCTCCATACCTTCTCCAACATTTGTTTTTCCCTGCCTTGTCAATTTCACCATTCTAACTGGTGTAAGGCTGTATCTCACTGTGGTTTTAATTTGAATCTCCCTGATGACTAGTGATGATGAACATTTTTTCAAGTGTCTGTCAGCCATTTGTATGTCTTCATTGGTGAAGCGTCTGTTCATGCCTTCTGCCCACTTTTTTTTTTCCTTATGCCCACTTTTTGACTTGATTACTTGTTTTTTGGGTTTTGAGTTTGAGAAGTTCTTTATAGATCTTGGATATCAGCCCTTTGTAGTATCATTTGCGAATATAGTCTCCCATTCCATGGGTTATCTCTTTGTTTTGCTGACTTTCCTTTGCTGTGCAGAAGCTTTTAATCTTGAAGAAGTCCCAAAAGTTCATTTTCACTTTTGTTTCCTTTGCTTTTGGAGACATGTCTTGAAAGAAGTTGCTGTGGCCAATGTCGAAGAGGTTACTGCCTATGTTCTCCTCTAGGATTTTGATGGATTGCTCTTCCACATGGAGGTCTTTAATCCATTTTGAGTTTATCTTTGTGTAGGGTATAAAAGAATGGTTGAGTTTCAGTCTTCTGTACATAGCTGTCCAATTTTCACAGCACAATTTTTTGAAGAGACTTTTTTCCACTGGATATCTTTTCCTGCTTTGTCAAAGATTATTTGACCATAGAGTTGAGGGTCCATATCTGGGCTCTCTATTCTGTTCCACTGGTCTATGTGTCTGTTTTTGTGCCAGTACCATGCTGTCTTGGTGATCACAGCTTTGTAATAAAGCTTGAAATCAGGGAATGTGATGACCCCAGATTTGTTTCTCTTTCTCTACATTTCCTTAGCGATTTGGGGTCTTTTCTGGTTCCATACAAATCTTAGGATTGTTTATTCCAGCACTTTGAAAAATGCCACTGGTATTTTGATTGGGATGGCATTGAAAGTATAGATTGCTCTGGGGTGCATAGATATTTTAACAAAGTTTATTCTACCAACCCATGAGCATGAAATGTTTTTCCATCTTTTTGTGTCTTCTTCAATTTCTTTCATGAGTGTTCTGTAGTCCCTCGAGTATAGATCCTTTAACTCTTTAGGTTTATTCCTAGGTTTCTTACAGTTGTTGGTGCTATTGTAAATGGAATTGATTCTCTAATTTGCCCTTTCTACAGTTTCATTATAAGTGTACAAGAAAGCAACTGTTTTCTGTGCAATGATTTTGTATCCACCACATTACTGAATTGCTGTATGAGTTCTAGTAATTTGGGAGTGGAGTCTTTTGGGTTTTCCACATAAAGTATCATGTGATCTGTGAAGGGAGAGAGTTTGACTTCTTGTTTGCCAATTTGAATACCTTTTATGTCTTTTTGTTGTCTGATTGCTGTTGCTAGGACTTCTAGTACTATGTTGAACAACAGTGGTGAGAGTGGACATCCTTCTTGTGTTCCTGATCTCACTGGGAAGGCTCTCAGCTTTTCCCAGTGGAGAATGATATTCACTGTGGGTTTTTCATCGATGGATTTTATGAAGATGAGGAATGTTCCCTCTATCTCTATACTTTGAAGAGTTTTAATCAGGAATGGATGCTGAATTTTATCAAATGTTTTTTCTACAAGTCCTCGATTGAGAGGACCATGTGGTTCTTCTCTCTTATCTTATTGATTTGTTCTATCACATTTGTTCTATCACACTGATTGATTTGTGAATGTTGAACCACCCTTGCATCCCAGGGATAAATCCCACCTGGTCATGGTGGAAAATCTTCTTAAGGTACTGGTTGGATCCTATTAGCTAGGATCTTGAGAACCTTGACATCCATATTCATCAGGGATATTGGTCTGAAATTCTCCTTTTTGATGGGGTCTTTGCCTGGTTTGGGGGTCAAGGTAATGTTGGTTTCATAGAAAGGGTCTGGAAATTTTCCTTCTGTTTCTATTTTTTGAAACAGCTTCAGGAAAATGGGCATTATTTCTTCTTTGAATGTTTGATAGAATTCTCCAGGAATCCATCACATCCTGCACTCTTGTTTTTTGGGAGATTTTTGATCACTGCTTCAATTTCATTACTAGATATTGGTCTATTCATGTTGTCAATTTCTTCCTGTTTCAGGCTTGGAAGTTCATAGGTTTCCAGAAATACATCCATTTCTTCTAGGTTGCTTAATTTATTGGCGTGTACCTGTTGATAATAATTTCTGATTATTGCTTCTATTTCCTTGGTGTTAGTTGTAATCTCTCCTCTTTCATTCACAATTTTATTAATTTGGTCCTTTCTCTTTTCTTTTGGATTATTTTGGTCAATGGCTTATCAATCTTATTAATTCAAAGAACTAGCTGCTAGTTTTGTTGATGTGTTCTACTGTATCTCTAGTTTCTAACTCATTGATCTCTGCTCTAATCTTAATCATTTCCCTTCTTGTGCATGGGGTTGGCTTAAATTGTTGTTGATCCTCCTGTTCTTTAAGGTGTAAAGAGAGTTTGTTTATTCAGGATTTTTCAATTTTTTTTGAGTAAGGCTTGGATGGCTATATTTTTGCCCCTTAGGACCGCCTTTGCCGTATCCAATAGGTTTTGGTCTGATGTGTCTTCATTCTCATTGGTTTCCATGAATTGTTTAAGTTCGTCTTTGATTTCCTGGTTGATCCAAACATTTCTTGAGCAGGATGGTCTTTGGCTTCCAAGCGTTTGAATTCCTTCCAAAGTTTTTCTTGTGACTGAGTTCCAGTTTCAGAGCACTGTGGTCTGAAAATATGCAGGGAATAATCTCAATCTTTTGATATCAGTTGAGACCTGATATGTGACCCCATATGTGTTCTATTCTGGAGAAAGTTTCATGTGGGCTTGAGAAGAATGAATATTCTGTTGTTTTAGGGTGGAATGTTCTGTATATTTCTATGAGGTCCATCTGGTCCAATGTGTAATTCAAAGCTCTTGTTTCTTTGTTGATTTTCTGCTTAGATGATCTGTTTATTGCTAAGAGTTGCCTACAACTCTACAATTAACATACTCTTACAACTCTACAATTAACATACTCTTAGGAATATGACTCTTTATTTTGATTAACAGTTGGCATATGTAGTCGGCCGCTCCTATGTTGGGGACATAAATATTTACAATTGTTAGATCTTGGTGGATAGACCCTTTAAGAATGATGTAGTGTCCTTCTGTATCTCTGACTACATTCTTTAGCTTAAAATATAAGTTATCTGATATGAGAGAATTGCTACCCTAGCTTTCTTTGAGGCCCATTGGCATGAAGGATGGTTCTCCATCCCTTCACTTTCAGTCTTTTTATCCAGTCTGCAACCCTGTGCCATTTTATGGAGTATTTATGCCATTCAGATTGAGAGTTATTATTGAAAGATAATTTTTTATTGTCATCATGTTGCCTGTGAAGTCCTTGTTTCTATAAAGTGTCTCTGTAAATTTCTGTTCTGCATCACTCTTGGGGGTCTTTCTTCTTTTATAGAACCCTCCCCCTTACTATTTCTTGTAGTGCCGGCTTGGTGGTCACATGATCTTTTAGACTCTGCTGGTCTTGGAATCTTTTTATCTCTCCATCCATTCTGAACATCGGCCTTGCCTGATAAAGTATTCTTGGCTGCATGTTCTTCTCATTTAATGTCCTGAATATGTCTTGCCAGCCCTTTCTGGCTTGCCAGGTTTCTGTGGACACGTCTGACATTATACCGATGGTCCTTCCTCTGTACCTAAGGAATCTCTGCCCCCAGGTGCCCTTAAGATATCTTCTCTGAATTTACAATTCATGAATTTCACAATTACTTATCTGGAGGTCTTTCTACCCTCGTTGATCTTGGGGGGTATCCTCTCTGCCTATAGGACATGAACACCTGTCCCATTCCCCAGATTAGGGAAACTCTTATTTAGGGTTTGTTCAACTGTATCTTCTAGTCCTCTCTCTCTCTCCACCCCTTCAGGGATCCAAATAATTCTGACAATGGAATGTTTCATGGCGTCATTTATGTCCCTAATTCTGTTTTCATGGCTCCTAAGCTGTTTCTTCCAGGCCTCCTCCTGATCCTTCTTTTCTATCAGTTTGTCTTTTAGATCACTAATTTGATCTTCTGCCTTATTTGCCCTAGCTGTTAGATTATTTAGATTAGAATGGACCTCATTGATTAGCATTTTTAAATTCTGCTAGATCAGCTCTCACTTCTATCCTTAGAGATTCTATGTTGCCACTCATGCTCTTCTCCAACCTAACCATTGTCTGGATAACTGTTACCCTGAATTCTATTCCTGACATATTGTTTATGTCCATATCCAACAGTTCTGTGGCAAAGGTCACAGTCTCTGAATTTTTACTCTGTTGGGTGTTTTCCTCCTAGTCATTTTGGTGAGAGATGGTTGAGGGGATGCGTAGCTGAATATATCAACCACAATCCAAGCAAGATGCACCCTGGAAAGTATCAGAGCAATCAGAAGTCACCACCAAAAAGTAAGAAAAAAGAAAAAAAGAGAGAGAAAAAGAGAAAAAAACCCAGCCAAAATGAGCCCCAAAAGTAAGATTTACAAAGTACAAAAACAAAACAAACAAACAAAAAGACCAACAAAAGGAAAAGAAAAAAAGAAAACCCCAGCCAAATGAATCCCAAAGAATCCCAAAAGAATAAGATTTTTAAAGTATAAAAACAAAACAAACACACAGAAACACTGACAAAAGAATAAGATGGAAAAGCGGTTATAAACCCTCTTTGTGGGTGAGGAAAGTTGTTTCAGTTCTTCCCAGGTGTATCTTGTTATCTTTTGTAAAGGACTCAACTTTCCAGAGATACAGGGAAATTAAAACTGGTGTAGAAGGGAGTTGGGAGAAATTGGAAGGGGAGGTGAACAATGAGAGACTATGGACTCTGAAAAACAATCTGAGGGTTTTGAAGAGGGGGGGGGGGGGAGGTTGGGGGAACCAGGTGGTGGGTATTAGAGAGGGCACGGATTGCATGGAGCACTGGGTGTGGTACAAAAACAATGAATATTGTTATGCTGAAAATAAATTAAAAAAAATGATTTAAAAACTGGTATATATATATATATATATATATATATATATATATATATATAGGAGTAGTACTGAATAGGGGAAAAGGACTACCTTGAAGCTTATATCTATATATATTTTTTAAAAGAAAAAGAAACAAAAGTATATGTTTGAAAAAAGTCCAAGTTAAAAAGTTACTATGGAATATGTTGTATTAAACATCTAGTTGAAATTGTAAGTAGATAAAAAAAAAGCACACACACACACAAGAATCATGAGAATGAACTTAAAAAAGACTGGAAATGGATGAAAGACCTCAATGTGAGACAGGAATCCATCAAAATCCGTGAGGAGTACACAGGTAGCAACCTCTTTGACCTCGGCCACAGCAACTTCTTCCTAGAAACATCGCCAAAGGCAAGGGAAGCAAGGGCAAAATGAACTATTGGGACTTCATCAAGATCAAAAGCTATTGCACAGCAAAGGAAACAGTCAATAAAAAACCAAAAGACAACTGACAGAATGGGAGAAGATATTCACAAATGACATACCTGATAAAGGGCTAATATCCAAAATCTATAAAGAACTTATCAAACTCAACACCCAAAGAACAAATAATCCAACCAAGAAATGGGCAGAGGACATGAACAGAGATTTCTGCAAAGAAGACATCCAAATGGCCAACAGACACATGAAAAAGTGTTCCACATCACTCGGTATTAGGGAAATACAAATCAAAACCACAGTGAGATAACACCTCACACCACCCAGAATGGCTAAAATTAATCAGACAGGAAACGACAGGTGTTGGCAAGGATGCAGAGAAAGGGGAACCCTCTTACACTGTTGGTGGGAGGATATGTGCTATGGTGAATTCAGACTGTACCCCTGAAACAACTAATACATTTTATGTTAATTAAAAATATGTATCTACAGGGACGCCTGGGTGGCTCAGTTGGTTGGACGACTGCCTTCGGCTCAGGTCATGATCCCGGAGTCCCGGGATCGAGTCCCGCATCGGGCTCCCAGCTCCATGGGAAGTCTGCTTCTCCCTCTGACCTTCTCCTCGCTCATGCTCTCTCTCACTATCTCTCTCTCAAATAAATAAATAAAATCTTTAAAAAAAAAATATGTATCTACAGCATAAAGATAAAATGGCCAAAAAAATGCAAATTTGGTGGCCCAACCCAGGTCCATTAAACCCGAAACTGTGAGTATAGGACCTAGAAGTCTGCATTTTACTAAGTGCCTTGGGTATTTCTATGCACGGTGAATTTTGAGAACCATAGAGTAAAATTTAATAAAATTTTCAATTTTTACTTAGAAGAAAAAAATACAATGACTATTGCACAAACAGTTCAAAGAAAGAGGAGGGGACACTTAGAAGCTGGTCTTATGAAGCTAGTATTACCCTGATCCTAAAACCAAAGAAAACAACAACTAAAATAACTGAAACCCACAGACCAATATAAAAATAGATGCAAAATTCCTTAGCAAAAATTAGCAAAGTAAATCCAGCACTAGATAAAAAGGACAATACACCATGACAAATTGGATTTAACACAGAATACAAGAATACAATGTTTCTTTAACATTTGAAAAATACTCAGTATAACTCACCACATCAACAAATCAAAGAAGAAAAGTATTATGATTGTTTCAGTAGATGCAGAAAAGGCATTTCACATACTCATGACAAAAAAAAAAAAACTCTCACCAACATAATTACAGAAGAAAACATCTGCAACCTTATAAAAAACATCTACAAAAAACTCACAATTAATCGTACACCTAATAGTGAAACAGTGAATGCCTTTTCCCTAAGATTGGGAATAAGACAAAGACATTCACTCTAATCACTTCTATTGAACCTTATACCAGATGTAGCTTGTATAATAAGATAAAAGAAAAAAATCATTAAAATAGAAAAAGGGAAAATTGTCTGTATATTCAAATGACATGATTGTGTGCATAAAAAACTCATAAGGTCCTAAAGTATCTATAAGAAAACTACTAAAGTGAATAAGTTATTTTAATAATTTTGTGATACAAAGTCAATATGCAAAAATGAACAGCATTTCTATATGGTAGCAATGAAAAACTAAGAAAAATATTTTAAACATCTCCATTTAAAATAGCATCAAAAACATTAAAATGTTAGGGATAAATTTAAAGAAAGATATGTAAGCCTTCTCTTCTAAAAAGTATAAAACATTGCTGAAAGAAATTAAAGGACACTTAAATGAAAAGATACTAAATACAGGTAAACTGTCAATCCATTCCCCTTACCATCACCATATCGGTGTAGGCTCAGTGCAATTCCAATAAAAACCCCAGAAGGCTTTTTATATATAGACTGATAAGCTGATTAACATGTATATGAAAATCCAAGGACATTAGAATGGTCAAAACAATCTTTAAGACAAAGAACAAAACCTGAGAACTCATACTACTCAGTTTCAAAACTTTTTTTTTAAAGATTTTATTTATTTATTTGACAGAGAAAGATCACAAGCAGGCAGAGAGGCGGGCAGAGAGAGGAGGAAGCAGGCTCCCCGATGAGCAGAGAGCCCGATGCGGGGCTCAATGCGGGTGTCGATCCCAGAACCCTGAGATCATGACCTGAGGCGAAGGCAGAGGCTTAACCCACTGAGCCACCCAGGCGCCCCTCAGTTTCAAAACTTCTTTTGCCACCAACAGTGCAAGAGTTCCTTTTTCTCCACATTCTCACCAACGCTCACTGTTTCTTGTGTTTTTTATTTTAGCTGCTCTGACAAGTGTGAGGTGGTATCTCATTGTAGTTTTGATCTGCATTTCCCTGATGATGAGTGATGTAAGCAGTTTTTCATGTGTCTGTTGACCATCTGGATTCTTCTTTGGAGAAATGTCTGTTCATTTCTCCTCCCCATTTTTTAATAGGATTATTATTTGAGGGGGGCATTGGGCTGTGTACATTCTTTATGTATTTTGGATACTAACTCTTTATCAAATATGTCCTTTGCAAATATCTTCTCCATTTCAGCAGGTTGCTTTTCAGGTTTTTTGACCGTTTCCTTTGCTGTGCAGAAGTTTTTTTTATTTTGATATAGTCTCAATAGAATATTTTTGGTCTTATTTCCTTTGCCCCAGGAGACATGCCAGCAACATTACTGCCTGTGCTCTGTTCTAGGATTTTTATGGTTTTAGTTCTTGCATTTAGGAAATAGGCATTTATGCTGAGCACTGAGTGATGTATGAAATTGTTGAATCACTATATTGTACACCTGAAACTAATATAATACTGTATGTTAACTATACTGGAATTAAAACAAAATAGTAATTTAAAAGAATATATATATTTCAATTTCTTAATGTATCTGTAGTTAAACAATTTACTACTAAAATGAAATGGATGATTATAAATTCTCTTACAATTTGTTTTACTAGGTGTAGCCACTGAGAAATAGCTTTCATGGTATGGAAATGGAAGTTTTATTACGCTTTTATTACACTATGTCTGTATATTTATTTATATTTATTATTTATGTCAAAAATCCTATATGTTCTATTATCAAAAATTATTTTAATTAGATATCAGCTAATATTCTTATTATATCTTCCGTCTATTTTGTTGAAAACAAAGAAATGGGAATTTTATTTGCACATGCAGCTGTTACCCAGAAGCAACCAATTACCCAATATCACATTAACGTTTCAAATTGTCCCATTGATTGAAGCCATAGAGATTTTTTTACCCCTCAGAAAACTGAATCATAATATCCTAAATAGGATATCTAGACTGGAATGTGAAAAAAGACAACTGCATAAAGGAAGATAGGAAAGGTGCTTTGTCAGGCAGATCAGTTTTGAAAACAAGTGTATAACAAAGTCAAAGATCTGGACATCTATTCCTTTTATTTTTTTCAGACATTTTTCCCCCAAGAAAGTCTTTACATACCATCCAGGGTTTATGTATTCTAGTTTGAAGAGTATGATAAAAGGTGATAAGGCTTAGACTCCAGATCAAACTTGAAATAGTGATAACAAAATCTTGCATTTGCATAGGAAGTTTTAGTTTATAAAACGTGTTTTATTCATTATTTCAATTCACTCTTTTAGCAATCATGTGAGATAAGTAAGACAAAAATACAGAACAAAAAACCCTTAAGATGTGGCTTTAGATATTCTCTTAAAAATGTCTTAGCAGGGGTACCTGGGTGGCTCATATGGTTAATGCCTGCCTTCGGCTCAGGTCATGATCCTGAGGTCCTGGGATTGAGACAGGTGTCAGGCTTCCTGCTCAGAGGGGAGTCTGCTTCTCCATCTGACCCTGCCCCTTCCCCAGCTCATGCTTGCTCTTTCTATCTTTGTCTCAAATGGATAGATAAAATCTTTAAAAAAAAATTTTTTTATGTTTGGCAACAGTGCTTAAAAGATTTGTCCCTTTATTTTGTCTCCTCTATATTCAGATACTATTATCCAATGACCTTCACATAAATAGACTTTGGAAGAAATATATATAGTGACATTTTACTACTTCCACATTGTGGTTCTATTTAGGCCTAAGCTACATACATATATAAAAATATTCATCCACTGGGCTTCTGGGTGGCTCAGTCAGTTAAACATCTGCTTACACCTAAGGTCATGATCTCAGGGTCCTGGGATCAAGCCCCACATCAAGCTCTCTGTTCAGCTAGGAGTCTGCTTCTCCCTGTCACTCTCCCACTGTGTGCTTTCTCTCTCAAATAAATAAATAAAATCTTTTTAAAAAGATAATCCATCCACAAGTAGAGCTAACATAATAGAAAAATAGATCTCAAGATTAATTTCATCAGGCACACTTACCTCAGAATTTTCCTACTCTAGGCAGTTTTCCTCACTTCTTCCTAAAAGTATTAAAACTATGTCTGAGGGGTGCTTGGGTGGCTCAGTGGGTTAAAGCCTCTGCCTTCTGCTCGGGTCATGATCCCAGGGTCCTGGGATCAAGCCCCATATCAGGCTCTCTGCTCAGCAGGGAGCCTGCTTCCTCCTCTCTCTCTGCCTGCCTCTCTGCCTACTTGTGATCTCTGTCTGTCAAATAAATAAATAAAAATTAAAAAATAAAAAAATAAAACTATGTCTGAAAGTAAAAAGTTATCCAATAAGTAAATTTGAGAATGAATATCAATCTACATGGTAAATCTAATTTTTTTCAATAAAGTTCCCTGCCTCTCATGAGTGTTTATTATTACCTGTATCATGATATTCTTAACAAAGCCTTAATTTGATGAAGTCATCATCTACAGCACTTCCACAAGGAGCGAGTTGTGATAAGAGTATGATGGATAACTACATTCACAATTTTAAGTCCCTGAAGAAAAATGAAATGATTCAGTAATCATTTACTTCAATCTACTCTGTATTGAGAAATACTAGTTAAAAATGGTAAGTGTTATGAGCATTGATAGCATTATATAAAAACACATGTTAAAGTATAATCTATGAAATAAATGTGCACTAGACTGGCATTGATTTAATTTTTATGATTTTGTGTAAGACTATATGGCTGAGATCATCACATGCAATTTAACTCTTCAGCACCATGGCCAGCATCTACTTTGCCTATGAGCTTTTGCACAAGCTAGCAATGAATATCATAGGTATCATTTATTTTCGGAGGTTAATGCATCCTTATGTCAACCAATCAGCCATCCATTTAATTCCTCAATTTTCTCTACTGTCATTGAGACTCTGGCTTGGATGATCAGCAGCATTCTATGGTTATAGTAATATATAAAATTCCCTTTGTTATGTTTATGCAATTTTAATTGCATAATTATAATTATATATAATTATATGATATAATTATGCAATTAGCATAAACAAAAAAAACAAGACTAATGCAGCTCTATAATTCAAAAAGAAATACTTATTCTACATATATAACCTGATTTTACTGTCCATCATATGCTGGTTCACTAATTTACTAACTTTATCACTACAAGCCTCCACTGAGGCAAACTACTGTAGATTTCTAGGAACTGAAATGGGCTAAGAAGAAAAAAAAAACAAGTGAAGAGAGACAATCCTTTATCTCAAAGAATTCATGCCCAATGGGTGATATAGGCAAGGATACAGCAAGCTATAACATTGTAATAACTTCTATAATCTACATAAAATTGCTGGGAGAGAATTAGTAATTCACTTTATTTTGAGAATCAATAACCATTTTCCCAGGAGAAGTGGCACTGAAAAATGAGTCTGAATTTTGAAAAGAGATAAGCAAGAGAAGAGAAATCCAGAGAAAGCAAACTACTGAGCTAAGCTGTAGAGTAGTGAAAATATACAGTGGTTGGTGTTTTAGAAGCAGTCTTATAAGACTTGAAAAGAGAATATATGGTGGGTAAACTGAGAATGTAATGAGAAGCCAGATTGGAAAAGTCTTCAAATAGCATGCTAATGTGCACAAATCCAATAACTATGCTGGGAGTTTAGTTTACAGAGCTGGGGCAGAAATCTGTGTGGTAATTAACCAGTATCCTAAAGAGTAAACATTGAACAGATCAAGAAATCAAAATGTCAAATTCTTGTTAGACACACCAGGAAAATTTTAGTTAGCTCAATTAGAAGGAACTTTTGATTATTTTTAGCCAGAATTTCTCCAAATTGTATTTAGTCATATGGGAAGTTTGGTCATGTGGGAAGAACTCACAGTGAATTGATTTGTGAAGCTCCAAAGTTCCTTAAAGGTAGCAGCAAAAATCAACTAGAGGTAGTGGCTTTCTTAACATAATTTAACCAGAACTAGAAAGTCTCATGCCCACCAGATAGATTTCTCTTATTCAAGTGTCTTGGTTCCTAAAATGACAAAATTCATTCTCTTGTTATATTCCTCATGAACAACTTAGTGTTAACTACTGTAAGACACATTCTCTCAATTCTTTCAACGAACGAAGCCTGCTGGAAAAGCATGAAGACAATGAAGTTAGGAAAGGAGATTACAGCAGAAGAATACCAGAGACAAACATCGTATTCTGCCTAGTGTCAGCCCTGAAAATATACTTGGTATCTAAAATATATTAAGCAGCAAATTTCAATAAAGTTAACAAACATTTACTGAGTACCTACTGTGTGTCAGGAACGCTGGAATAAAATAAATCAGTAAAGCATGAGTCCTTTCTTTGAAGAGTTTACAGTCAATTGGGAAAAATAGATGGTAGAAAGATAATTTTAATTTAATGTGAAATGTGCTCAGATAAAGACAAAAACAGGTTTCTGTGGATACTTTCTCTAACCCTGTCAGGAGGCATGGGCAATTGTTCATGGGAGAAGCAATAGTAAAACTGGTTCTTTTTTTTTTTTTTTTAACATAAAATGTATTATTTGCCCCAGGGGTACAGGTCTGTGAATCATCAGGTTTATACAATTCACAGCACTCACCATAGCACATACCCTCCCCAATGTCCATCACCCAGCCACCTATCCTTCCTCCCCCACCCCTCAGCAACCCTCAGTTTGTTTCATGAGATTAAGAGTCTCCTATGGTTTTTCTCCCTCCCCAGTCCCATCTTGTTTCATTTTCCCCCCTTCTCCACATGAACCCCTGCCCTTCTTGTCAGATTCCTCATATCAGAGAGATCATATGATAATTGTCTTTCTCTGATTGACTTCTTTTGCTTAGCATAATACCCTCTAGTTCCATCCATGTCGTTGTAAATGGCAAGATTTCATTTCTTTTGATGGCCACATAGTATCTCATTGTATATATATACCACATCTTCTTTATCCATTTATCTGTTGATGGACATCTAGGTTCTTTCCATAGTTTGGCTATTGTGGACTTTGCTTCTATAAACATTCAGGTGCATGTGTCCCTTAGGATCACTACATTTGTATCTTTAGGGTAAATACCCAGTAGTGCAATTGCTGGGTTGTAGGGTAGCTCTATTTTCAACTTTTTCAGGAACCTCCATGCTGTTTTCCAGAGTGGCTGCACCAGCTTGCATTCCCACCAATAGTGCAGGAGGGTTCCCCTTTCTCCGCATCCTCACCAACACCTGTCGTTTCCTGACTGGTTAATTTTAGCCATTCTGACTGGTGTGAGGTGGTATCTTGCTGTGGTTTTGATTTGTATTTCCCTGAGGCCGAGTAATGTTGAACACTTTTTCATGTGTCTGTTGGCCATTTGGATGTCTTCTTTGCAGAAATGTCTGTTCATGTCTTCTGCCCATTTCTTGATTGGATTCTTTGTTCTTTGGGCATTGAGTTTGATAAGTTCTTTATTGATTTTTTATACTAGCCCTTTATCTGGTATGTCATTTGCAAATATCTTCTCCCATTCTGTTGGTTGTCTTTTGGTTTTCTTGACTGTTTCTTTTGCTGTGCAGAAGCTTTTGATGTAAAGCTGGTTCTTAAAGAGTGGTTCTTTAAAAGAATGAGAGTGGGAAGAATATTCTAAACAGAGAAAACAGCATAAGCAAATTCAGACCTGTTAAAAAAAAATCCTTCATATAGAGAACAATACACAGGGTGTTTGGTTTTTTGTTTTTGTTTTTCTGTATTATAAATTCCTAGATAGGTAGTTTGAATGCAGGAGATCCTGAAATGGAAAACCTCAGATTACTCTTTTTTTTGGCCAATAATATATGTTTTGTTATGATGATCCTTACATTTGGAGTTGCAAATTTGTTGGTCAACACTTCTACTGACTCAAACTAAACACTACACTTATTGCAAGTTTTGCATTTAATGGATAAATGATCTCTAAAAATGGGAAGGAGAAAAA
Source organism: Enhydra lutris kenyoni (assembly GCF_002288905.1). NCBI lineage: Eukaryota > Metazoa > Chordata > Mammalia > Carnivora > Mustelidae > Enhydra > Enhydra lutris. The sequence goes on along the minus strand of NW_019154108.1, from coordinate 2,304,690 downwards.
TCAAACAAAAAGGAGTTAATTGCACTGAGGAGAATAAAAAGCTGAATTCAATTTTTAATAACTTATTTTAGTATACATTTACTGAACACCTCTGATATGTTAGGCACCAATCTCAGAGCTAGAAAAACAATGAAAATAAAATAGTCTGATGGCTTGAAAAACATATAGTCTAGCCAAAGAGGCAGTCACAGGTGCTTGGGACAAGGCACAAAATCAAATTAAAAAATCAGTTAATTTTGAGAAATTGAAGGATTAGGAAACTTTTCATAGTGATGACATTAAAACTGAGTCTAAAATGAGTTCATCAGTTGAACAAATACAGGAGGAAGAGGAAATTCATGGAAGTTTAAAGTGTTATTTTTATTTGGGCATTTCCCAAGTAATGTGGGATGGCTAGAGATATATCACACAGGGTTATATATGATATGCTGAGTTTAGTTCTTCTGTAGGTAATGGAAACTCATCAGTAGTTCCTAAAGAAGGATGTAATAAGTCTGTGTTTAGAAAGAAAGGTTTATCTGCAAATACATTGGTTAGAGGTGAGAGAACCATTTAGAAGGCAGTTCTATTTGCTGAAGTTGGTTGCATTTCACTGTTACTCAATGATTCTTTTGCCTTCAGCACTTTGCATTTTCTATTCCCTTTGTACTCTCTGTGCTTGCATCACCTCTATGGTGAGTTCAACCTAACACTTTCCTAGGTGGTGAAAATTCATTGCCCACTAGACTATAAAACCAATGAGGGTGGGGGCTGGGCCAACCTCATTTACCCTCAATTCCTATAGCCTGACACATAAAAATTCTCAATAAATGCTTGTTGAGTGGATGAATGAAATCAGAAGTCTAGAGAGAGAATCATCATGATTCGGTGATCAATTACCTGTATTACCTGTGAGAGATATGAAAGTAGAAGGAATCAAAAGTGATTCTATTAATTGAGAAAAATAATTCAGATGAGAGAATTCTTAAAGAAGAAAATACATGTTTTGCTTGAGGCATGATGACAACTAGGAATAAAGCAGAAAGAAGGTGAGAACAAAGAGAAATTTAGGGGGTAAATTAAAGGAAGTGTGTGTAATAACAGATGGCAGCATCCAGGAAATGTTTTTCAAAGGATTCACGATTTAGGAACCAGGATGGATTGAATGATTAACCTGAAGTGTTAGAGCGTGGCCTGCATAATTTTACCTTGAAGTGAATTTTTTACCCAATGCTCACCATAAGGAATTTGTGTTTCTTTAGGAAAAGAGTCTGAGACACAAAGCCTAATGGATCTGGAAGGGACAGGGTGGAACTTACTAAAAAAGGAGTCCCAAACTCCAAATGGAACAAAACTGGTCTCTATAATCATGATGTGTAATTGTAAATGGCCTGTCCATATTCAGCTAGAATTCTGGGATTTTCATGATGGAATGTGAAGCTAGACTGACAATATGAACAAGATGATTTCCTCTGTAATATTCTTTAAAATTCTATTTTAAAGAGAAAGAGAATCGGACTATTTCATCCTATGTGTAGTAGCAATGGAAAGAACCAACTACAAAAATGTGAAGTCTTTCTAGTAGACAATATCCAACACTAAAAGCCAGAAAAGTTAACTCCAGAATCTCAGATGACATAAATTTTCTCCTTATTCTGCTATCTAAATAAATATACAGAATAAAATTGTTTACTTAAAATTTAAATTTTGAACACTTAACAATTTCAGCCTTTTGGTAGGCTTTGGAAAGAAATTCTGAGCAGTCTTATCCTGCTTTTCAAATAAAAAGTAATTGTTCTAGTCACTTGGTTGTGTCCCCATAGAATTCATATGTCGAAGCCCCAGCCCCCAATACGTCTGTATTTGGAGATGGGGCCTCTAGGAAAGTGATTAGGTTAAGTGAGGTCATGGATCATAGGCCCCGATCTGGTGAGATTGGTCTCCTTAGAAGAACAGATGCCAGAGGAACTTTCCAGAATGCTTGGTGTGTCAGCAATGTGCTCTTGCCCGCTCCCCCACACCAGCCTTGGCCTGGCTATAGAAAATGGTGAAAGAAATGACTTACTATGATGTTTTGGTGGTCAAACCCAATGCCACACAGGAAGAACTGAAAAAGGCCTACAGGAAACCGGCCTTGAAGTACCATCCTGATAAGAATCCAAATGAAGGAGATAAGTTTAAACAGATTTCTCAAGCTTATGAAGTGCTCTCTGATGCAAAGAAAAGGGAATCATATGACAAAGGAGGAGAACAGGCAATTAAAGAAAGTAGATCCGGTCGTGGTTTTGGCTCCCCCACGGACATCTTTGATATGTTTTTTTGGAGGAGGAGAAACATCAGCTCTGTCACCTTAGAAAATTTATATAATGGCACAACAAGAAAACTAGCTCTGTAAAAGAATGTGATATGCAATAATTGCGAAGGCCGAGGTGGTTAAGAAAGGAACAGTCGAATGTTGCCCCAATTGCTGAGGTATTGGAATGCAACTAAGACTTCATCAGATGGGACTTGGAATGGTTCAACAAATTCAGTCTCTGTTCATGGAGTGCCAGGGCCATGGGGAACGGATCAGTCCTAAAGATAGATGTAAAAACTGCAGTGGAAGGAAGACAGTTCGATAGAAGAAGATTCTAGAAGTTCACATTGACAAAAGCATGAAAGATGGACAGGAGATAACATTCCATGGTGAAGGAGACCAAGAACCAGGACTGGAACCAGGAGATATTATCATTATTTTAGGTCAGAAGGACCATGCTTTTTCTACTCAGCAAGGAAAAGACTTCTTCATGTGTGCAGACATACAGCTAGTTGAAGCACTGTGTGGCTTTCAAAGGCCAATATCTGCTCTTGACAATGGAACCATTATCATCACCTCTCACACAGGTCAAATTGTCAAACATGGAAGTATCAAATGTGTGCTAAGTGAAGGCGTGCTAATTTATCATAGACCAGATAAGAAGAGTTGCCTCATCATCAAATTTAAGGTAAACTTTCCTGAGAATGGCTCTCTCTCTCCTGAGGAAGACTCTTTGCTGGAAAAAATCCTACCTGAGAGGAAGGAGGTAGAAGAAACTGATGAAATGGACCAGGTAGAACTGGTAGACTATGATCCAAATCAGGAAGGATGGCACCATTACAATGGGGAAGCCTATGAGGGTGATGAACATCATCCCGGGGTGATGTTCAGTGTCAGATCTCTTCATGGGGCCCGTGAATAACACTGCTGGCATTTTACATGCAGTAGTGAATGAGTGAAAGACTATAATCATAGCTCACTACTTGCTATTGTTTTTGTTTTAATATTCAACTATGGTTGTGTTTTAAAAATTAAATGAAGAATAAACTAAAAAACAGAACAACAACAACAAAAAAACCCAGATGCCTGAGAACTCCCTTTCTTTCTTTTTCCACATGAATGGAAAGACCATCTGATGGTTCAGTGAAAAGTGGTTGTTTACAAGCCCGGAGGAGCCCTCATTAGGAACCAACCTTACCTGACTTTGACCTGGGATTTCTAGCCTCTAGAACTGTGAGATAAGAAATGGCTGTTTTTTAAGTCCTCCAGCCTGTGGTATTTTGTTATGGATGTCCAAGTAGCCTAACACAGCCTGTAAGTGAGAATTAGCACATATGCTCAAGTCCTCCGTCCAGATTTCAAGCACATGAAATAGAAAAAGGCAAACAATGATAAAATGTTCAACTAAGTATAATCAAACTCAAGGAAGAGGGTAATATTAGAGATTTCATAGAATATTGAAGGGTACAACTTTGACTATGTAGTCAAAAGATAGGTTGGGTGGGGATGGCAGAAAAAAAATATAGGAAATAGCAGAAATGAGCCAGGACAACTGGGCAGAAGGCCCTTTGTTTCACTGGAGAACTGGGATCTGAGTTTGGGATTAGTGCAGGAAGTAAGGTTAGTTGTGGTTAGAGATAACGGCAGAGCCTAGGGCGGCTGCAGCAGGAGAAACACATCACAATTGGACTCAACCCCACCCCTGAGGCAGAAGTGGAGATTGGGTTATGCCTGGCAGGATGGAGCAAATTTACTCCAAAAGCCAGGGGCAGGCTGATACCTAATTGCCCCCTAATTCAAGTAAATCCTCTGGGATAGGTGTTTTACAAGAGGGTACCTCATGAAAAGAAGGGTAGTAGCCTCAAAAAGCAGTAGCCACGTTCCAGAGTCAGAGAGCTCTCTAAGAATAGGGAAAAAAGGGGGGCTAAGGAGAAGCCCAGAGTCTACAACAGGGATGGGTGCCAAAGGTTATGAAAATGTCCCCAGAATTTGTTTAGATCAGGTATGGCGAGGCCCACGGGCCAGATAACTACTATTGAAAATATAGTTTATTACCTACAGTTCTCAAGAGAAAGGGACACTCCATGGCTTGCCAGGCCACATGAGGAAGCACTTGTGTCATTTAGGAGGCAGAAGGAGAAAAGGGAAAATTATGGACCAGAGCCCTTATTTGGGTTTTGAGGGAAGGAATGAGTGAGGCAGAGTAAGTACAATGGATAAGTTTAGGATTGGTTAGTCTGAATAATTTCTGTGTGGACTCTGTGTTATAGAGGTGGTCCCTGTTTGTCTGGTACTTGCCCCTGGGATGATTTAGAGTAAGGAGACTACTGGGTTGGTATGTGAAATTTAAAGAAGGGGAAGATTGGAAGGATAGGCTCTGATTGGTGCGTTTGCATAGCTGATATGTGCTCTTAGGCAAGATGTTTGCTATCTCTGTGGAACTAGATAAACTTGGGATGGGCAGTCCCTACCTGGGTCCGCAGGCTGCCCTAAATGTCAAACACAGAAAATAGAAAATACGATTCCTATACAAAACACTATTTAAAATATAGGATGAAAAATGAAACTGAAAGATAGTAAGGAGTAAAGAAGCAACATGAACTTGATGTCTGGATCTTGAGACACTTGATTTAGCCACTTGGATTCAGATATGTAGATAGATGATAGATTAATCAATCGATTGATAGACAGGGTTTTTTTTCCTTTTGTCTTAGAGAGGCCATAGCTTTACCAAGCTGAGTTTGGGGAGAGACAGTAAGTAGTTAAGTAAAATAGAAATAGATTCCAATAATTGCACTTTTGGAAATTTATGAAGTCATCCAGGCCTAGGTATGTTATCTTGTATATGACGTTTACCAAATCATGCCCTTGTGGGGTGAAACAGTGCACCTCCAAATTTACAGTTATTATATTGAGCTATCAGCTTTCTTACCTTCCAGTCTCTGGCCCAGTAACTTTCAATTCTGAAGACAGATTTACAACAGACATGATTTTAAACCATATTCCATTAACAAGCTCTGTTTTAAATGACTTTCTTCATTTAAGTAATGCCAGTTTGTACTTGATTTGTTCAAAAGCTATTTAAAATCCCTTGACCCTTAAAGGTACTACTATGTCTTAGGCCACTCTCATTTTTGGAAACATGTAAAGGAGCAGGAATATTTCATTTTTCTTTGCTGTTTGCGTCCCCAGAGCAAGCTAATTGTGCTTCTTTAAAGCAAAGTGACAATTTTTGATACAGGTTTATTTAATTAAAAAAAAGACTTAGAACAATCAAACATGAGCATTAACAAGAAACATATGTGAGGCTCCAAGTATTCTGAAAATGAATGCAAAGCAGCGTTCCAATCAACATGAGGTCAGGTTTCCTGGCCTGTTTCTGCACATGCAAAATCGGAGAGCGTGAGAGGTTGAGCGTAGGTGTGTGACCGTTCGTGACTGGGAGTGATCTGGACATGTTGTGAAAGATCTGCTGCAGCTCCCAGCAGCCTTGAGAAGCAATCTTTTACATGTAGCAGGACACACTCCAGGATATTAACACTCTACCATTTCCAAGAGCCTCTGTTCACACCAGCTCCAGAGTAAACACCATGAAAGAAGGAGCCTCAAGCTGCTAAAAAGCACACAAAGCAACAAGGAAAAACAGTTCCAAATCTCATAAAAATGGAAAAGGTTTCAAGAACAACTGCCCGTTTGTTCAGTGAGTGCCCACAGAGCAGGAGGGTAAATAAAACTCAGTACCTGTTAGATTTATAGGCAAATAACCATTATCTACTATGTGTAGATGAGTGAATGATAATTTTATGCAAACCACAATAAGTAAATTCAAACAGTATGAACTAAGCCTGCACAGTAAGAGCAGGAAGTTCAAGGAAAGAAAAATAAGGAAAGAGTGTTTTCTGGGTGGTGTATCACCAACCTGGGAAATCCATTACAGAGCCAAAAACTGGAACAGGATTTTATAAAAACACTGGCTTAAAGCAGAGCCATTAGTCCCTTAGGACTTGTATTGTGACTTCATACCTTAAATAAAACTCTGCTCCCCACGATCTTATTACTGATTGGCTTTACACAGAAGATTATGGAGAATTAGTAAATTGAACTTTTTATATGGCAGAGTATATAGTATAAATTCCTTGGGAGCCTTCATAGTGCATTCAGTTTTTTTTAACAAATCCGTGTCAAGTATCATCAATAGCCAAGCACCCTAACCAAAAGAGCTTAGAATTTTATGGACTTGTGTCTGAGAGCTGCAGTTTTTTAATCAAAATAGTACTTTTAAAACATTTTTCAAAAATGGAACATTCAACTTTGGCCAAGTTTAAACTCTCTTTGAGTACTGTGAATTTTAAATTTGAAGGTGAAATCAAGGTTTTTCAGATTCAGATTTCATTGACTCCTTATCATATGTGGATCATATGTGGTTTCCTGGGTGGTGGCAGGAGACAAGAAAAAAAGCTTTTAAGGGATTATATAAGATGCCTATAAATAGATTCATTGAAATAAAGGCTCTTTTGTTCTTCTTCTTCTTCTTCTTCTTCTTCTTCTTCTTCTTCTTTTTTTATTTGACAGAAAGATAGAGAGCACAAGTAGGTAGAGCGGCAGGCAGCAGAGGGAGAAGGGGAAGCAGGCTCTCCACCAAGCAGGGAGCCTAATGCAGGGCTCCATTCCAGGACCCTGAAATCATGACCTGAGCTGAAGGCAGCAACTTAACCTACTGAACCACCCAGGCGCCCCCACCACTTTACTTCTAACAAACCATATTTTAATGAGGCATGGGTCAAAGAATCTAACATTCGTAGATTCCATTTGAAAAGCATGTGAGCATAAAAACATAAAGGAAAATTTGTTAGAGCAAGTTGAGTGTCGGTTTTGGTGAAGCTAATTTTGTTTAGATTTTTGAAAAGCTCTAGCATATTAAATGAGCTTGCAGAGGCTTTGGGATCAGAAATAACTGGGTTTAAATCGAGGCTATGCAGGGAACAAAGAAGAGAGAATTGGAGAATGGAAGGAAAGGAAGAAGGTTGGGAAGAAGAGAGGGAGGCAGGGAAGAAGGGAGGAAAGAGCACGCGTTAGGCAGCTTCTCAGTACCCGTCATTATCAAGGTGCTTCACACAAACATTTATCTTCTGCGCTAACTGCATGATCTTGGGCAAATAAATTTATCTCCTGGGCCTCAGATTCCTTACCTATATAAAACTCACCTCTCATAAATTCTAGGAAGATAGTGGTGGCAGCATAATTTTTTTGTTGGGGGTGGTCTTTCCAAATCACGTTAAAAACATAGCATCTAGATAGCAAAAACCAAAATCCAACAAAACTAGGTAACTTGGAGCAACACAAGCCTCAGCACACAAGCAGGTAGAGACAGTGTAAGAAGAGCCACTAGATGTGTGTGTCGTTGGCTTCTGTGTGGGGAAGAGCAGGGGGAAATAGCAAGCCATTTGATGGTGTTCAGAAAAAGAGAACCGGAAACCATCCAACAGACAATATCTGAAAAGTACAAGTGCGTTTGAGAGGAGTAGCGGAAATTGAGAAAGACATCAGTTACTCCAGGAACACGTGAGTAAGAAGCACATGCTGTAAGCTCTATGAAGGTGAGGCAGGGCGCCTGGGGGAGGGGGGGGCTCAGTGGGTGAGCGTCTGCCTTCCGCTCAGGTCGTGATCTCAGGGTCCTGAGATCCAGCCCCGCATCGGGCTTCCTGTTCAGCAAGGAGCCTGTTTCTCCCTCTCTCTCTGCCTCTCTCCTTGCTTTTTCTCTCTCTGTCTTTCTCTCTCTCTCAAATAAATAAAATCTTTAAAAAGAAAAAAAAGGTGACATAGTTTACTGTCTGGGAACTCTCAAACCTCACCCCACAGGGCACAGGGCTCCACACTGAGGAGGAATTATTGGGACTCGAAGAATTTGGCAAGAAAGCAACGAGAGAGGTAAAGGAAAGAAGATACAGATAAAAGTGGAAAAGTCAAACAGAGCTAGGAAATCTCAGAAAGCAAAGTGCAATATTTTTTAACATTGATGCTAACTGCAGAAGAGCAAGGTCTGTGAAGTTAGAAACACTACTACTTTCTAAACATTCAGAAAAACTAATATCAAAGAAAATAAAATAAGTATATCAAGATTGAATCCCAAGCAATTACACTAGAAAGACATGAAAAAGAGAGAGATCAAAACAGCAAGTTATTATTTCAAAAGAAGCCCAACTATATTAATGACATAAAACATGAACTAACACAAGTCAAAATGAGAAAAGTCAGAGATAAGCTGATGAAATTCAAAAAGAGAATTAGAAGTTTAAAATCCTTTACAAATCTTTGTAGAACACATGAGTAATAAATGTGAGAAGTAATGTATTAATAACAAAATAAAAAAAAGGAAAACATCAAATTACAAGGTGAAGAAAGAGAGTCAAAAGAACTCAAGAAAAAATGACAAATTTTAAAGATAGGCAAAGAAGAGATGAGTCCCTGAAAATGAAAACCCAAGCAAGAGAACAAAACAAATTTCTAAAACTATAATTCGAGATAATGTTCCTGATATTTCTTAAAAAGAATGTGAAACTACATATTGAAAGAGCACACCATGTAACTGACTCTACCCTACAGAGTATCCAACATAAACATGTTGGAGTAAAATTATTGAACTTTGTAGAAAAGAAAAAACAAAACCTTTGGCCTTTTAGGCAAAAAGACATGTGACTTCTAAAGGAAGGAAATTTAGATTAACACATTTTCACAACCCTTCATGCCAGAAGAAAATAGAGCAACATATTGAAAATATTGAAGGAAAGAAAATGTGAGCCAAGGATTATAAATCCAGTAATACTGAACTTCAAGTAAAAAGCACAGACAACATTTATCAACAGGCAAAGCCTCAAGGAATATTGTTCCCATGAGCACTTTCTAAGAAATATACTCGAGAATAGGTTTCAGACAACCAGAGTGACTAGAGAGCCATTGAACAAACACTAGTAGCATCAAGCAGCAATGGTTACTGACATCAGGAAGACATGAACACAAGTTCATAATTTTGGCAAGATGATAAACAGTGCCATGTTCCCTGAGTATAGAGTACAACACCGTTTATCATCTTGCCAAAGATAGGAACTTAGATTATCTTTCCATACCAAAAAGTAAAATGGTGCTTAAAAATGATGGGAATACATTGGAAAAAATATGGGAACCAAGTTGAAGGATTTCTCACTGGCCAAATCTGGAACAACTCAAGCAACAAAAATTGACAGTAATGGACTGCGACATATAGAATAAAAGCAATCCATTGAGGATTAATGAGTGCACTTGTGATGAGCACCAGGTGTTGTATGCAAGTGTCAGATCACTAAAGTGTATACCTGAAACTGATATTACACTGTATGTTACTTAAATGGAACTTAATAAAAATTTTAAAAAATAAAAAAAATTTAAAAATCTTTAAAAATCATTTTTTCCAGTGTTCCAAGATTCATTGTTTATGCCCCACACCCAGTGCTCCATATGATACATGCCCTCCTTAATACCCACCACCAGGCTCACCCAACCCCCCCCACCCCTCTCCCCTCCAAAACCCTCAGTTTGTTTCTCGAGTCCGCAGTCTCTCATGCTTTGTCCGCCCCTCTGATATCCCCCAATTCACTTTTCCTTTCCTTCTCCTAAGGTCCTCCGTGTTATTCCTTATGTTCCACAAGTAAATGAAACTATGTGATAATTGACTCTCTCTCCTTGACTTATTTCACTCAGCATAATCTCCTCCAGTCCCATCCATGTTATACAAAAGTTGGGTATTCATCCTTTCTGATGGAGGCATAAATCTTCTTTATCCATTTGTCCATTGAAGGGCATCTTGCCTCTTTCCACAGTTTGGCGACCATGGCCATTGTTGCTATGAACACTGAGGTACAGATGGCCCTTCTTTTCACTACATCTGTATCTTTGGGGTAAATACCCAGTAGTCCAATTGCAGGGTCATAGGATAGCTCTGTTTTTACTTTCTTAAGAAATCTCCACACTGTTTTCCAAAGTGGCTGCACCAACTTGCATTCCCACCACAGTGTAAGAGGGTTCTCCTTTCTCCACATCCTCTCCAACACTTATGGTTTACTGTCTTGTTGATTTTGGCCATTCTAACTGGCGTAAGGTGATATCTCAATATGGTTTTGATTTCTGTTCATGTCTTCAGCCCATTTTTTTTTAAAGATTTTATTTATTTGTCAGAGAGCAAGAGCGAGCACAGGCAGACAGAATGTCAGGCAGAGGCAGAGGGAGAAGCAGGCTCCCTGACGAGCAAGGAGCCCGATGTGGGACTCGATCCCAGGACGCTGGGATCATGACCTGAGCCGAAGGCAGCTGCTTAACCAACTGAGCCACCCAGGCGTCCCCTTCAGCGCATTTTTTGACATGATTACCTGTTTTTTGAGTGTTGTTTGAGAAGTTCTTTATAGATCTTGGATATCAGCCCTTTGTCTGTAGTGCCATTTGTGAATATCTTCTCCCATTCCGTGGGTTGCCTCTTTATTTTGTTGACTGTTTCCTTTGCTGTTCAGAAGCTTTTGATCTTGATGAAGTCCCCAAAGTTCATTTTCACTTTTATTTCCTTTGCCTTTGGGGACATGTCTTGAAAGAAGTTGCTGTGGCCGATGTCGAAGAGGTTACTGCCTATGTTCTCCTCTAGGATTTTGAGGAGACCACATTGAGGTCTTTTATCCATTTCAAGTTTATCTTTGTGTATGGTTAAGAGAATGGTCGAGTTTCATTCTTCTGTACATAGCTGTCCAATTTTCCCAGCACCGTTTATTGAAAAGACTTTTTTCCAGTGGATATTTTTTCCTGCTTTGTCAAAGATTATTTAACCATAGGGTTGTGGGTCCATATCTGGACTCTCTACTCTGTTCCACTGGTCTATGTGTCTGTTTTTGTGCCAGTACCATGCTGTCTTGGTGATCACAGCTTTGTAGTAAAGCTTGAAATCAGGCAACATGATGCCCCCTGCTTTGTTTCTCTTTCTCAACATTTCCTTAGCAACTCAGGGTCTTTTCTGGCTCCATACAAATTTTAGGATTGTTTGTTCCAGCATTTTGAAAAATGTCAGTGGAATTTTGATCGGAATGGCATTGCAAGTATAGATGGCTCTGGGCAGTACAGACATTTCAACAATGTTTATTCTTCCGATCCAAGAGCATGGAATGGTCTTCCATCTTTCTGTGTCTTCTTCCATTTCTTTCATGAGTGTTCTGTAGTTCCTCGAGTACAGATCCTTTACCTCTTTAGTTACCTCTTTAGTTAGGTTTATTCCAAGGTATCTTATGGTTCTTGGTGCTACAGTAAATGGAATCGATTCTCTAATTTCCCTTTCTATATTTTCATTGTTAGTGTATAAGAAAGCAAAAATCTTTAAAATGTTTTAAAAAAATTAAATACTCATCCCTCTTTTCTCCATATAACTACATAAAGTTTTTTGTACAATGAAGCAAATTTAACTTTTCAGCCAGAAGAAACCAATAGAACAGAAACAAAATAAATGTATACTAAGGTAGAAGTAAATAAAAGACAATCACCCAATATTCTCTTCTTGGCTACTGTCTCCATGAGGGAATAGTAATATTTATGAGAAAAAAAAATGCAGAAGCCCTATTTCTATATAGTTTTCCCTCTAATGGCCTGCATGCAAAAAATTAAATGCAGAACCTACTACTTTATGACAAAGTACCAGTAAGTTTCAATTTATTTGGTGATTTCTCTCCTTGTCTATATGTAGTCATTCAAAACTCATTTACTGAACACTTCCTACAGGCTGTTTAGTTTTTTTTTTCTTTGCTCTAGGTAAATTGACCAGTAAAATGAAAAAGTAGCATAAGTGTTCCTTAGCTGATATTTGACTTTCCAGTTCAGGTTTTTCATATTTGTGCCATTTTAATATTATAAACTCCAATGTATAGGCAACAGAATAACCTTAGAACAAATCCTGTCCCCAAATCTCAAAGTCTATAATCAAAAGGTATTCTGGTAATCATGATAATATTTTAACAAAGTAGAATAAAACCAATCTTGCTAAAAATATTTAAGTTGTTCATGTTTCCTTAGTTCAGATGGAGGACTATCCACCAGCCTGTATACTTGGTTATGGTGGAGATTATTTCATAGAGTTCAAGGGGGATAAGACAGAGACTAAACTCAGGTCCCCTCAACCCTGACTACAAAATCAAGTATTCTTCAGCTGCCTCCACAAAAGGAAAGAAAGAAAGGAAGAAAGAAAGGAAGGAAGAAAGAAAGAAAGAGAAAGAAAGGAAATACACACACACACACACACACACACACACACACAAAACCAACAACCACCACCTAAAACTCCATGCCGGGACCAAACCAGTCTGCTCCAAGGTGGGCCCCAGTGCTGAACTTTCACTAACCTATTCCCTTATTATAATAGTAAATATCACACCCAAGCCCCAAGGGCCTGGATCAGTATCAAGGAAGTGACTGAAAGAATATACATCCCCAAACCAAAGGAGAACAATTTAGAGAAGTGGGCAAGCAATGTTTTCTTTACTTTGTTTTTACTTTTGTTTTGTTTTGTTGATGGCGTACTAGCACCTTTTATTCAGAGAATGTTGGCATCCTCGTTTGACCCATTTGGAAAGAAAAAGAAGTTCACGTGGTTATGGGGGGGGGGGTGCACAGGAAGATTGATTTGAGAGAAATGTTTTACAACTTGTCAAGTTTGAAATAGGAGCATCTTATTTTTCACCTCTCCCTTTTTGAAGGAAACAAATCTGGCAACGTGGATAAGGTGTTGAAGGTGAGCTAACATGAAATGGGTTTTACATATGTTTTGTCACTAACACACACAGGAAAGTTTCTGACTTCATTGCAACCATTCTCAGGTTATTGATATGTATCTACTCTCCCACTTGATATAGCAAAGACTACATTGGAGAGAGATGGATTTGGTAAGAAATGCCCCAAATCAGATATAATTCTGTTTCTAATGTGCAGTGACTTTTATGACACACGTGCTGTCTACACATGAAAAGAAAGAAAGGAAGGAAAGAAGGGAGAATGGGAGGAAGAGTTGGGTGGAAAGAGAAGGGAGAGGAAATGAAAGAAAAGGAGAATTAAAGTTCAAAGTTTTACAGTCAAATAACATGTGATTTGATTTCAGTCCCTTCTTGTGGGATTATGTCACCCATTAGAACATTTCAAGCCTAGAAGCACAAATTCATTTCACACCCAACTTCAAAGTTATCATTGCTAACTGGTTGTTGCTAGGAACTGATTTGGAATGAACTGACAGTTCTGGTTCTGTTCTTAATGACCTGGAGGGTATGTCACACTTAGGTTATGGCAATGCCTTTCTTAAACAGGTGAAGAAGAGAGCACTCCTTGGTGACCTAACAGCTTCCAACTCATTTCAGCAGAGGTGTTTGGTAGTAGTTGTCACATGTTTTCCAGGACTAAAAATCTAAGACTTCAGAGGAAACATCTGCTTGCTAATATAGCCATTGCCTGAATTTACCTTGTCCAGACTACTACATTAGCTCTGAATTGTGCCTGGAACACATAATATGTAGCAAACAAACATGTACTGAATGAGAGATTGGATTCACTTAACACCAACTCAAATGAAACTTCATTGTGAGAGACTATGAATTGAAGAAATAAATCAAAAAGAAATAGTGTGGCATCTTCTTGCAAGAACAAAATTAATAGGTAAGACAGTTTAAAACAACAAGACCCTTAAGAAAAGAAAAACTTGATGTGGGATATAGGTGTGTGGGAAATAGGACTGAGACCCCCCAATTACTTGCTCTTTGATCGCCTATTCATATATTTTGAACTCCTTTAAAGTAGGTCTGTATTTCATTCTCTTTATAGCCTCAATTATTAGATGAATGACTTATGCGGGATATGCATTAGATGTCTGACTAGTGATTCCATAGTCATCTTGATTTCTACAGAGATACATCGTAGCTCAACTGTAGAATGTGTTACTTTGAATATCATTCATACCTCCTGTGTATCCCTACTGGGTTTAGATACAATTCTTCAAGTCAGAAACTATGTCTATTCACTTTTTGCATCCTCAAGTCTAAAGCAACACCTGCGGGTAAATTTTGGTTAAATTAATAAATACAACTAATCTGGATGAATAAATTTAGAACTTCTGCCTCCCTTACCATGCCATGTGCACCTTTCCAAAAGCATAACAATAATTATGCTCTCTTGCTAAGAAATTCCAATTGAACATGAATGTATATATTTGTATATGCAAATTCACAAACACAAGAGTTTTGTGTGTGAATGAATGTGTATGGACACATGTACGACTAACTATGCACATCTTCCCCTGATATGTATTGAGTATGCACTTGACTGCTTGTCTTTAAGAATCACCAGCTTGACCCACAACACAGGTATTTTCTCAAAGTATGGTTCAGGCTATAAGAGAAGCCAAGGAAGAAGAAAAGCTCAGAGATTCATTATTGTCCTTGTGGGTCACCTACCTCCTTGTCCTGACCCTTGGAGCAACCCAATGATGTCATAGTTGATGTCTGATGTCATACTAGTTGAAAACAGAGGTTACCACTATCAGGAAGAGGATGTATTTCAATGGGCCCTTTTAATTGAAATCTCCTTTACTTTAAGATGTGCATTGTGAACTCAAGTTAATTTGAAAAGTGAGAAGATGACTGCATTAATAGCCAGTGGATGTGGACTCTTTGGACCACAATGGCCATTTGATGATATCCCAAAGGCAGTCACAAGGTAAGAAATGATTTTCTATAGAATCTTGAAGCCTATCAAGACATTTAAATGCAATTTCTTTGGAAAAAAAAAATGTAATTCTTACACCTCTGTTCTATGTTGCTGTGTGGTAGTGTAAAGTAATTAATATGGACAAACGTAATAAATTTCAACATGACTTTCCTATATTCAAACAGTTCTGTGGCTCCCCATGCCTGCAGAAAATATCTAAATATCATATTCTCTTATACCAGACTTTCCATGATCTTGCCCTGCTGGCTTTTCCAAAGTTATTTTTACTGCTCTTACTCAAACCTAATTCTCTAAACATCTCAAACTACTTGCAGTTACTTAAACATACCATGATGTTTCAAGATTTTGTGTCTTTTTATGTACTATTGTCTTTTCTTAGAATATCCCTATTATGTTCTTCTAAGAAAATTTTTATTCATCTTTGTGAACCCTACTCTGAACTGTACCCACCAAGATGAGTAGATGACTCCCTCCTATATGCCAACATTCTACCTGGCTCATGCCGCCATTATGGCATGGACTAATATGTTCAAAAGTTATTTGCTTACATACCTGGTGACTATTTCATGTACACCCTGAAGGTTGTAATCGTATCTGATATAGCACCAATTACCATTTATTAGTTATGACTATGTGCCAAGCACTATGATTAGAAATGCAATTGGAAATCCATGATTTTATACCTTTTAAATCACTCTTATCAGAAAAGATAGAAGCATAAACAAATTATGTACATAATGTACAGTAAATGCCGTAGGGGAACAGAGAAGGCACTTTACTAAGTCTGGAGTTTAGAAAAAGCTTCCAGGAGACAGAGTTCTGCTTATAGAGGCAAATTGTGGTATTAACAAGCAGGCTTTCCAAAGCAGTGCAGTCCGACTGTTAATAGCTCCAAAGCCCCCCCGGAACCATCCTTGGAATGCTGATGTATCACTGGGATTATTTGTATTTAAGTATTTCTGTCACAGAGGGCTTTGTGTATCTTTGTACTCCTTCTCCTCTGTGTTAAATTATAAGATCAAGAAGTAGCAATTGCTTTTCTCTGTAATTTTGAACTCCTCACTTCAGCTAGTACAGTATCCAAAATGCAGCTGAACCAATGTAAGGGTGAAGTTGGAATCATAATGATTTTCACATAACTTTACAGTCTGCAAGACTTTCACAAATATTCATTTTCTACTCACCCCAATCTTTTCTATTGTGGGTATTTATCCCAATTTTTCTAAATTAAAAAGACCCAGCTTAAGTGATTTCTTCAAAGTCATATGATATATATGTGGTTTTCAAACACCTAGTTTACCTAGTAACAATTACCAACATTTATGTCATAATCACCCTGGTATAAATTTATGTATGCTACTTCATTTAACATTACAATAACTCTAAGACACATAAATTATTTTTTTGGATGGATGAGAAAATTGAAACTTACAATGTTTAGGTTATTTTAATGGATGAGAGAATTGGAACTTATAATGTTTAGCTTGCCCAAGGTCAAAGAGTTAAATAAATGGTGGATCAGATACTCTACAGCCAGTTCTGACTCCAGAATTCAAGCTCTTAACCATCACAGCAAGTTCCATATGCTGAATGGGATTGGTTACTTCATTCAAAAAATTTATAATCAATTTGGGAGGGAGTTGGAATAAGAGGGAAATGTTAAATTAATACATATAAAAGTACTTAAAGACATCTGAAATCTCTTTATCTTTGGAATTATGTAATTTAACTATGTTATATCTAAATATGAATTTCTCATTTCCTTGTTTGTTATACCTTTTACAACAATCAAACTGAGAAATAATTTATATAATAATTATATACAATAAAATGAAGGCATTTTAAGTATACAATTTGATGAATTTTGACAAGTGTGTTCACTTGTATAAATAACCATTACCCGAAATCCTTCCCATCCTGATTACAGTCTGTGTGTCTCCTATGCCTGGTATAAGCAACCACTTGTCTGCCTCCCATTGTAATAGTCTTTTGTTTTTTGTGCGTTTTTTTATTCAAGAATTTCTTTTACATGGAATCAAACTATATGTTTCTTTTATCATAATGTTTTTAGATTTATTCATGTTGCTATTACAATAGTTTAGTTTTTTAATGCTGAATAGTATCCATTGTGTGACTATACCACCATTTGTATTGATTGACATATTTTTTAAAAAGATTTTATTTATTTATTTGACAGAGAGAGAGAGATCACAGGTAGGCAGAGCAGCAGGTAGAGCGGGAAGCAGGACCGGAGCTGAAGGCAGAGCTTAACCCACTGAGCCACCCAGGCGTCCCTGTATCAATCGATGCATTAGTGGATATTTAGGTTGTTCCTAATTTTGTTTTGCTGTGCAGGGAGCTGTGAACATGGAGAGACGTCAACTTTTGTAGAAATACGTTTTCATTTGTTTTGGATAAATATCTAGAAGTGAAATTGCTGAGTCATGTGGTAAATGTATGCTTAGCTGTTGGAGAAACTACCAAATTATTTTCCAAAATGGTTGTGTCATTTTGCATTCTCACAGGCAATGTAGAACTCTAGTTGCTCCATATTCTTGTCAACTTTTGGTATTGTCTGATGTTTAGGTATTAACGGTATTTTAGTAGGCGAAATAGTACTCTCCCCTTCTCCCCCTGTCAAATGCCCACACCATAATCCCTGGAACCTGTAAATATATTACCTTATACACAAAAAGGAACTTAACAGATATGACTAAAGTTAAGGACTTATCTTAACATAGACAGATTATCCTGCATTAACCAGGTGGACCCACATGAATCCTTAAAATTCCCTTGGAAAATCTTTCCTGGCAGTGGTCTTAGAAAAGGTGATGATCAAAGGAGGACTACCAAAATGACTGTATGAGAAGAACTTGGCTACCACTGTTATTTTTAAAGATGGAGAACAGAGGCCATGAGTAAAGCAATATGGGTGACCTTTAGAACCGGAAAAAGACAAAGATACTGATTATCCTCTAGAGCCTCCAGAAAGTAATAAAGCCCTGCTGACAACCAAGAAAAAATATATAGTTATGGCTATCTATGCGCCCAACATGAAAGCACCTAAATATAGAAATAAGCGAATATTGACAGAACTGGAAGGAGAAATAGCAATACAATAATAGTAAATACCAATATCTCACTTTCTTTCCTTTTTTTTTTTTTTTTTAGAGAGGTAAAGATGGGAGGTGAGAGGCATAGGGAGAGGGAGAGAGAATCTCAAGCAGGCTCCAGGCCCAGTGCAGAGTCCGACAAAGGGCTCGACCTCACAACCCTGAGATAACAACCCAAGCTGAAATCAAGAGTCAGATGCTGAGCTCTCTGAGCTTCCCAGGTGCCCCAATGCCCCAGTTTCAATAATGGATGGAAAATCCAGACAAAATCAATAGGGAAACAGTAGACCTGAACAACACTGTAGACCACATGGGCCCTGCAGATATATATATCTTGTGTGTGTGTGTGTGTGTGTGTGTGTGTATAAAACATTCAATGTGACAATAGCAGAGAACACATTCTTCTCAAGTACACATGGAACATTCTCTAGGATAATAAATCACATTAGGTCACAAAACAAGTCTTAATAAACTTAAGACTGAAATCATATAGAATATCCTCACAGTATAATGAAACTAGAAATCAATAGCAGAAAGAAAACTGGAAAATTCACAAGTATGTGGAGATTAACATAGTCCTGAACCACTGATAGGTCAAGTAAGAAATCAAAGAGAAATTTTTTTAAAAGATTTTTATATATTTATTTGACAGAGAGATCACAAGTAGGCAGAGAGGCAGGCAGAGAGAGAGGGTAAGCAGGTTCCCCCCGAGCAGAGAGCCTGATGCAGGGCTCTATCCCAGGACCCCCTGGGATCATGACCTAAGCCGAAGGCAGAGGCTTAACCCACTGAGCCACCCAGGTGCCCCAAAAGAGAAATTTAAAAATACCTTGAAACAAATGAAAATGGAGACACAATATGCCAAAATGTAGGGGATAGAGCAAAAGCAAAAGCAATAAGAATGAAATTTATAGTCGTAAATGCCTGTTTTAAGAAAAAAGAAAGATCTCAAACAACTTAACTTTATATCTCAATTAACTAGAAATAGGAGAACAGAAGGGAAAAAGTAAAAATGATCGGAGCAGAAACAAAGACTAGAACAACAAAATCAACAAAGCTGAGTTAATTTTTGAAAATCTATCCTAAGATTGAGTCAATGATCAAAAACCTCCCAACAAACAAAAGCCTAAGACCAGATGGCTTCATGGTGAATTCTACCAAATATTTAAAGAAGAAATAACACCAGTCTTCCTCAAATTACTACAAAAAAAAAAAAAAAAAGTTGAAGAGGAAAGAACACTCCCAGACTCCTTTTATGAGGCCAGTATTATCCTGATGCTAAAGAGGACATTACAAGAAAACTATTGACATGCATACAGACACAAAAATTCCCAGAAAAATACTAGTAAACTGAATTCAAATGCTCATTTGAAATCAATCGTATAGCCACAATCAAGTGAAATTTATCACTGGGATCCAAGGGATCCAACATACCCAAATCAGTAAATGATAAATCGTATTGAAAGAATGAAAGATAAAAATCATATGATTGTCTCAATATATGCAGAAAAGGCATTTTACAAAATTCAACATCCCTTCATGATAAAAAGTTTCAACAAACCAAGAATGGAAGGAAATTATTTTAACATAATTAACATCATATATGAAAAACCCACTGTCGTCAACATACTTAACAGTGAAAAACTTAAAGCTTTTACTCTAAGATCAGGGACAAGTCAAGGATACCCATTCTTGTCACTTTTATTCAACATAGTAGTGGACCTACCAACCAGATCAATTAAGCGAGAAAAAGAAAGGGCATCCAAACCAGAAGGAAAGAGAGAGCGTCATCTCTGTTTGCACATGACATGACCCTATATATAGAAAACGGTAAACACTCCACAAAATCTGTTAGAACTAGTAAACAAGTTCAATAAAGTTGTAGGATACAAAATCGACATAAAAATTAATTGTATTTCAATACACTAACAAATATCTGAAAAAGAAATGAAGGAAACAATTCTATTTGCAATTAAGGAAAAAGAATAAAATGCTTAGAAATAAACTTAACTAGGAGTGCCTGAGTGGCTCAGCGTCTGACTCTTGGTTTCAGCTCAGGTCCTATCTCTTGGGTCATGAGATTAAGCCCGACGTGGGGCTCTGTGCTCAGACAGTGTGCTTGAGGCTCTTTCCATCTGCCCCACCCCCTATGCATGCATGCTCAGTCTCTCTTTCTCTAGAATAAGTAAATAAATCTTTTTTAAAAAAGGAAATAAACTTCGGGGCGCCTGGGTGGCTCAGTGGGTTAAGCCACTGCCTTCAGCTCAGGTCATGGTCTCGGGGTCTTGGGATCGAGCCCCACATTGGGCTCTCTGCTCAGCAGGGAGCCTGCTTCCTCCTCTCTCTCTGGGCCTGCCTCTCTGCCTACTTGTGATCTCTCTCTGTCAAATAAATAATAAAAAAAAAAATCTTTAAAAAAAATAAAAAATAAAAATAAAAAAGGAAATAAACTTGGGAGGTAAAAGACTTTTACTCTGAACACTACATAGCAATGAAACATGAGAATAAAGAAGACATAAGTAAATGGAGAGACATCCTGTGTTCATGGATTGGAAGAATATTTTCAAAATATTCATACTATCTGAAGTTATTTTACAGATTCAACACAACCATATCAAAATTCCCGTGATTTTTTAAAAGATTTTTTTTAATTTATTTATTTGACAGACAGAGATCACAAGCAGGCAGAGAGGCAGGCAGAGAGAGAGGAAGTGAAGCAGGCTCCCCGCTGAGCAGAGAGCCCGATACGGGGCTCGGTCGCAGGACTCTGGGATCATGACCTGAGCCAAAGGCAGAGGCTTTAACCCACTGAGCCACCCAGGCACCCTCCAGTGATATTTTTATAGAAACAGAAAAAAATTTCCTAAAATTTATATGGAACAACAGTGAACCTAAAATAACCAGAACAATCTTAAGAAGAACATAATGGGAAGTATCTTACTTCTTGATATATAGTCTAATGGAACAGAATAGAAAGCCTAGAAATAAACTGACACAGATGTCTTTATTAGAGTGAGGAAGTCACTTTCTACTTTTAGTAGCTGGTAGTTCTTTTAAAAATGAATTTTGCCAAACTCATTTGCTGCCTCTATTAACATGACCATATTGGTTTTCATCTTTATATTGTTAATATGTCAAATTATATGTTATTAGATTTTCATATGTTAAACCAATATTGCATTCCTGGGATAAAGACTATTTAGTCATTATGTACTATACTTTTTTAAATACTGCAGGTTTAATTTGCCAATATTTTATTAAGTATTGTTGTGTATATGCTCACCAAGGATATTTGTAGCTTTTCTTTTATAATATCTTTGATTTTGATACCAGATAATGTTGACATAATTAGATGAATTGGTAAAAATTCCTTCATTCTCTATTTTCTGCATGAATATGTAATTTGACATCATTTCCTAGATAGAATTCATTAGCGATGCTGTGTCTGGAGTATTCTTTGCATGAAAAACTGCAATTAGACATTTGATTTCTTTTTCTTCTTCTTCATTTTTTTTTTAAGATTTTACTTATTTATCAGAGAGGGGGAGAGAGCACAGCTGGGGGGGAAGCAGACAGAGAAGCAGTCTCCCCACTGTGCAAGGAGCCCACTGTGGGACTTGATCCAGGACCCTAGGATCATGACCTGACCAAAGGCAGTTGCTCAACTGACTGAGCCATCCAGGTGTCCAAGCATCTGACTTAAGAGATATGTAACTCAGACTGAGAAAGACAAATATCGTATGATTTCATTCATATGTGAAATCTTCAAATACCATTTTTTTTTTAGATTTCACATATGAGTGAAATTATATAGATATTTTTCTTTCTCAGTCTGACTTATTTTACTCATCGTAATACCCTCTAGGTTCATCCATATTGTCATAAGTGGCAAGATCTCGTTCTTTTTAATGGCTGCATAATATCCTTTTATATATATAATACATATGGATATATATACAATGTGTTTTAAAAGATTTTATTTATTTGTCAGAGAGAGAGAGAGAGTGAGAGCACAGGCAGACTTGCAGGCAGAGGCAGAGGGAGAAGTAGGCTCCCTGCCAAGTAAGGAGCCCAATGTGGGACTCAATCCCAGGACACTGGGATCATGACCTGAGCCAAAGGCAGCCGCTTAACCGACTGAGCCACCCAGACACCCCTATATATTATGTTTTATATTTCTTCTTATCTCAGTTTTAGTAATAAGCATCTTTCAAGATATTTGTCCATTTGAAGCTGTTAAATTTATCAGTATAAAGTTATTCACAGTATTTCCTTATTACCATTTTTATATATACCTGTAAAATATCAATGATGTCCTTGCATTTCATAAATCAGTAATTTCTCTGCATCTCTATCTATTTCTATCTCTTTGATCAGTTTGATCAATCCAGCAAAAACATTAAAAAATGAACAAAATATTTGGACAGAGACTTAAAAAATGTATATATGTGAATAGTAATTAAAAATGTGGAAAAATGCTCATATCATTAATCACCATGGAAATGCAATTTAAATCAAGTGAGATAGCCCTGCACACCTGTTAGGATAACTAAAGTAAACAAACAAACAAACAGAAACACTTGACAATTCTAAGTGCTGGTGAGAATGCGGATCCATCTGAACTCCTACATTGTTCATGGGAATGCATAATGCCACAGCCACTTTGGAAAACAGTTTGGCAGTTTCATAGAATTAGTCATGTATTTACCATAAACTAAGCAATCCTACTCCTAGGTGTTTGTACAGGAGAAAAGAAAACTTTGGTTCATACAAAAACCAATATGTAAGTATTCATATTGCTTTTTGTAGTGTGGTACATTCATGCATAGAATATCACCTAACCATAAAACAAGACTAAGTCACTGAAAAAAAAAAGAATAAGTTGCTGAAACACAACATGGATGACTTTCAAATGTATTATCTAAGTGAAGGAAATCAGACATAAAAAGCTACATCATGTATGATTATATTAAGATGACATTCTGAAAAAAAAAAAAGATGACATTCTAGAAAAGGAAAAGTTATAGGAATAGAAAACAGATCAGAATTTACCAGAGCATGGGGTTAGGAGAATTGGGTGATTCCTAAGGAACACAAAGGAGTTTGAAGGGATGATGGAATTCCTTTGTGTTTTGATTGTTTAGTGGTTACATGACTTATGCTCTTATCAAAACTCATAAAATTGCACACCAAAAAGAATGTATTTTATTGTAAGTTACACTGAAAAATGTTTACAAGTTATCATACTCTATGTAATCTGCAATTTGCTCTTTCCATTCAGTATAATATCTCTAATACTCATCCATGTGGTTTGTGAAGTTCTAGTTCATAAAATTTCTCAGCTGCCTAATATGATATAGTACAAGTAATTGAGATGTATTTTATCCATCCTCCTGCGAAAATACTTTGGAGTACTTTTTCAGTTTTTCTTTTTCTAATAGACACAATAGTGCTTTGATAAGTCTGGAACAAACCTTATTGTGCACATGGGCTTGAATTTTCTGAGCTTTATAACTAAAAGTAGAATTGCTGAGAGTTAGGGTCGTGTGCCTGTCAAACTTTGCAAAAACAGGACCTTTTACTCTCAAGTGGTAGTCCCAATGCACTCACACCAGAAGTGTTTACCAAGCAATTTCCAGGGCTTCACATTTGCACCAGCACTTGCATATCCAGACTTCTTAATTTTCACATCCTAGCCAGTGTCTCTTTATGGTCTTCATTGGTGTCTTCCTAGTTACTGTTGAGGTTGAGCACTTTTCATGTTTTGTTTACTTTCTTCCTTGCCATTCCTATTTCCTCCTTTTCTTCTTTGTCCATGTCCCCCCGGGTTTTCTGTCTTTCCCTTTTTGATTCATAGGGAACCTTTTTTTTTTTTTTAATTTTATCCATTTATTCATGAGAGTCAGAGAGAGTGACAGAGAGAGAGACAGAGGGAGAAGCAGGCTTGATGCAGGACTCGATCCCAGGATCCTGGGATCATGACCTGAGCCAAAGATAGATGCTTCACCAGCTGAGCCACTCAGGCACCCAATTCATAGGGGACCTTAAAATATCTTTAATTAAATCCTGTGGTTTAAATGTTGTTCCTAATGTGAATCTACCACTTCTGTGTTCATTGAGATTTCAGTCTGGATATCTTGGAGAAGAGGCCCCAGGGGTTAGCCAGTTCACTGCAGATGTCATTGAAAATTCACAGACAATTCAGGAAGAAGACTTCGGCATTTCTCCAGGAAAGCTTTCTTGGGTTTTGTATTGTGATACCATTTGCCTTGACTATGATGGGGAACATCTTGGATGCCTGCACATTTGCTTTATTAGCAGCTTTAAAAAATGTATAGTGGAAATCTTGCCATTTGCAACTATGTGGATGGAACTAGATGGTTTTATGCTAAGCAAAATAAGTCAGAGAAAGACAATTATCATATGATTTCACTGATATGTGGAATTTAGGAAACAAGGCAGAGGATCATAGGGGAAGAGAGGAAAAAATGAAACAAGACAAAAGAGAGAGAGACAAACCATAAGAGAGACTCTTAATCATAGGAAACAAACTGAGGGTTGTTGGAGGGGAAGGGGATAAAGGGATGGGGTAAGTAGCTGATGGACACTGGGGAGGGTATATGTTGTAATGAGCACTGGGTGTTATATAAAACTGATGATTCACAGACCTGTACCCCTGAAACAAATAACACATTATATGTTAATTAATTGAATTTAAGTAAAAATTACTAAAAAATAAAATTATATATGTACAGCTGCCAGAAGTTACTATAAATGAAGAAACTGGTTTAGCAGAAGTTAATTTAAAGAAGAAAAGTTATTTGAATATTAAAACTCATCAGTTCTTTTGCTTCTTCATGTCTGGTAACTGCTTGGTTCATACAGTCCTGAAATTTAACTCCAGTCAGCCCACTTCCACCTGGTTTTTATGTGATGGAAATAGGTGTATCATTTTTTTTATTTTTTAAAAAAGATTTTATGTATTTATTTACTTTAATTTGACAGACAGAGATCACAAGTAGGCAGAGAGGCAGGCAGAGAGGAAGGGAAGCAGGCTCCCTGCTGAGCAGAGAGCCCGATGCGATGCGGGGATCCATCCCAGGGCCCTGGGATCATGACCTGAGCGGAAGGCAGAGGCTTTAACCCACTGGACCACCCAGGTGGCCCAGGAGTATCATTTTTTAATTTATCTTTTCACTTTCTTTGTGGTGTCTATAATTATTGTTCTTTGTTACTAGCAGGCATTTTATATAAGGAAGAGATTTCCCCTGTCAAGAGGAGGTAAATTATAGTTCTTTTCCCTGAATTGGAAGGACATGGATCAAGTTCTTAGTTCTTCCCTGTAATAACTGATTTTTAGAGTAAGGATTTAAGGTAGTTACTGCCTTCAATGAAAGTGAGGGTTTTTCTGTTTTTCTATTGTTACATAGCGTCATAGATCCCTGAATTTTTATTAACGTGTTAAATCAAACACAGCAATAATTCCATTTTTAAAAGGATTTATGTATTTATTTGAGAGAGTATGTGCACCATGGGGGAGGGGCAGAGGGAAAGATAATCTCCAGCAGACTCCCCGCTGAGCAGAGACCAGACA
Organism: Enhydra lutris kenyoni; assembly: GCF_002288905.1. Taxonomy (NCBI): domain Eukaryota; kingdom Metazoa; phylum Chordata; class Mammalia; order Carnivora; family Mustelidae; genus Enhydra; species Enhydra lutris. The sequence continues at coordinate 2,278,940 of NW_019154108.1, read as the reverse complement.
CAGGGCTTGATCTCATGACCCTGAGATGATGACCTGACCCAAAATCAAGAGTCTGAGGCTTGACCAACTGAGCCACCCAAGTGTCCCAGTAATTAGTTAGGGCCAACTATGGGCCAGATGCTGTTCTAAGGGTATAGTGGTTAACACAGCAAAAGAATCTTTGATCTCAAGATGCTTATTTTGCAAGAATGCTTGTTATATTAGCTATGCATTTTAATGGATATTGTGATCTGGCAATCTTAGATACTGTGAAGGTCTTAAGGTAATCTAGCTATGAATGATAATTTGTAAAATGTAATATGATATTTAGAATGAATATTTGGAAAAAACAGAAAATAGGAAGTCCTGTTAGGAAAGAATTGCAGTATTCCAGGTATGAAGTGGTGAGATGAACAGAAGTGAGAATGGAGAAGAAAAGCTGGATTGCGGGAGCATCTTGAAGGAAGAAATGATAGAATTTTCTAACAGTCTAATAAGAGGGCAAATTAGCTCCAAATCTTCTTCTCTGGAAGACTGAGAGAATGACTACAACACTGACAGAAAGAGTGTAGTTGGTGTGAAAGGGTAGACAGATAAAAATAATAGCTCTTGGCAGGTATGGACTGTGTCTCTATATTTAACATTGCACGCGCTGCGCTGCATTTGAGCAGAACAATGAAACAGCTATGCAGACAGGGCCCAAGGTGACTGAAAATACAGACCTGAAAGAGAGTAAGCGACAAGATTACAGGAGAGGAAAGGGAGGAGAGGTGTTTTCGTTGAAACCCTAGAGCCTGGTTTGGTGTTGGCATAAAGCTGACCCTCGGTCGATATTTACCGCATAAATGAACTACGTCCTCTGCAGAGATGTGAGAGCTGAGCCCGTGGGCACAGAGCTGAAAGCGGAGGGTATTTACTTGATAAGATTCAAAAGCAGTTCTTCCCTGTGGCCAGCCTCAGAGGAAACAAGTCCGAAGGTACCTTGAGTTAGGGATAATTAGGGCAGGAGCTGGCATTTCAGGCGCTAGTAAGAGAGCGTGCATGTGTGCGCGTGGAACGGGATGGGGCGCGGCGGGGGCGGGAGTGCATTCTAGATTCAGAACACCGAAGTGGGAGTCACAGGGTGGCACTTAATTAAAAGTGATATTGGCTTGTGTTCATTTCGTAGGAGGGTCCGACTGTCTCCGCAAATTCAGAGCTGTTCCGTGCAGTCAGCGCAGCTCCTTCCCCACGATGCTCCAAGCAGGGTACCTGGTGACCTGGTTCCAGGTGACCCGCCAGGGCCGCGCAGCTCTGCAGCAGGCAGTAATGAGCTCACGCAGCGCTGGGTGTGGTGCATGAACAATGAATTCTGGGACACTGAAAACAAATTTAAAACATAAATAAAATTTTAAAAAATAAATAAAAGATTAACGGAAAAAAAGGTTTTGAAGCTAAGACCTGACAGTCCGATGGGGCTGACCGGGAGGACTCTTCCAATTTCCATCCTCAAGGGGGCGGTGATCAAAAGCCCCTTCCCGACCGCACACGCCCAAACCCGGCTCAGCTCTAGGGCGCGTCAGATTCATCCCAGGGCCCAGCGCCTCACACTGAGCCTGCGCAGACGGCGCGGCGCAGCAGGCGCATGCGCCTTGAGGCGGCGCTGGCGGAGCCGGCTCTGGGCGGGTCCGGGTCGCCGCAGTGTTCCGGGGCCTGGGCGCGGTGGGAGGAGCCGGCGGCCTCACCGTGGTAACCGCAGCGCCGCCGCCCCGCCTTGCAGGCCTCCGGACTGTCATCGCCTTTGGGTGTGAGGATCCTGGGGCCGCCGTCCGCGGGCCTCGCTCCTCCGGCCTTCTCAGATTCCGCTCTCCCCCCGCGCTGCCGTCGCCGCCGCCATGCAAGGGGAGGACGCCAGATACCTCAAAAGGTGACCACGCCCCGGGACTCGCTCCCACCGCCCGGCTGGGTCCGGCTGCCGTGGGTCGGCTTTGAGGTGTCACCCGGCAAGGCTAGCCGCTTGGAGGCGGGGCGGCCGACGGGGGCAGCCCCGCAGAGGGCGGGGCGGGGTGCACCGGGCTGAGCGCGAAGGGCCCTCGAGGTGCGGGGATGCCCGCCCCTTACCTGGCTGGGCGGGACCCGACGCACGGAAGGTGGTTTCCCGGCCGCGTGCCGCGCGCGGGTCGCGGGAGGCGGCGGCCGGGCGGAGTAGACCGCGTGCTGCTCCGCCCCAGGCCCCCGGGGTCTCCGTTCCCCTGCGTCGGTAAATCCCTGGGAGCCCGGGACCGAGTCTCTGGCGTCGCTGCCGTCTGGCTCCGGTTTGGGCTCCCTGCCCCGGGCCTCCGACCCGACGACGAAGAGAGAAGTGGTGGGAGGCCGGCCGGGTGGTTCCTTCCCGCGCGTTCCTGCGCCGCAGCTGCTCCGTGCGTTCGACTGCCCGGTGCGCGGGGCGGTCCTGACGCCGGGGGCTTGCTCGGGGGCTTGTCGGGGCGCGGCCCGGGTGCTGTCAGCTTCTCTGTGAGGAAAACTGCGTCCGTGGGGATCATTCACTTGAGTCCTGTCAGAGACGAGATCAGCCCCGAGGAGGAGGACACCTGGCCCTGGGCCCAGAGTTAGCAGCGACCCCATGGAAGACAGTCTAAATGAGGACTCTCCATTTTGGGTTAAGTCACTGTCCTGTCAGGCTAACGTGCGCGGGGAGAATCACGGGTATTTTTTTGGACACAGTGTCCTTATTTAAATGTGGGGCAAACAGTACCTTACGAGAGATACGCTGACCCAATGTGAAAACACCTTTAAAAATAAAACATGCGTGTAATGTAGCGGCAGTAGTTCAAGTCGTAATGCGCTTTTACTGCGTACGCTCATCTGGCTCGGCGTGGCCTTAGTCATCACGGAGATCCCTGACCTCTAATCGATTCTTAAAAGGGAGTCCGACAGTCTGCACTGTCTTACACGTTGCCTGCCTTTCTCACTGTATACGAGTATGTCCGAAACTGCCAAATAACCAGGCTTTATCAGTAAAGTCTTTATAGCAATATGTAGTCATGACTAGTATATAGTATTTGTTTCCTCACTTAGTCGATAAAGTATCTCGATCGAAAACTTTATGACAGAAGAAAATAAATTAGTTCTCCTTCAACTTTATGTTCCAGATTATCCTACACAAAGAGCCACTGATACCCTGTCAGCTTCTTTTTGTGTAATACAGGTGCGCCAAAAGTAGATTTTTATTAGGATTCTTGTACCTGTGTGGACCCTTAGGCATAATTCTCAACCTATTCCTTATTTTTAAAGTCATGTTATCTAGAGTTAGAAAAATAAACAGTCACTGTGGTGTTTGAAGTAAAATAAGGTCGGAATTTGGAAAGGTTGAAACATACTGTCTTCAGTTTTATGTAATTAAGTTTGCAGTGCTTGTTGCGGACACACAACCATACAGGCCTGATGGCTTCTGATGTCTAGCAAAACCATTTTAATTATTGGTTCTTAGATGATGATTACATATATTCCTTCTGTAATATTTTTACTTTTAGATTACATTTTTAACAGGAAAGCAACCTATTTTCAATCAAATAGATTCACTCTAATTGTAATTAGTTGATTTCAGGGGTTTCATTGTGGTTATCACTGAGGACTAATATCTTCATATTTAAATGGGTAGTAGGTTGTAGAATCGAATCCGGTTTCATTTCTTCTTCTGCTACCAGCTTTGATTCAGTAGCACTTAATGAACACTTACAAAATACCTAGTATATGCTTTCCGTTATTCTGGTTACTGGGGGAAATGATTAAATAGGCATAGTTCATGTCCTCAATCAGATGATACACAAACATAGACAATTATTTGTGATTTGGGGTTTTTTAGCCTCCTTTTAAAACTCTCCAATGGCTTTCCATTGCTTTTAGAGTTAGAACACCTGCCTTTTCAGCTTTCTGTCTCTCTGCTTCCCTCCCACCCCCAATAATTTCAAAGTGGAGCCTTACGGAAATAACTTCTTTTAGATCTCTGTGTTTCAGTATTAGGTTCCAAATGCCCTTCTCATTGTCTGGAACTTGCCCTATTATTCACCTAGCTAACTCCTCATTTTTCCTATTTTTGCTCAAATGTCATTTTTTTCCAAAAAGTCTTTCCTGAGCTTCCGTTTTCTCATTCCACAATCCACAATCCAGGTCACTATACCTGCTAGGTATTCATGATACCAAATACCTTGTCTTTACCCACCCTTACTCATATCTTGTTATTGTTTGTCTTTCCTCCTGGTCTATAAGCTCCAAAAGGCTCAGGAGCTATGTATCTTACTTGTCATTGTATCTTCAGCACACAGCACAGTGCCTGGACCATAAGTACTCACTAAGTAGTGATTAAATGATGTGAAAATAAAGCTACAAAGAAAAATGGGCCAAATCTTATAGGAATTAGGAGCCATAGTAAACAGTTGAGAATTGTAAAAGCAGTGGGGAACCAGTGGAGAATTTTAAGAGTAAATGGCATTCATTCATTCATTCATTCATTCAGTAGTTATTTGAAAATCTACCATGTGACAGTCACTCAGCTGAGTGATTAAAAGTATTGGATGAATGGTACATACTCTCTGCTTTATGGTGCTTACAATGTAGCAAGGAATACAGACTTCATATATAATCAGAAGTAATTATTGTATTTGTGTTAAGTGCTATAAATATATGATAAGCAAAATCAGTATGGCCTTTGTGTAAAGCTTTTTTACTATACAGTATAATGTTCTCAACATTCATCCATGTTTTAGCATTCATTAGTACTTCATTCCACTTAATGGCTGAATGATAATTGATGGTGTGGATATAGCACATTTTGACTAACCATTCATCTGTTGATGAACATTTAGATTGTTTCTGTTGGCTGTTATGAGTAAAGCTGCTTTGAGCTTTCCTGTACTAGTTTTTGCTTCAATACCTTTTTTCACTCTCTGGATATCCCTAGTTGTTACAGGGTCATGTACTAATTCTATATTTAACATATTGAGGAACTACCAAACTGTTTTTCACAGTGACTGCACCATTTTACATTCCCACCAGCAGTGTATGAGAGCTCCAATTTTTCAAATCACCAATAGTTGTTATTTATTTTTTTAATTATGGCCATTCAGTGGATGTTAAGTAGTATCTTATTATGGTTTGCATTTCCCTAGTTACTAGTGACATGGAGTATCTTTTCATATGCTTCTTGGCCTTTGTGTATCTTCTTTGGAGGAAAGAGTTCTTTATATGTTCTAGACACTAGACTCTTACCAGAAAAGTGGTTTGCAAATATTTTGTCTCATTCCATGGTTATTGTTTTCATTCTCTTTGTAGTATCCTTTTGCAAAAGTTTTAAATTTTGATGAAGTCCAATTTAATTTTTTCTTTAGTTTCTTTTGATGCCATTATTTAGGAAATAATTGGCCAAATAGTTAATTTCTGCTTTTGTTTCCCTTGCCTCAGGAGACCGATCTAGAAAAATGTTGCTAAAGCTGATGTCAGAGAAATTATTGGATATCCACACCTAAAGGAATTAAATTAGACCCTTACTTTATACCACATAATTAGCTCTAGGATTTTTATGGTTTCCTATCTCACATTTAGGTCCTTAATCCATTTTGAGTTTACTTTTGTGTATACTGTAAGAGAATGTTCCAGTTTCTTTCTTTTGCATGTAGCAAAATAAAAAGCTTCTGCACAGCAAAGGAAAAAACAAAACTAAAAAACACCCTACAGAATCGGAGAACATATTTGCAAACAACATATCTGAAAAAGGGTTAGTATCCAAAATATATAAAGAACTTATACAACTCAACACCAAAAAAAACAAATAATTGAATTAAAAAATAGACAGAAGGCATGAACAGACATTCTCCAAAGAAGGTATACAGATGGCCAAAAGACACATGAAAAGATGCTCAACATCACTCAACATCAGGGAAATGCAAATCAAAACTGACAATGAAATATCGCTTAACATCTGTCAGAATGGCTAAAATAAAAGTCACAGGCAACAAGTGTTGGCCAGAATGTGGAGAAAAAGGAACCTTCATGCACTGTTTTTGGGAATGCAGACTGGTGCAGTCACTGTGGAAGACAGTGTGGAGGTCACTCAAAAAGTTAAAAATAGAACTACTCTATGACCTAGTAATTGCATTACTACGTATTGATCAAAAAATACAGACACTAATTTAAAGGGATAGATGACCCTGTGTTTATTGCAGCATTATTTATAATAACCAAATTATGGAATCAGCTCTGGCGTCCATCAAAAGATAAATGGATATGGGGCGCCTGGGTGGCTCACGGTTAAGAGGCTGCCTTCTGCTCAGGTCATGATCCCAGGGTCCTGGGATTGAGCCCTGCATCAGGCTTCCTTCTCAATGGGGAGCCTGCTTCTCCCTCCCTCTGCCTGCCGCTCTGCCTACTTGTGCTCTCTCTCTCTGTCAAATAAATAAATAAATCTTAAAAAAAAAAGATGAATGGATAAAGGGGAAGTGGTGTGTATGTGTACACACACAAAACACACTGAAATATTATTCACCCATCAAAAAGAATGAAATCTTGCCTTTTGCAACAATGTGGTTGGATCTGGAGAGACTTATGTTTCGCGAAATAAGTCAGTCAGAGAAAGACAAATACCATATGATTTCTCTCATATGTGGAATTTAAGAAACAACAAATGAATGGAAAAAAGAGAGAGAGAGACAAACTGAGAAACAAACACTTTTTTTTTAAAGATTTTATTTATTTATTTGACAGACAGAGATGACAAGTAGGCAGAGAGGCAGGCAAAGAGAGAGGGAGAAGCAGGCTCCCCGCTGAGCAGAGAGCCTGACGTGGGGCTCGATCCCAGAATCCTGGACCCTGACCTGAGCCGAAGGCAGAGGCTTTAACCCACTGAGCCACCCAGGTGACCCCTGAGAAACAAACACTTTAATATAGAGAACAAACTGATGGTTACCAGAGGAGAAGTGGTTGAGGGGATGGGTGGAATAGCTGATGGGATTAAAGAATACACTTATGGTGAGCGCTGGGTGATGTACAGAATTGTTGAGTCATTATATTATTGTACCCTGAAACTAACATAACATGTATATTAACTGTACAGAAATTAAAATGTAAAAATATAAGAAAGAAAAAAGAGAAACCATTGTCACATCCAAGGCCACAAATATTTGCTTCAATGTTTTCTAAGAGTTTTATCATTTTAACTCTAAAATTTATGTTTTTGATCCATTTTGAGGTAATTATGCAGTATGAAGTAAAGGCCCGATGTCATTCTTTTGCATATGGATATCTGGTTGTTCTGGCACCATCTGTTGAAGGTATCATTCTTTCCCCAGTGAAAGGTCTTGCTACCTTTGTTGAAAATCAATAGATGGTAGATGTAAGGGCTTATTTCTTGACTCAATTCTATTCCATTGATCTATATGTCTTGTTTTTATGCTAGTATGTCACTGTTTTGATTACTGTAACTTTATAGTATATTTTGAAATTGTAAAGCATGTCTTCCAACTTTGTTCATTTTCAAGATTGTTTTGGGTACAGAGGTCCCTTGTGTTTCCATATGAATTTTGGGGTTCCTTTTCCTTTTCTGTAAAAGAGGCCTTTGGGATTTTGATAGGGATTGTATTGAATCTGTAGATCACTCTGGGGAGTATTGCCATCTTAACACTATCAAGTCATCCAATCTATGAACAAAGGGTGTCTGCCCACTTATTTAATTCTTATCAATTTCTTCAGCAACATTTTATAGTTTTCACTATGGAAGTGCTGCACCTCTGTGCTTGAATTTATTAGTATTTTTATTCTTTTTTTAATATTTTCAGCGTAACAGTATTCATTGTTTTTGCACCACACCCAGTGCTCCATGGAATCCGTATCCTCTACAATACCCACCACCTGGTTCCCCCAACCTCCCACCCCCCGCCCCTTCAAAACCCTCAGATTGTTTTTCAGAGTCCATAGTCTCTCATGGTTCACCTCCCCTTCCAATTTCCCTCAACACCCTTCTCCTATCCATCCCCCCTTGTCCTCCATGCTATTTGTTATGCTCCACAAATAAGTGAAACCATATGATAATTGACTCTCTCTGCTTGACTTATTTCACTCAGCATAATCTCTTCCAGTCCCGTCCATGTTGCTACAAAAGTTGGGAATTCATCCTTTCTGATGGAGGCATAATACTCCATGGTGTATATGGACCATGTCTTCCTTTTCCACATAAAGGTTGAATTGCCACCTTTTGTAGCAACATGGACGGGACTGGAAGAGATTATGCTGAGTGAAATAAGTCAAGCAGAGAGAGTCAATTATCATATGGTTTCACTTATTTGTGGAGCATAACAAATAGCATGGAGGACAAGGGGGGATGGATAGGAGAAGGGTGTTGAGGGAAATTGGAAGGGGAGGTGAACCATGAGAGACTATGGACTCTGAAAAACAATCTGAGGGTTTTGAAGGGGCGGGGGGTGGGAGGTTGGGGGAACCAGGTGGTGGGTATTGTAGAGGATACGGATTCCATGGAGCACTGGGTGTGGTGCAAAAATAATGAATACTGTTATGCTGAAAATAAAAAAATTAAAAAGATTTATTTGTTTTAGAGAGAGAGGGAGAGATAGCACGAGGGGAGGAGTAATGGGAGAGGACAAGAGGGAATCTTAGGCAGGCTCCGCACTCAGCATGGAGCCCAACACAAGGCTTCTTATGATCCTGAAATAAGGACCTTAGCTAAAACCAAGAGTTGGACACTTAACTGACTGAGTCACCCAGGCACTCCTCTATTCTCTATTTCTTTTATCCCTCCATCTTTACTATTTCCTACCTTCTACAAGCCTGGGATTTAGTTTATTCTTTTTCTGGTTCCTTAGGGTGTAAAATCAGGTGATTGATTTGAAATTTGTTTATTGAGCTATAATTGACATATTAGTTTCAGGTGCATATCGTAGTGATTTATATGTATTCATACATATTGTGAAATGTTCACCACAATAAGTCTAGTTAACATCCATTACCATACAGTAATTTTTTTCTTGTGATGAAAACTTTTAAGATTTACTCTCATAGCAGTTTCCATGTATACAGTACAACATTATTAACTATAGTCACAATGCTGTACATTATATCCCCAGGACTTATTTTGTATCTTTTGACCACCTTCACCTGTTTTGCCCACCTGCACTCCCTACCTTTGGTAGCTACCAATCTATTCTGTGTGTCTGTGAGTTTGAGTTTTTTTGTTCTTAGATTCCACGTAAAAGTGAGATCATACAGAATTTCTCTTTCTCTCTCTGACTTATTTCACATAGCATAATGCCGTCAAAGTCCATCCATATTGTCACAAACGGCAGTATTTCACACATGTACACACATACATGCACCACATTTTCTTCATCCGTTTATCCATCAGTGGACACTTGGGTTGCTTCTGTGTATTAGCAATTGTAAATGATGCTGCAGTGAACATGAGGGTCTGTCTTTTTGACTAAGTGTTGTTTGCTTCAGATAAATACTCAGAAGTGGGTTTGCAGGTTCTATGTTCAGTTTCTCAAGAAACCTCTATAGTTTTTCCATACTGGCTACATTGATTTAAATTCCCACTAACAGTGTATAAGGGTTCCCTTTTCTCCACATCCTTACCAACCCTCACTATTTCTTTTCTTTTTGATAATAGCCATTCTAACAGGTACAGGTGATGTCTCATTGTGGTTTTGATTTGCATTTCACTGATGACTAGAGATTTTGAGCATCTTTTCATGTACCTTTTGGCCATCTGTATGTCTTCTTTATAAAAACACCTATTCAGATCCTCTGCTAATTTTTTAATCAGATTGGATTCTTTTTTTTTTTTTTTTTCTGTTGAGCTCTATGAGGTCTTTATATACTTTGGCTATTAACCCATTTCAGATATATTATTGCCAAATACATTCTCACATTTAATAGGTCACCTTTTTGCTTTTGTTTCTTTTATTAAGCAGAAGATTTTTAGTTTGATTTAGTCCCATTTATCGTCTATTTTTGTTTTTGGTATCAAATAAAAAAAAATTGCCAAGACCTAGGGCAAGAAGCTTAATGCCTGTATTTTCTTCTAGGAGTTGTATGGTTTTAGGTCTTATGATCAACTCTTTAATCCATTTTGAATTAACTTTTGTATATGGTGTAAGATAATGGTCCAGTTTCATTCTTTTGCATATAGCTATCCAATTTTCCAAAAATCATTTATTGAAGAGACAATCCTTTCTCTATTGTATATTCCTGTCTCCTTTGTTATAAATTAGTTGGCTATAAATGTGTGGGTTTATTTCTGTTCTCTGTATTCTGTTGATATATATGTCTTTTTATGCAAATACCATACAGTTTTGATTACTCTAACTTTGTAATATAGTTTGAAACCAGAAAATGTGGGGCAGATGAGTGATTCAGTCTGTTAAGCATCTGCCTTGGGCTTAGGTCATAATCCCAGAATCCTGACATGGAGCCCCATGACAGGCTCTCTGTTCCACGGGGAGTTTGCTTCTCCCTCTCCCTTTTCCACTCCCCCTGCTTGTACTCTCTTTATCTCTCTCTGTCAAATAAATAGATAAAAATCTTTAAAAAAAGAAAGAAACAAACAAACAAACAAACAAACTTGGTAATATGATGCCTCTGGCTTTGTTGTTCTTTCTCAAGATTGCTTTGGTTATTCAGGGTCTTTTGTAGTTCCATACACATTTTAGGATTATTTGTTCAATTTCTGTGAAAAAATGCCATTGGGATTTTGATCAGGATTGTGTTGAATTTGTAGATTTCTTTAGGTGGTATGGACATTTTATTGGTATTCTTTCAGTCCATAAGCACAGAATATCTATTCATTATTTGTATTGTGTTCAGTTTCTTTTGTCAGTATCTTACAGTTTTCAGTGTAAAGGTCTTTTACCTTCTTGGTTAAACTTATTTCTAGATATGTTATTGTTTTTGTTGTAGTTATAAATGGGATTATTTTCTTAATTGCTCTTGAGAGGTTCATCATTAATGTATGGAAATGCAACTGATATTTAATAATGGTTTTTTTAACCTGCAGCTTTTCTTGAATTTGTTTATTCTAACAGTTTTTTGTGGAGTCTTTAGAATTCTCTCTATAATAATATGTCATCTGCAAATAGTGACAGTTTTACTTCTTGCTTTCAGATTTGGGTGCCTGTTATTTCTTTTTCTTGACAAATAACTCTGGATTGCACTTCTAGCACTGTGTTGAATAGAAGTGGTGAGAGTGGGCATCCTTGCCTTCTTCCTGGTCTTTGAGGAAAAGCTTTTAGCTTTTCACTGTTAGGTATGTTAACTGTGTCTTTATCATATACAGTCTTTATTGCGTTGTGGCACATTACCTGTATATTCATTTTGGTGACAGTTTTTATCATAAATGGATGTTGAATGTTGTCAAATGTTTCTGCATCTATTGGAGATAATCATAGGACTTTTACACTTCATTCTGTTAATGTAGCGTATCATATTGATTGATTTGCATTTGTTGAAGCATCCTTACATTCCACTTGATCATGGTGTATGATACTTTTAATGTAAACTTGAATTTTGTTTGCTAGTATTTTGTTGAAGATTTCTGCATTTATGTTCCTTAGAGGTATTAGCCTATAATTTTCTGTGGCTTCTTTATCTGGTTTTGGGGTCAATGTAATGCTGGCCTCATAAAATCAGTTCATAAATATTCCCTCCTGTTATATTGTTTGGAAGAGTTTGAGAATGATTGGTATTAATTTTTTGAATGTTTGGTAGCATTAACCAGTGAAGTTGGGTCTGGACTTTTGTTTGTTGGGACATTTTTGATTACTGATCCAATCCCTTACTTGTAATTGGTCTGTTCATATTTTCTGTTTCTTTATGATTCAGTCTTGGGAGGTTGAATGTTTTTTAGGATTTTGCCCACTTCTATGTTCAGTTTGTTGGTGTATAATTAAGGCTTGTTATCCTTTGTATTTCTGTGTTATCAGTTGTAATGTTTTCTGTTTTGTTCCCAATTTTATTTATTTGAGTCCTCTTTCTTTTTTTCTCGGTGAATCTAGCTAAAGGTTTGTCAACTATCTCATAGTTTGATTTATATTTTCTGTTGTCCCTTTAAGGTGTATTTCATTTATTTTCACTTTGCCCTTTATTTCCTTTCTTCTATTAACTTTGGGCCTTGTTCTTTTTCTTTTTTTAAAGATTTATTTATTTTAGAGAAAGCCAGGGGGAGGGGCAGAAGGAGAGGGAGAGAGAATCTCCAGCAGACTCCTAGCTGAGTGTAGACCCCAACATGTAGGCTCAATCTCATGACCCTGAGATCACAACCTGAGCAGAAACCCAGGAGTCAGACACTTAACCAACTGCATCACCCAGGTGCCCCTGGGCTCTGTTTTTGTTTTGTTTTGTTTTGTTTTTCTAGTTTCTTGAGGTATAAAGTTGGCTTATTTATTTGAGATCTTTCTTCTTCCTTAATGCAGACATTTATTTCTATGAACTTCTCTCTTAGAACTGCGTTTGCTGAGTCCTTTGATTTGGTATGTTGTATTTCCATTTTCATTTGTCTCAAGGTATTTTTTGAGTTCTCTTTTGTTTTTTTCTTTGACCCATTGATTGTTCAGTGACATGTTGTTTTAATCTCCACACATTTGTGAATTTTTCTGTTTTCTTCTTTTAATTAATTCTAGTGTTATATTATTATGGTCAGAAAAGATGCTCGATATGTTTCAATCTTTAAATATATTAAAACTTGTTTTGTGGCCTAAGATATGATCTTAGAGAAAGTTCCATGTATGCTTGAGAAGCATGTGTATTCTGTTGCTTTTGGGTAGACTGTTCTGTTTATGTCTGTTAAGACCATCTGGTCTAATGTGTCTTTTAAAACCAGTGTTTCCTGATTGATTTTCTGTCTGGATGATCTGTCCATTTATGAAAATGGGGTATTAAACTCCCCTACTATGATTGTATTGTTGTTTATTTCTCCCTTGTATTTGCTAATATTTTCTTTATATATTTAGGTGATTCTATGTTGGGTGCATAAATATTTACAGATTTTATATTCTCTTGTTGGATTGACCCCATTATTATTATGTAATAACCTTCCTTTTCTCTTTTTATAAACTTTTTAAAAAGCATTATTTATTTATTTGAGAGAGTGAGAGAGAGAGCAAGCACGAGTGGGGTTGCAAAGGCAGAGGGAAAGGGAGAAGCAGACTCCCTGCTGAGCAGGGAGCCTGATGTGGGTCTCAATCCCAGGATCCTGCGATCATGACCTGAGCTGAAGGCAGATGCTTAACCCACTGAGCACCCAGGCATCCCTTCATTCTTCTTTTCTTTTTCCTTCTCTGATTGGTGAGTTCTATTTCCCTGTGTTTGAATTCACTGATCCTTTCTTCTGCTTCATCTTGTCTGCTGTTGAATACCCCCTGTTGCATTTTTCAGCTCAGTTATTTTTATTCTTCAGCTCTGTGACTTCTGTGTGGTACTTTCTTATATTCCCTGTCTCTGCTGAAAATTCTCTTTTTTCGTCCATTCTTCTGAGCTCAGTAAACATCATAATGACCATTACTTTGAATTCTTTATCAGGTAGAATGAGCATTTATCTCCATTTCATAAGGTCTTTTTTTTATGGTCTTATATTGTTCTTTTGTTTGGAACATATTCCTCTGTTTCTTCAATTTTCTTTGAATCTCTGTGCCTCATGTAAGAGATGAATCTTGTCGTTTAACCCTGCCCTAACTCCTATTTGTCTGTCAGATCTCTGTGATTATACAAGCAGTCTACTTTACTTCTAGTGACTCCCAGTAGTTGAAGGTGTGCTAAGACCTGTCAGTGTCCTAAAAGGGAGAATTCAGTCAGCATGTAGATTCAGGCTGATTGGAAGCCAGTCAGGCAACAGCTTTTAAAGTATGCCAATATAGGGGCTCCTGGGTGGCTCAGTGGGTTAAAGCCTCTGCCTTCGGCTCAGGTCATGATCCCAGGGTCCTGGGATCGAGCCCCATATCAGGCTCTCTGCTCAGCAGGGAGGCTGCTTCCTCCTCTCTCTGCCTATCTCTCTGCCTACTTGTGATCTCTGTCTGTCAAATAAATAAACAAAAATCTTAAAAAAAAAAAAGTATGCCAATATACCTCTTTCAGAGGGAAGACTGGGAGATGGGTGTTTCTACTCCCTCTTTGCTGATCACTAGAGCGATAACCTGTTAAGAACTGTATCTTTGCTGATATCCCTTTGAAATCATGAACACAAGCCTTGCTGGCCCCCAGAGCCAGGCAATCATGGGGAATGCCCTGGGTGGTAGCCCCAAAAACCAGAGCACCAGACAAGTATACAAGGTCCTCCTCAGGGGATGCTGGCACTCTGGAGCATAGCAGGAGAATGTGAAGATAACAGCTGTCCTCCCAGGTCCCTGGTAAGGATTACAACCAGCCGTCTGATGTATGTTTGTTTAGAAGCCTGTCCTTCAGGCCACAGCTGTGAAGATAAGCTAATAGACTTCTTTTACAGATAGATTTTACCTCAAACTTCTGCCCTCTGCTGTGCCCTGGGGGTGGTAGTCAGTTAAGAACTCTTTCTGCATTTGTTACAGTGACGTGGGACCTGCGTGTGTAAGCCCTGATGACCATCAGAGCCAAGTGATCTAGAGGCGACCCCTGGGTAGCATCTGCAGAAATCAGGGTACCAGTCAATGGTACATGCTACATGCTCCCTTCTGGGAGATACTGGTTAGCTGGAGCAAAGCAGAGGGACGGTGCAAAGATGGTACCCACTGGCCTCTGTCGTTGGAAAGTATTTCTTTAGGCCCGTACATGTATACTAAATTAGTTGCCTGCCCCACAGGTTAACTTTTTAAGATAAGCAAATAAGTCTATTTCACAGAAATTCTGGGCACCTGTCATCTGCCTCTGCACTGGCCTCTGGGGTAGGTGAGTCCATACATATAAGCCCTTTAAGAACGGTTTCTCTGTTCGCTATAGCCATGCATCTCATTGGACACAAGCCCCGTTGGCTTTCAATGCTAGATATTTTAGGGCTCATCTCCCAGGTCCCGGTCTTCAAAGTTGTGTTAGGTATGGGTTTAAACCCTTCACTTCTCAGGCTGAAGCTCAGGTTTGTGAGTTCTCTCCTGATTGTGGGTCACTGTGGCAGGAATGGGGCTTGTGGTGAGATTGTATCTCAGCATCTCCTTCCCACTTCAATGTGGATTTTTTTTTCATTCACTTAATGTGTAGGAGTCATGCAGCCAATTTTTAGGTTTTCTTTCCCAGAGGAAAGTTTTTCATATGTAGCTACAGATTTGATGTGTCTGTGGGAGGATTTTGAGCTCAGAATCATCCTATGCTACCACCTTGAATGGAAACTTGTAATAAGTCCTTTGATAGCAATAAAGATTAATGAATATTTGTTTTTCTAGAAAATTGATGAATGCATAATGCATTGTGAGCATTTATTTTCTCTTTTAAGGATCATGATAATATCATAATTGCCTAAAGTCTGGAAACATCAGGATGTGCTTCAGAAATTTTTAATTAAGAACGTTGTACCCCAGGATGACAGTTACTACATGGAATTATAGAAGGTGTATTTTACATCACTCTGTGAAGCACAGACTTCACATTGACCTAAAAAACAATTTTTCTAAATTAATTTAGCATATTTTAGGTTCCTTATGCTAGTTTCCTTATGCATATAAAAAAATAAAGCAGAGCTGTTATTGATTGACAAGGCTCCTCCATTAGTTGAAAAATTTACATTTAAAGGACAGCAGTTTTGATATGTGCCATAAGATGCTTCAAATAGAAAATAATTCTAATAATCAGTTATAATTTTTTTAATCTAATACATGGGTTCCAGGGAAAGCATTTGGAAGCTCATTCTCTTGATACTTAAACATCTAACATCACTATCAATTTCATGTTAAATTATATTATAAGACACATAGGCACAAAAAATCAAACAAAAACTAGAAAGGAGTGATGAGATTCTTTGATATGTATGAGTTCTTCGAGAAAGGCAAGATATCAAACCAGAAGACAACAATTATGCTTTTATCTCACCTCTGAATGTGTAGAGGACCTACTGTGAAAGTGGTGGTCAGAGACTCCTCTTAGGATCTGCACTTACATTTTATCCTCGTGGTTCTCTTCACGGAATTGGATACAGCGGTTATCCCGTTCTCTATAGGAAATTCATGAGTGGGATTGCTCTCCATTTCATCAGGAAGCAAATAACTAGTTTACTTTACAATTAAGATGTTTGTGTAGTGCTTGCTATATATAGTACATCTTTTCTGTTTTTTTAAGCTCTTCTTAGTTCTTTTGTCCTGTGATTTCTATAGCTATTGATTGCTGCCCTCAACTTGTATCCATTTATTTTACCTTTTGGACTCTATACCATCCTATTCCATATATGTGTGTTTATCTTACTTCCTAATTATTTTCACTGGCCTGCCTGGTTTCTAGCTGCTTTCATTCCTTAACCAGCTTTGCTCCATACAGCTTACCATCAGTTTAGTTTCTGACCACGTACACCCTAGGGTTGCATTTGATTTCCTGCCCTGTCTCTGGGCTGGACTCGTAGTCATGGTCCCAATACAAATTCATGTTCTTACCTTTTTTGTTTTCATAAAGAATTCTGATGAAAAGATCATTTTAAAAATTATGTAGAAAATGTGCATAATAAGCCATTTATTTTTAATGGATGGAAAAGCTTTGAGTTTCTGATTATTAGAATCAGTTTAAGACATTGTTGTATTTATGTTCCTTCTCATCAGGCTGAGATGCCCACTAGCCAACTGAGCACAGTAAGAAATTTATCTTGTTTCTATTGCTTAATCTCTTTGAGTACATCTCATTTTGTCACCTTCTAATGTGGCCCGTGACAAGTGGTAGTTAATTTGTCACTGGTTTACAATAATTAAACATTCATCATATAACTTTAGAAAGGTGGGAGGATGATGTATATAGGAACTTTCTATGGGAACTATTAGGGACACTATAATTTGAGATACATAACTATAAAACATAATCCATAAATTTTTTTGTTATTTGAATGTGATTTGAAGAATGACTGTGTACTAATGCCACAATTTACACAGTTATGTAAGATGGTACATGATAAATATTGTAGTTTAAATAATTTCTTTCTATCATTCTGTGATACAGTTAACAGGCTAATTGTTAGGCAGATTGATTTCTTTTTAATATAAATTTTGGGGGATGCCTGGGTGACTCAGTAGGTTAAGCCTCCAAATCTTGATCTTGGCTCAGGTCTCCATCTCAGTGTCATTGAGTTCAAGCCCTGTATTGGGCTCCATGCCCAGCATGGAGCCTTACTTAAAAAAAAATACACATATACATACATACATACATATATCATAAAATATAATAAAATATGAAATAAAATAAATTGGGGGCATCTATCTTTGTTTTTGAATTGCTGATCTTTGAGGTTATTCTAAAACATCTTGTATATTTTATTGACTTGCTTTTATGCATGATTCTTTGTGTAAATGTATTTTTTCCCAGGTATAGCTGTTTATTAAGGTACTTTCTGCAAAATCAAGAGTTATAAGTATAGTACAGAGTTTACAAAGTTGAAGAAAAAGACTATGTCTTGGTCCAAGTCAAGAGAAAATCTAATTTAAATGCATATGTTAGTTTAACCCACATGCTTTTGGAACTAGAAACCAGATAAAAACCATGAACTTTTATGAGTTTTTAATCTGTGTCTATTTTTATTTTATATTATAGGAAAGTTAAAGGAGGAAATATTGATGTACATCCATCAGAAAAAGCACTCATTGTTCAGTATGAAGTGGAAGCTACCATTCTTGGAGAAATGGGTGATCCCATGTTGGGAGAACGAAAGGAATGCCAAAAGATGTAAGTTTTCTTCATTTGTGTATGTTTTGAAAGTAGTGAACCTTATACCTGCATAGATGACAGATGGTTATGACATTCTTCTAAATATGCTTCATCTTAGTGAAGCAGAGACTATATTACACTATAAATACAGAGTATATTTATTCCAGAGAAGATCAGGTTTACATAAGCATAATGGGAACTTGCTGAGAAATATCATTTCTAATTTATCCCGTTTAGAAAAATCCTATAACAGAATATAAACTACTGCAACTTGCGGGGCGCCTGGGTGGCTCAGTGGGTTAAGCCCCTGCCTTCAGCTCAGGTCATGATTTCAGGGTCCTGGGATCGAGCCCTGCATCGAACCCTGCAGCAGGCTCTCTGCTCAGTGGGGAGCCTGCTTCCTCCCCCCTCCGCCTCACTCTCTGCCTACTTGTGATCTCTCTCTCTGTCAAATAAATAAATAAAATCTTAAAAAAAAAAAAAACTACTACAACTTGTGAAATCGGTAATAAAAGATATGTTTATGTGGGACTTTTAGCTTAATTTAGGAAATTTCTATTTTAGAGGATCCTGTCTGTATTCTTTTTTCCTTGGAATTGTAGAAAATAGTATGAGTTCCAGAATTCCCACATGGGGCATGTACTTTGAATTCACCCCTTAAAAGTCTAGCCCTGTGAAAGATGTTATTAATAAAATGAGCATTTCCTGACTCACTGAATTGAGCTTACATCTCCTGACATCCTACTTTCCTTCCCACTTTTGTAATACTTTCAGGAGCCCCTTGGGAAATGGCCTTTCTCATTAGCCTGTAGTTGTGCTGCTAATTGTCTTGCCCTCCTTTTATAGTGTTGTGGAAGTAGAGAAGGTATGAGATCCCCTAGTATTCTCTCCTAACCTTCTTTTCTCCCTCCATTAAAAAAAAAAATTTGATTGGGAACCAAGTAAGAAGAATTTTAACTGGTTAAAAAAAGTGTTAGTTTGTGTCCAGGTGGTGTAGCATACTGAAAAGCACTTTAAGTATATAAGAGTGGTTCTCAACTGGTTGTGATTTTTTTCCCCCAGAGAACATTTGGTAATGCCTGGAGACATTTTTAGTTGTTGTAACTGGAGGGATCCTATTGCCAATCTAGGGGATAGAGGCCAGGGTGCTGCTAAACATCCTGCAGTGCACAAGATAGCTACAAACAGTGATTTGGCTCCAGATTTCAATAGTGCTGCCGTGGAGACACTGTGGTGTATAGCAGCCTGAAAAGGGAAGCTGCCTGATATCTTAGTAAGATCCCTAATCTGACTTCTCTTTTGTGTATTAGGAGACTAAATTACACAGATACTTCATCAAAATAACTGAGCCCTTGGATAATTCACTAAATTGAAGAAAAATACACTTATGCACATACACACATGCTTACACTGTGTCCTCTTAGACTTCCTCGCTTCCATTAATGTGTTTGTGAATCCTGCCCAAGTTTTGTACATTCTGAGAACATGTGAAAATCTCTTGAGATCTTACTAATTTGATTTCCAAAAAAAGGCTAGCAGATCAGAGTCTTTGCCTTTAGAACCTCAGATATCCACATTTCAGGTGAGAGATTTCATTTTTAGTTCTTAAGAATGCAGTCAGTAGTCTCATTCAGCTAGAATTAAATAAGAATGTTATTGTGTGGAAATCCATGGGCTTTTTAGACAAAGGATATATTCATCTGAGGGCCAACCACTTGGAAAGAGTTACTACCAACTGTGGCTAGACTAAGTGGATTTAAACTTCAGTAAGGGAAAAACTTGAGTAATTCAACCTTGTGATACTCAACTGTGGCTGTACAAGGTTTGGAGAGGAATCATCGTAGGACCAAAAGGAGAATGTGGCTTGTTGATAGTTCTGGAGGTTTTAATAATGCCAGCAGCTGAGGATGAGGGTTTTGGAAAGGACACTCTTATAAGCTGAGATAGATATGAAGTGAAAGTGTCATTAAGTTGGGGTAGTGAGTGCTATGGCCCAAGTGTAGAACACTTGTACTATATTTCATTTTCCCTTATTAGGCAAAGGAATATTTAAGCCCATCTTCAACAGAGTCCCAGTTTTCTGAAGATTTCTTAATGAGATACTGATGATTATGGTCCAAAATAATATGGGTATTTTTCTTGTGACTTTTTGGTGTTCTTCGTATGTATGGACTGCTTAATGAAGGTTCTGATTTTTTACTGTGGGTATAATCAGTAAGCATAGGGCTGACGTTTTCTAAAAGTTCTAGCCCTATCTGTTTCTTCATTGTCTTTTTTTTTTAAGAATTTATTTATTTAATTGAAGACAGAGATCACAAGTAGGCAGAGAGAGAGAGGAGGAGGAAGCAGGCTCCCCACTGAGCAGAGAGCCCAATGCGGGGCTCGATCCCAGGTGCCTGGGATCATGACCTGAGCCGAAGGCAGAGGCCTTAAGCCACTGAGCCACCCAGGTGCTGAGTATTTTTTTTTTTTTAAGATTTTATTTATTTATTTGAAAGAGAGAGGAAGAGAAAACACAGTGGGAGAGCGAGAAGCATACTCTCTGCTGAGCAGGGAGCCTGATTCGGGACTCAATCCCAGGACACCCAGATCATGACCTGAGCTGAGGGCAGACACTTAAATGATTAAGCCACTCAGGCATCCTCTTCTTTGTCTTTTATAAGAAGAGAAGGATTTAGGAGAAAGACCTATATACTGAAAGAAGAAAATTTGTTACCTTGGTTGGAAAGAAGATGAATCAGATTGTTACTATATTTGTTGATAGAAAGTAGATCTAAAAAGGATAGAAAAATCTACTTTATTAAATCACAAGACCACTACACACCTATTAGAATAGGTAAAATCCTGGGCACCTGGGTGGCTCAGTGGGTTAATCCTCTGCCTTCTGCTCAGGTCATGATCTCAGAGTCCTGGGATCAAGTCCTGCATGGGGCTCTCTGCTCAGCAGGGAGCATGCTTCCTCGCCTCTCTCTGCCTGCCTCTCTGCCTACTTGTGATCTCTCTCTCTGTCAAATAAATAAATAAAATCTTAAAAAAAAAAAAAGAATAGGTAAAATCTACCAAAATGCTGGCAAGGATATAGAGCAATAGGAACTCATTCATTGCTAGTGGGAATATAAAATGGTACTGCCACTTTGGATGACAGTTTGGCCATTTCTTACAAAGCTAGACATAGGCTTAACATATAATCTAGCAGTTGTATTCCTAGATATGAACTGAAATGAGTTGAAAACAGTGTCCACACAAAAACTGGTACATGAATGTTTATAGAAAACTTAAAATTGCCAAAAATTGGAAGCACCCCAGATATCCTTCAACAGGCCAGTGAGGAAACAAATTATGGTGCATTCATATGAACAAGTATGATTCAGCACTAAAAAGAAATCCGCTGTCAAGCTATGGAAACACATTTGAGGTCCCTTACTGTATTAATGCATATAAGTGAAAGAAGCCAGACTAGAAAAATCACATACTATGTGATTCCAACTATGTGACATTCTAGAAAAGGTAAAACTAAAGTAGAAAGATTAGAGCGTGTCAGGAGTCTAAGGGATGAGGGAGAGGAGAATAGGTGAAGCACAGGGCATTTTTAGGACAGTAAAACTATTTTGTATGATACTGTAATGGTGAATACATGGCATTAAGCATTTGTCAAAGCTCAGAGAACTAACCAGCACGAAGAGTGAACCCTAATGTAACTGTGAACTTCAGTTAGTGATAATGTATCAGTATGGGTTCACCGGTTTTAACAAAGGCACTATGTAGTGCCTTCTTTTTTTTTTTTATTTTTTTTTTATTTTTTAATATTTTTATTTATTTATTTGAGAGAGAGACAGTGAGAGAGAGCATGAGCAAGGAGAAGGTCAGAGGGAGAAGCAGACTCCCCATGGAGCCGGGAGCCCGATGCGGGACTCGATCCCGGGACTCCGGGATCATGACCTGAGCCGAAGGCAGTCGTCCAACCAACTGAGCCACCCAGGCGTCCCATATGTAGTGCCTTCTTAATGTGGGGCTAAAATGATACAAAAATAAAATAGTATATAAGACTTAAAAGATGGAAATGTAAATAGATTAAAGAGAACGTAAATGGACCCATTATTTCTAGGTCATTGCAAACTTTAGAAGCCACTCTATCAAATGTATGCATTAAAGGAAATTTATTAAAGTCTTGTGGAATTTATTAAAGGCACCTTTATTAGGTGACTTGTAGAGTCCTTGGAGGACCAGATTTGGGGGTGACTGCTTAGCTGGGAATAATGTGTAAACTATGACGCCGCACTTACTTCAGGAGACCATCCCTGCATCCCTCCAGATAACGACTTCACAGATGCTGAGTGTGAGACGCTTCTTTGGAGATCTCTGTCCTCCTGCCTCTAATCTCATAACGTGACAGCTCTTCAAAAATTGGCCATCTTCACCAAAAAGAAATACACAGTGGCTACTTTCTTATGTTTCTCTTTTTTAATATAAGCCTTGCATGGGTGCATCTGCTTGTAAGAGTCTGAAGAGTCTTTTGCCACCAGTTGAGTTTCACCCTGAACCTAATTTTATGTCTTCAGGGCTCTCCCTGGTACCACGAATCTGTGTACATCGGCAATTGTTCCACCTGAACAACTGAATCTGAATATACTGATGCTGTGTGTTGCATTCCTTAAAAAAAAAATGGGGGCACCTGGGCGGCTCACTGGGTTAAAGCCTCTGCCTTCGGCTCGGGTCATGGTCCCATGGTCCTGGGATCAAGCCCCACATCGGGCTTTCTGCTCAGCCGGGAGCCTGCTTCCTCCTCTCTCTCTCTGCCTGCCTCTCTGCCTACTTGTGATCTCTGTCAAATAAATAAACAAAATCTTAAAAAAAAAATGGTTGTGAGTGTAGTCAAGAAAGTTACTCATTTTTGGCAGTATGGATTCTCACATCCAATAATGACTAAAGACTTTATATATATTGCCAGAAAGACTGTTTTGAAACAAGATCCCTGAATATGTTCTCCTGCCTAGAACAATCAGATAGAGATGTTAATATTCTTTTGTTATCTCATTTGTCCTTTTCAAAGAAATAATTTCTTTGCATTTTTTCTAAGCCTAATTATATCTAATACTTTATTATATTTTACTGAAAGAGTCTGTGTCAAGTACATTTAACTGCTTTGTAAACTATTTAAAAGAAATAGTTTGTAAGTTACCACTTCCTGTGTTATTACCTGAGTTGGAAAATTCTGCTATGCTTACAGTATCCGTCTTAAGAGTCTCAATGCCAACACAGATATAACTTCCCTGGCACGGAAGGTGGTTGAAGAATGTAAACTTATTCATCCCTCGAAGTTAAATGAGGTGGAGCAGCTGTTGTACTATCTACAGAATCGCCGTGACTCGTTGTCAGGAAAAGGTACATAGAATTCCTCACTTTTTAATGCATAACCAGAGTTGTTTGACTATAGTTTGGGCTTTTGATTTTTGAATGATAGGTGTATTTTTGTTGTTATTGCTTTATTTTGTTTTGCCAGTGCCATAAATAAGTAAGTGAATGAAAGAATAAACTTCTTAGTTTCCTGCACATGAGGTTCTATGCGGGACGCTTCCACACAAAATGACGTTTCTGTTTCACACTGTGCTACGCGTGCATGTTAGGTGTGTGTACGCATGTGCTGAAATAGGGAATGGAAAGCAAATGTCTGTAATACTGATTCTAGAATAATAAAAGGAGAGAATTGGGGGCAGAAAAACCTATTTATTCCAACTAGATTTATATTTTCTAAATTTCTTCTTGACAATTTATAATTTGAATGGGTTACTCAGGTATTGAAATGTTAAAATATGTGTTATATATTTTAGACTATCCTAAAGATACAAGTTTTATGACTCTTTCTTAGGAAAATACTGCTTTTTCATTCTTAATGTCTTCCTTGTTGACATTCTCCTATCTTTAGTGTCCTCATAAAGAAACCATTAAAATATTAAATCTAAGCGATTGATCATTTTTAGAAGACAAATAATGTAAAGCAAAAATGAAATAAAATAAAAATACAGACATTTCAGTGGAGAGCCATTTAAGATTATTGAATGCATATTCTGCTTCATAGTACTGATTAAAGTTTACATGTATTTCTTTCACCATTGTGAGTTCTAAAATATTGTCTTTGAAATAATTTGTAAATGCTAAAGATTATACTAAGTAGAAAAAAGTAAGAGAAAATTTGGACATTTTTCAAATTATTCAATCTTTTCTCTCTGTCCACAGCAAACAAAATGTCCTGTGTCTAATATATACTTTTATTAGTTAACCATGAATATAATAGCTGTGATCAGTATATATTTTCAAATGAGTTAAGTGATTATAAATTTATTTAAATCAAAAATAAGCAGTTGGAACTTGATTGCATCCAACTACATCACTGGCATTCAATGTATAATTGTTAATTATTCATAATAAGTGCCATAAGGAAAATACTATCAAGAAGAATTTTTTTTAAATTTTTTATTTCTTTTCAGCATAACAGTATTCATTGTTTTTGCACCACACCGAGTGCTCCATGCAATCCGTGCCCTCTCTAATACCCACCACCTGGTTCCCCCAACCTCCCATCCCCCGCCCCTTCAGAACCCTCAGATTGTTTTTCAGAGTCCATAGTCTCTCATGGTTCACCTCCCCTTCCAATTTCCCTCAACTCCCTTCTCCTCTCCATCTCCCTATGTCCTCCATGCTATTTGTTATGCTCTACAAGTAAGTGAAACCCAAGAAAAATTTTTATTAAATGTTTTATTATAGGATATTCTGGTTAAGATCTTTTTAAATGAGGGAGATAACTTCTTCAATAAGTTAAATAAGTTCAAAGTGAGCAAAGGAAATACTCTAGGAAGATGTATGTGTACTTATTTTGAGTTGTACAGTATAGTTAAAATAGATCTTTCATAATGCCTAATTAATATAATCCTGAATGCATTTATATTAAAATAACTTCACTAATGAAACCCTTTAACCGAGTTTCAAGGTAAATTAATCTTCTCATCTTCTTCCCCCCAAATTAAAGGAATATGAGGAAATTTTTATGTCAATATACATGGATAAATCCATCCAAATGAATCTGTTTATATAGATATTAATGTTTGAAGACATATATGAAATACTGTTACTATGTTAAATACACACTTATTTTTAAAAAAGATTCCATTTTTCTTTTTTAACTTTTTTTACGTGGTATTCACTATTTCAGAGCCAAAAACCTTGCACACTAAAAGTGATTGAAACAAAACAGTAATACTTATTTATGTGGTTCATTACTCTAGGTGATTTTTGTTATTTCAGTTTTTATATTAGTCAACCCATTAATGTACCTTTGCCTTATTGCTTTTCCTCCTCCCACCTTAAATGTGAATTAGGAAGGGATTATTTTGCTTGCTGTTGGCAAGTCTGGCTATTTACATACCCAAAAAGTTAATGTGGAAGGAAATGAAGTTATGACTTTGGGATCATTTGTAGATTTTATTCATTTATATCCTTCATATCCTCATTAGAATAGCTGGATTATAGATGAACATTTTTTATTTTTTTATCTCTTGGAAAAAAATTCCATAAACTATTCAATTTTAAGATCCCCAGCTCATCCATAATTAAACTCAGCTGCTGAAAATAAAAATTACCCAGAAACTCTAAAACCCAGTTCTTCTCATTAAAAACAAAATCTTTTTACAGAAAAAAAGGAAAAATCAAGCAAGCCTAAAGATCCACCACCTTTTGAAGGAATGGAGGTAAGACTATATTCTGATCTGCTAGAGAACTGATTGATTGTAAGGTTGTTGCCTTTTCCTATCAATGATTCATGCAGTAACAGTAAATAGGTATGGAAATTTTAAAAATTACTCAACTTAGAAGTACCTGGAAGATGTAGATATTTAGTATTTCATACAGGCAAAAGTAGTGTTATGTTTTTTAGACATAATTTATTTTGGTAAGTTTTGAAATGTTTTAAATATTGCCTTATGTTTTGAAATATTATTTAACCTATTGAAGTAGATATAAATTATTTTGCATTAAATTTGAGATACTTTATATTAATAGGCCAGTTTTAGAGTTTATATACTTCCCATTTTCATGTGGTTTATAACTACTTTGGTATTGGAGTCCTAGCGCCCAAAGGTCTAATTTTCCCCTCTACAAGAGGATGACTATTATGAGTCCTTTGAAAACTTATCTGTTATTAAAAGAGCAATATATTGAACACAAAGTATGATTCTTTTAACAGTGGCTTTGTTAAGTATTGTTCTTTTGGAGTAATTCCTCTTCCTTTCTTTCAGATTGATGAAGTTGCTAACATTAATGACATGGATGAATACATTGAGTTATTGTATGAAGATATTCCTGACAAAGTTCGGGGTTCTGCTTTGATCCTGCAGCTTGCTCGAAATCCTGATAACTTGGAAGAACTACTACTGAATGGTGATTTACGTCTATAAATACTAAAAATAGAAAAATTATATAATATGGTTTTTAAGTCTATCGTAGTAGAGGAGAAAGCTATAATTATACCAAAGTTAGGAATGCATTTGTTTCCCAGACCATTTATGAAACATTTTTTACTTAAGAGCATAACATTTAAATATTCTTTGAAGAATTCAGAAATCATTTAATTTAAACAACAAAAATAAAGTATTAATGATACTGTATCTTCTCATTCTCGTGCTCTGGAAGACTTTTATCCTTTTGGTTAGGATACAATATCAAACTTCTGACATTTACACACATATGTTTATGCTTTTATTAAATTGGTTAGAGTTCCAAAATTAGTTTTCTTTCTGTAGCACAGCAAAAATATATATTAATCTTTATAAATTTATTTAGATTGTATTTGGTGCTCTCCTTTCATTAGATGTGCTAGGCAATAAAGAAAAAGGAGATATGATGCTCTTAAAATATTTTTTCTCAGTAATATCATTATTGAACTACTTTAAATACATGGTTTTCTGACTATACTGCTGCCAAAAATAAAATCTGGAAGATGTCATAATTCTCTGATTTTCCAACACATGACAGAGAAAACCTTTTTGTCTATTTTCATGCTTCTCTTATGGAGGCCGTACAGTACACACCTGTACTTTATAGCTTGGAGAAAGTATACAAAGAACTGTCCAGGAAGTCCTAGATTGTTACCAATATGCCAAGCAGGAAATCTGTACATTTTAAGTATTTTTAAAATTATGCAACTCATATATATTATATATATATTATATATATATTATATATATAATTATATTATGTTAATCACCATTCAGTACGTCATTAGTTTTTGATGCACTGATCCAAGATTCATTGTTTACATGTAACACCCAGTTCTTCATGCTATAAGTACCCTCCTTAGTACAACTCATATTTTTTTATTTTAATTTTTTTTAATATTTAATGTATTATTAGCCCCAGGGGTACAGGTCTGTGAATTGCCAGGTTTACACACTTCACAGCACTCACTGTAGCACTTACCCTCACCAATGTCCATCACCCAACCACCCTTTCCATGCCCCCCGCCCCCCACCAACCTTCAGTTTGTTTTGTGAGATTAAGAGTCTCTTATGGTTTGTCTCCCTCCTGATCCCATCTTGTTTCATTTTTTCTTTCCCTACCCCCCAAACCCCCCACTTTGCCTCTCAAATTCCTCATATCAGGGAGATCAAATGATAATTGTCTTTCTCTGATTGACTTATTTTGCTCAGCATAATACCCTCTAGTTCTATCCACGTCCTTGCAAATGGCAAGATTTCATTTCTTTTGGAGGCTGCATAGTATTCCATTGTGTATATATACCACATCTTCTTTCTCCATTCATCTGTTGATGGACATCTAGGTTCTTTCCATAGTTTGGCTATTGTGGACATTGCTGCTCTAAATATTCAGGTGCATGTGCCCCTTTGGACCACTAAAATTTGTATCTTCAGGGTAAATACCCACTAGTGTGATTGCTGAGTCATAGGGTAGCTCTGTTTTAAACTTTTTCAGAAACCTCCCTGCTGTTTTCCAGAGTGACTGTACCAGTTTGCATTCCCACTGACAGTGTAGGAGGGTTCCCCTTTCTCCGCATCTTTGCCAGCATCTGTCATTTCCTGACTTGTTAATTTTAGCCATTCTGACTGGTGTGAGGTGGTATCTCATTGTGGTTTTGATTTGTATTTCCCTGATGCCGAGTGATGTGGAGCACTTTTTCATGTGTCTGTTGGCCATCTGGATGTCTTTGCAGAAATGTCTTTTCATGTCCTCTGCCCATTTCTTGATTGGATTCTTTGTTCTTTGGGTGTTGAGTTTGATAAGTTCTTTATAGATTTTGGCTACTAGCCCCTTATCTGATATGTCATTTGTGAATATTTCTCCCATTCTGTCACTTGTCTTTTGGTTTTGTTGACTGTTTCCTTTGCTGTGCAAAAGCTTTTGATCTTGATGAAGTCCCAATATTTCATTTTGCCCTTGCTTCCCTTGCCTTTGGTGATGTTTCTAGGTAGAAGTTGCCGTGGCTGAGGTGGAAGAGGTTGCTGCCTGTGTTCTCCTCACGAATTTTGATGGATTCCTTTCTCACATTGAGATCTTTCATCCATTTTCAGTCTCTCTTTGTGTGTGTGTTGTAAGGAAATGGTCCAGTTTCATTCTTCTGCATGTGGCTGTCCAATTTTCCCAACACCATTTGTTGAAGAGACTTTTTTCCCTAGACATTTTTTCCTGCTTTGTCGAAGATTAGTTGACCATAGAGTTGAGGGTCCATTTCTGGGCTCTCTCTTCTGTTCCATTGATCTATGTGTCTGTTTTTGTGCTAGTACCATACTGTCTTGATCATGACAGCTTTGTAATAGAGCTTGAATTGTCTGGAATTGTGATGCCACCAACTTTGGCTTTCTTTTTCAACATTCCTCTGGCCATTTGAGGTCTTTTTTGGTTCCATATAAATTTTAGGATTATTTGTTCCATTTCTTTGAAAAAAGTTAATGGTATTTTGATAGGGATTGCATTAAATGTGTAGATTGCTTAAGGTAGCATAGACATTTCCACAGTATTTGTTCTTCCAATCCATGAGCATGGAACATTTTTCCATTTCTTTGTGTCTTCCTCAGTTTCTTTCATGAGTACTTTATGGTTTTCTGAGTGCAGATTCTTTGCCTGTTTGGTTCGGTTTTTTCCTAGGTATCTTATGGTTTTGGGTACAATTATAAATGAGATTGACTCCTTACTTTCTCTTTCTTCAGTCTTGCTGTTGGTGTATAGAAATGCAGCTGATTTCTGTGCATTGATTTTATATCCTGACACTTTACTGAATTCCTGTACAAGTTCTAGCAGATTTGGAGTGGAGTCTTTTGGGTTTTCCACATAAAGTATCATATCATCTGCAAAAAGTGATAGTTTGACTTTTTTGCCAATTTGGATGCCTTCCATTTCTTTTTGTTGTCTGATTGCTGGGGCTAGGACTTCTAGTACTAAGTTGAATAGCAGTGGTGATAGTGGACATCCCTGCTGTGTTCCTGACCTTAGCGGAAAAGCTCTCAGTTTTTCTCCATTGAGAATGATATTCACTGTGGGTTTTTTCATAGATGGCTTTGATGATATTGAGGTATGTACCCTCTGTCCCTACACTTTGAAGAGTTTTGATCAAGAAAGGATACTGTACTTTGTCAAATGCTTTTTCAGCATCTATTGAGAGTATCATATGGTTCTTGTTCTTTCTTTTATTTAATGTGTTGTATCACATTGATTGATTTGCGGATGTTGAACCAACCTTGCAGCCCTGGAATAAATCCCACTTGGTTGTGGTAAATACTCCTTTTAATGTACTGTTGGATCCTATTGGCTAGTATTTCAGTGAGAATTTTCACATTTGTGTTCATCGAAGATATTGGTCTGTAATTCTCTTTTTTGATGGTATCTTTGGTTTGGGGACCAGTGTAATGCTGGCCTCATAAAATGAGTTTGGAAGTTTTCCTTCCATTTCTATTTTTTTGGAACAGTTTCAGGAGAATAGGAATTAATTCTTCTTTAAATGCTTGGGTAGAATTCCCCTGGGAAGCCGTCTGGCCCTGGGCTCTTGTTTGTTGGGAGATTTTTTTTTTTTTTTAAAGATTGCATTTATTTATTTGAGAGAGAAAGAGAGTGAGAGAGAGCATGAGAGCTGAGAAGGTTAGAGGGAGAAGCTGGCTCCCCATGGAGCTGGGAACCCGATGCGGGACTTGATCCTGAGATTCCAGGATCATGATCTGAGCCGAAGGCAGTTGCTTAACCAACTGAGCCACCCAGGTGCCCTGTTGGGAGATTTTTGATGGCTGCTTCAATCTCCTTACTGGTTATGGGTCTGTACAGGTTTTCTATTTCTTTCTGGTTCAGTTTTGGTAGTTTATAAGTCTCTAGGAATGCATCCATTTCTTCCAGATTGTCAAATTTGCTGGCGTAGAGTTGCTCATAATATGTCCTTATAATTGTTTGTATTTCTTTGGTGTTGGTTGTGATCTCTCCTCTTTCATTCATGATTTTATTTATTTGGGTCCTTTCTATTTTCTTTTTGATAAGTCTCGCCAGGGGTTTATCAATCTTATTAATTCTTTCAAAGAACCAGCTCCTAGTTTCATTGATTTGTTCTACTGTTCTTTTGGTTTCCATTTCATTGATTTCTGCTCTGATCTTTATTATTTCTCTTCTCCTG
>NW_019154108.1:1387922-1624667 GCF_002288905.1 Enhydra lutris kenyoni | reverse complement strand
AGAGAGAGATCACAAGTAGGCAGAGAGTCAGGCAGAGAGAGAGGAGGAAGCAGGCTCCCCGCTGAGCAGAGAGCCCGATGCGGGGCTTGATCCCAGGACCCTGAGATCATGACCTGAGTGGAAGGCAGAGGCTTTAACCCACTGAGCCACCCAGATGCCCAAAGACACATTTTTTTCCTTTCATAAATTAGTTAGAAAGCTGAAGCCTTAATTATGGAAAAGAATGGGCTCCTCAGCAATTATACTGGAATTTTTTAGAATTTGTTACCAAATTATGCTACCAAAATATGCTTTATCTTGTAAAAAAAAAAATCCTAAAACAGTGAAGTGCTAAGTTAAAATAACCCATGAATCATGATATGATTATTAACCCATATTACATTCACCCATAATATAATATAATATAATATAATATATAATATGATGTAATATAATATGATATAATATAACATATAATATATGATAGACTATAATATTATAGAATAGAATATGATAGGATAGAATATGATATAATGGAATATGATATAATAGAATAGAATATATGATACGATATGATATATGATATGATATAATACGATATAATGTGATATATAATATAGTATGATATAGTATGATATATATGATAGAATAGAATATATGATATGATATAAATATAATATAATATATAATAGAATATACAATATTATACAATATATAATATGATATAGTGTGATATGATATCCCATAATATAATATATAAGATATATAATATATGATAGAATATAATATGATATAATTTAATATGATAGAATATGATATAATATTATATAGAATATGATATTATATGATGTAATATATGATGTAATAGGATATACTGTACTTTAATACAATATAGTATAATATAAATTGATATAATAGGATATGATATAATACGATATAATATAATATGATATGATATAATATAATAGGATATACTATAATATGATATAGTATAATACGATATAGTATAATATATGATATAATAGGATATACTATACTATAATATAATATAATACGATATAGTATAATATATGATATAATAGGATATACTATACTATAATATGATATAGTATAACATGACATGATATAATATAATAGGATATACTACACTATACTATACTATAATATAATACGGTATAGTATAATATATAATATAATAGGATATACTATACTACAAATGATATGATATAGTATAATATATGACCTAGTAGGATATACTATACTATAATACAATATAGTATAACATGATATATATAATAGGATATATTACACTACAATATAATACGATATAGTGTAATATGATATAATAGGATCTACTACACTACACTATACTGTAATATAATACGATATAGTATAATATGAGATAATATAATAGGATATACTATACTACAAACAATACGATATAGTATAATATATGACCTAGTAGGATATACTATACTATATTACGATATAGTATAACATGATATGATACAATATAATAGGATATCCTATACTGGTACTATAACACAG
This sequence comes from Enhydra lutris kenyoni, assembly GCF_002288905.1. Classification (NCBI taxonomy): domain Eukaryota; kingdom Metazoa; phylum Chordata; class Mammalia; order Carnivora; family Mustelidae; genus Enhydra; species Enhydra lutris. The sequence continues at coordinate 1,623,140 of NW_019154108.1, read as the reverse complement.
GCGGAAGCGCTCTGGAGGGGAGGAGACCGCCCCGCGGAGCCCCGACGACAGACCTGGGTGAGCGGAGCCGTCGGGCTGTCCTGGCGGCAGGTGCGCATCCACTGGAGAGTGACCGCGCGTGTCTCATCCTGTCCCAGCGGCTCGCGCTTCCTCTCCCCGCGAGGCCGGGCGGGCGTCGGTCTAGAACTCTCGCTCACGGGGACACCTCGTGGCGCGGGTCCGCACGTTGTGCGGCGCCCGCGGCGGGGCGGCTGGAGCGGGACGGGGGCTCGGCTGGGTGCGTGGAGCCGCCCCGAGTCTCGGGGTGATGCGGTGCGCGTTCGCCCGCGCGGGTGACTGGACACGGGTTCTCCCGGCGGGAAGCAAGTGTACCGAGGCCGCGCGGTGTGCGGGGTCACACGGACGTGCAGGGTCAGCGGGGAGCAGGCGTGGTGACTGCCGCTCGCCGACCTGGGCTGTCTCGGCCGTGGACGCGGTTCCGCAGGGCGAAGAGCCGGGGAGGAAGCCCGCGGACGGCGCGTGCGGGATCCATCCTGGTGCGGTGCGCTTGGGTTTCTGTCCGGAGCCAGGACGCCTCCCCCCGCGCCCCCAGCACCACCTTCAGGGCACAGTGGCCTCTCGTTTCTTCGCCACCCGAAACCGTAACTGTCTGCTTGCGGTGCGCGCCCAGGTCTCTGCGCCAGCGGCCTCTCGCCATCCCGGGCCTCCTACAGGCGACCGTCCGCACACGGCGCTGTCCTGTGCGCCCGGCTGGGATTCTGTCTCTGGTCACAGCACCTGACTCCAGTCTTCTGCCGTCTTTGTGACAGTCACTGTAGGACCTATACTGGGTACTTGTATCGATTTACTGACGTTACGTCCTTCCGTAAGGCCTTGTGACGCAGCTTCCATCCCTGCAGTCGGGCAGGAAACAAGTAAAAACCTCCCAGACACAATAGGAAGAAGTAAAATTGTCTTGATTCATAGATCACGTGACCCTGTATGTAGCAAGTCCTAAGGAATCTGAAAAACAAAACCATGATAGCTGATATGTTCAGTAAGTTGGAGAACATATGATCAGTACACAGAGATCAGTTGTGTTTCTATATGCCCCCCGTGTATTTCAGGGTGCAGTCTGAAAAGGGAATTAAGGAATCTGTTCCTTTCACAACAGCATCTGAAGGATAAAATAGGAATTTTTAGTGGAAGTGAGAGATATACACTGAAAACTACAAAACATTGCTGAGTAAAATTGAAATCTACATAAATGGAGACATAAACCTCTTATGGTAAGCTGATATTTTCAAGAAGAATTGCTAATGCCATTCATATCTTCTTTTTTTTTTTTAAAGAATTTATTTATTTGACAGAGAGAGATCACAAGTAGGCAGAGAGGCAGGCAGAGAGAGAGAGGGAAGCAGACTCCCTGCTGAGCAGAGAGCCCGATGCGGGGCTCGATCCCAGGATCCTGGGATCATGACCTGAGCCGAAGGCAGTGGCTTTAACCCACTGAGCCACCCAGGTGCCCCCCATTCATATCTTCTGCCCATTTTTATTATTTATTTATTTAAGGATCTTATTTATTTGTTTGACACACAGAGAGAGTGAGCAGGGGGGATGGCAGGCAGAGGGAGAGGACGAAGCAGGCCGTGATGTGGAGGCTCCATACCGGGACCCTGGGATCAGGAGCTGAGCCGAAGGCAGACGCCCAACTGACGGAGCCACCCAGGTGCTGCTTCTGCCCATTTTTAATTTGATTATTTGTTTTTGGGTGTTGAGTTTTATAAGTTCTTTATATATTTTGTGTTCTAGCCCTTGACTGGATATGTATTTGCAAATATCTTCTCCCTTTCTGTATGTTGCCTTATAGATTTGTTGATTTTTTTTCCTTCAATGTGCAGAAGTTCTTAATTTGATCTAGTCCCAATAGTTCATTTTTGTTTTGCTTTCCTTGCCTCAGGAGACATGTCTAGAAAGAAGTTGCTATGGCCAGTGTCAGAGAACTTACTGGTTATCTTCTCTTGTAGGAATTTTATGGTTTCAGGTCTTACATTTAGGTCTTTAATCAATTTTGAATTTATTTTTGTGTGTGGTATAAGAAAGTGGTCCAATTTCCTTTTGTGTGTTGCTGTCCAGTTTTCCTAGCACTATTTGCTGAAGAACCTTTTTCCCATTGGATAGTCTTCCTGCCTTGTTGAAGGTTAATCAACCATAGAACTGTTGGCTCATTTCTGGATTTTCTGTTCTATTTATTTTTATGTGTTTATTTGATTAGATCTGTTTCTCTTTTTGGAGTGTTGTGGTTCAGATAATTGTTGAAAAGTGGTCCTTGATGGATCTGTTATCCCAGAGTTAGTTAATACTCTGTCAAGTGTATTTATTAAGGTGTTAATCAGAGAAGCCATACTTACCCAAAAAAGCAAGAAGAAATGTCCTCTTTCAAAATCTTTCTGAAAATGCAAATAAACATATAGTTGAGTGTTGGGGGTTTTTTTGAATCCCGGAATGGATTTTTACCTTTTATCAAGATCTAGTGTTGGACATGTTTATTCTACGCCTTTGGATCTTCATTTTGGTAGTATTTGATTATTTTTAAGGTCCCAGAATTAAGAAACTCACTCTGGAATTTCAAAAGAAATAAATGATGTACTTTCTGTTTTCCAGAAGCTCATAATTTAAGTGAGATTAGGGAAAGAATTTGTATTATGCAGGCCTGCCAGATGACAACCCTGTATTCTACTGTGGGGACATTAAACCAGCCAATCAAGAAACAAGGATCTTTGCTCAGCTCGTGAAGGTCACAAAGCTCTTGCCAAGTCACTTAACGTCTTTGAGCCTCTGCTTGCTTAGAGTCAGTATTCCTCTGATCTCTGAAATTCACTGAACATCACATTCCAGGCACAGGAGTATGAGTGTCAGGTGTCGGTCTTGGAAGATTTCCAGTGATAGTTTCCTTCAGGAGAGCTAAAAGAGGTTCATTCTGGCTTTCCAGAGAGAAGGTTTTCTCCAGGTAGACAGCTTGCAGCATTGTGTTTTTCCATGACGCTGTTTGACCCTAAATTTGCAGCAGTGATCTCTAGAAGTCTGAGAGGGGAGATTTCCAAGGATCTACAGACCAAGCTGAGAAAGTTTTAAAAAAGCCTTTTCTTTCCTGGGAAGTCTGGGTGGCTCAGTCCGTTATACGTCTGCCTTCAGCTCAGGTCATGATCTCAGAGTCCTGGAATTGAGCCTGCTCAGCCAGGAACCTGCTTCTCCCTCTGCTCCTACCCTTGCTCCTGCTCTCTCTCTGTATATCAAATAATTAAATAAAAATCTTAAAAAAAAAAAAAAGCTTTTTCTTTCTTTCTTTTTTTAAAATTTTTATTTATTTTTATTTTTTATTTTTTATTTTTTTTAAGCTTTTTCTTTCTTTCTTGAAACTGGATGTGAGCCTTTTAAAATGGTTCCATCTTGTTTGATCAGTTTCCTGATTTATAGTCACACTGTAGAAATGGTTCTTTCCTGGCATTTTTCATGCTTGAACAAAATTAAGCAGGAATTAAGTTGAAAGTGCATTCCTAAGCATCCTGGTTGGGGAAACACATGAGTTCGTGCTCCCTTTATGGCATCATTGACTTTTTTCTGTAAAGACAAATGATGCATTTGACTTCTGAGATGCTGCCTCAAAATGACTTTTTTTTTTTTTTTTTTTTAGAGAAAATAAAATCTTAGAAACATGTTGAATTTTCATGTCAAACATCATATTTTTCACCAAGGAAAAGACATTTGGCCTTAAACTGAATTTTTTTAAGGGCAAAAATAATTGCACCTGTTTCACTTAGTCCTTAAAAGAATTTAAGGGAAATTAGATAATTAACTAAATTTAATAATTTGGCCATCTTTTCTTCCTAGTATAATTTGTCTGTTTGACTTTATGAATGAGAGCTACTAAGCTGGAGTTAATGAATTAGATTCTCCACATGAGGACCCTTTTCACCTGAGCTCACCTTCTGTTTGCCCTTCACGGTGGGTTTATGAGGAGCAAGCAGCAGCCCTTGGAGCACAATCCGGACAGACAGCACTGGTTCTGGCCGCAGGCCCGTGTAGGAGAATGCTTGCTCCTTGAAAGAAGCCCATGGAGGGTTGTACTAAACAAGGGAGTGCTTAAAGCCTAGTTCTGTGGTAGGGGGAAGTAGAAACCTCTTGTTTGTTGTCTTTTCATTTCTGTTGTACTTACCCTGTGGCCTCTGGGGAGAGCAGTAGGAATCGCTGTGCTTATTTGCCTGCAGCGTCGGGTAACAGATCTCTAGCGATCTGCTGTGTTCTCAAAATGGTCAAGGCAAAGTGAAGTTTGCTCCTTGGAAGCTCATCTCTCACCAGCCTTCCCAGAAGCAGGGGCTTGAGTGTCTCCTGGGATGCAGGTGAGGGCAGGCACGGGCTTGTGTGAAGCTGAGAAGGTCTCCTGAACGCCAAACAGCATCACGGATGGAGTTTGTCCACAATATTGGAAGTCACGCAGAAACATATAATTCGCTTAAAATAAATGGAGATCAGTTACTGACTTTTAAATATGTAGATTGTGGAAGTTCGATTTCTACTTAGTTTGACGCTTTTATCCATGAGGTATATAAGTCTGTTTCCATGTGATTTAAGAGAGGGAGCACTTTTGTATAAATAAAAACATTTTGTTGTGTAATGCGAAGTAATTTTTCCTGGAAAGTAGCAGTCTAGAGTATAGTATAGATTTTCAGTGCACTGTTGGAATTACGTCTGATACGTGTGGCCTGATTTTTACTGTTTTGCTTTTTAAGACCTGATTTGTATGTATATATGTATGTATTTTAAAGATTATTTATCTGAGAGAGAGAAAGAGCACAAACAGAGAAGGAGAAGCAGACTCCCCGCTGAGCAGGGAGCCCGCCGTGGGCTCGATCCCTGGACTCTGGAATCATGACCTGAGCCGAAGGCAGAGGCTTCACTGACTGAGCCACCCAGGCGCTCCAATCTGATTTGTTGCATTGGGGCTGTTCAACTGAAAGTGTAGTTGCAGACTCTGGAGACCGAGCAAACAGCAGCCTATGGAGGCTCCTTGGTCCCGTTTCCCTCAGAGGCCCTTCAGCCCCTCTGAGGAGAGGGTTAAGAGCATGGGGTCTGGAATCACCTGTGTATATAAGCCGTGTGGCCTCGGGCGTGTTTCCTAACTTACCCGAGCCTCAGTTTCATCATCCGTGGAGTGGAGAGAACCGCGCCGGCCCCTCCTACTGCTGCTGGGTAAAACACACAAGGGCCTAGAACCAGGCACTTAGCACATGGCAAGGGCCCAGCAGGAAGTGCTAGCTGCTGACCGTCACTGCCACTGTGCTTGTCCCGTTGACTTGTAACGATGGGTTTAGATATTTGGGGTTTACGGTACTAGTTTCCTTAAAGCCAAGGGTTGTTGCTTAGAATGTGCAGAATGGGCCTGGCAGAAAAGAAGCCGCAGATACATAATTTTGGAATGAATAAGTGAGCGCGTGAGGGCAGCATCTGATCATCAGTCTGGTTTCCCCCGTTTTTCAAAATTGTGGTGAAATACACATAACTTTGAATTTGCCGTCTTTGTCATTTTTGAGTGTGTAGGTCAGTGGTGTGGAATACAGTCGTTATGTTGTTCAACCACCATCCATCTTGTAACACTGAAACCCTGTAACCAGCAGACAGCCGCTCACGTGTCACTCTCCCCCAGCCCCTGGCAACCCCCTTCTCCTTTCTGTTTCTGTGACTCTGGGTGCCTCATCTAAAGGGAATCATACAGTGTTTCTCCTTTTGTGACTGGATTATTTTACTTTGCATGATGTCCTCAAGGCTCATCCATGTTGCGGCGTATGTCAGAATTTCCTTCCTTTTTGAGTCTGAGTGATACTCTGTTGTATGTCTAGACTGCATTTTTTTTACTGTTTCGTTCGTTAACCAACACTTGGGTCACTTCTACATTTTAGCTATTGTGAATAAGGCTGCTTTGAACATGGGTATATAAATATCTTAAGATCCTGCTTTTAATTCTTTTGGACTATTTTTGAGGAAAAAAGATGTGAATTCTTTCAGTGAATTCTTACAGGAGACAAATGTGGAGAGGAGGCAGAATACTTAACCTCCAAGTTGTTTCGATCTCACATTGTCATTACAGAAAACAATATCCCTCCTTCCCTCATAAGTGGGTGCTTAATTATAATTTATATACTACTAATATGTTACATGTATTATAAATAATTCACAATAACGAAAACTTTAATGGGTTCAGATAAAAAATAGAAATGGAAATGTCGATGTTTTCTTTCCATCTGCCAGTGGGATCTTAGAGACTATTAGATACAGAAATACAGAGACTATTGGTATAGAAAGTATTCTATAGTATGTATGTTTATCAGACTTGAATTTAAGTCCTGGTCTTGGCACTTCATGAATGCCGACACGGGGCTCAATCCCAGGACCCTGAGATCATGACCTGAGCCGAAGACAGAGGCTTTAAGCCACTGAGCCACCCAGGCACCCCTCCTTCCAAACTTGCTGTGCCCTCTTGCGCGCTCCATCCTCCTGGCTTTCCAGGAACACTCTCCTCCCCCTTCTTCCCAGGTCTGCCGTCTTGCGGCCGTGGTCAGACTTGTGTGGACGGCTCTCCTTCAAATGCCTGTAGTTTTGTGCCACACAGCCCACGTCTGAATTATTTTTTATTACATTTTTGCTATAGTTTCATGTGTGTTGGTCTTTGTCATTTAAGAATGATTGCAAAGCACCCAACGATCTGGATCATGGTCTTGTACTTGCCCCTTTTCTCCTGCCCAGCACTAGCGCGGAGTTGAGACGGGCGCTTGTTCTGTCCCTCTGTCCACGCCGTCTGGAGCCTGTGGAGATCATCCTTTGTGAAAGGAACCCACACTGTCCACGTATTTTATATGCCTTTTGATAGAAAAATCTGATGTTGGACTTTTAGGAATAATCAGACGGGAAGAGTGCGGCGTAGTGCCTGGTGCTGGATCTTTTCTTCCCTTCCCTGCCAGGAGTGTTTGTCGGAGTCGAGGCTGGGCACCTCGGTTGTCATCCGAAGGGCTTGGGCTTCATAGCTTAGAAAGTTCTATTTTGTTTGTTCACTGATTAGGTAAACTTGTGCTTGTGAAAATGCGGAACTGTATGGGCCTTGGCTGATGCCCGTTAAGAAAAACTTGTAAATATGTTAGTGACCAGCAGTGAGTAATCACCTGAATTAATAGATGCGCCATGTAAAGTTTTTAAGAAGTAGAAGCAAAGTAGTAAGATATTAAAAAAAACCATATACGATGGAATCTTTTGTAATCTTGCAATAAATGACAGTTAAATGGCCATGTAAATGCCTGGCCCAAGGATGCTGTACTGGGTACTGAAACCATTTTCAATAACAATTGCTTATTCTGTGAGTCTAGTTTTGGAGCAAACACTGATTGTGTATTGGTTGAGTGCCAGCTTGTAGAAGGCACTGGATAGGCACTTTGGGGGATATAAGGATGAATGAGGCCCTCACTTTTGTCCTCAGGAACTTACTTTACAGTAGAAAGATAAGATGTGTATGTGAACAACTGTAAATACGCTTCCTAAGGCTCAAACGAAGGGCAGGGGCTTTCAAAATGCTGAAAATATCTTTCCCCAGGGAGGCTCGCGGGGAATGTTATTGAGAAGGTGGAATTTGAATTATGTCTTTGACAAGAAAATGTGAGATTTTGAAGGAACGGAGAGAGGGCCTTCAAAGTTTAACGAGAAGTGCCATAAATAACAAGGTACATGGTGTGTATCATTGATTCAGGTCTGGTGTAGTTACGGGTTTATGTGAGCCACATTCAGAGTTGACGTGTGACCCTGTTTTGGTTTGTTCCAGGAAAAACTGAACTGGCTGGTTACGCACTCACCATAGAGTATGTCTGTGCTTCTCTGCTCTGCTCCCGGAAGGGGCCAGCCAGGGTACCCCAGGATGTGGTGGCGGGTCCCGATTCCTACCCCCACCCCCACCCCTGTGAGTGACCATTTGTGCATGGCTATCGACCCACCCTTGCTGGTACCTCACAAGAAGAAGGGAGTTACAGGTCTGTAGGTCAGCACAGGGAGGGGAGCTGGTGAGAAGGCCACCGTCTTCCTGAGTGGATGGGCCCTTATTTTGGCAAACCCTTAGAAAAGTTGTTCCCTTTTAGAACCAAACAACATATCAATCATGGAAATAAATGTGCTAGATTAAAAACTGCCCATAAAGGGGAGCAACTGTGTATTCACAGAACCGGAGGAAACCATTTCTGGGGGTACTGGAACTCAGCCTGGCTACCAAGCCATCCTCGCACTGGGAGTGTAAAACTGTTGACACATCTCGGCTTACTGCAGTCCTTCTACTGGCATCCCCTTTCCTACTCTTCCAAATTTTAAAGTATGTAACATTGACACAAACCAAAATGTCTAGCGAGTCCTGTTTATTGAGCAAATGCTATAAAAAGAGAGAAGAGACCCTATCACACATTCCGACCAACAGTGCACAAATGGTCCTTTCTCTCCACCTCCTCATCAACACTTGTTATTTTTGATCTTTCTGATTCTAGCCCCTCTAACAGGCAAAAGGTGGTATCTCATTAGGGTTTTGATTTACATTTCCTGGAGCGTTAGTGCTGTTGAACATCTTCTCCTGTGTCTGTTGGCCATCTGTATGGAAACATGTCTATTCAGGTCCTCTGCCCATTTTTAATTGGATTATTTGGGGGGGTTGGTGTTGAGTTGCATAAATTCTTCATGTATTTTGGTTATTAACCTCTTATTGAATCATCTGCAAGTATCTTCTCCCACTCAGCAGGTTCTTTTTCATTTTGTTGATGGTTTCCTTTGCTGTGCAAAAGCTTTTTATTTTAGTGTCGTCTCAATAGTTCATTTTTGCTTTTGTTTCCCTTGCCTGACAAGACTTATCTAGAAAAACGTTGCTAAGGATGATATCAAAGATACTACTACCTACATTTTCTTCTAGGAGTTTTGTGGTTTCATGACTCACATTTAGGTCTTGCATCTGGTTGGGGTGTTGGTGTGCAGCGTCAGAACATGATCCAGTTTCATCTTTCACGTGTGGCCGTCCAGTTTTCCCAGCACCATTTGTTGAAGAAACTGTCTTTCCCCCATTGTATGTTCTTGCCTCATTTGTCATAGATTAATTGACCACATAATCATGGGTCTATTTCTGGGCTCTCATTCCATTCCATTGATCTATGTGTCTGTTTTTCTGCTGATACCACACTGTTCTGATGACTACAGCTTTGTAGTGTAGCTTGAAATCTGGGCTCGTGGTACCTCTAGCTTTGTTCCTCTTTCTCAAGATTACTTTGGCTCTTGTAATACATGTTAAGTGCAATCGCCAGAAACACATGAGCAGTGTTGCAGTAACCGTCAGAGCCCTTCGACCACTCTAGAATGATTCCTGTTCTTTCTAGGATGGAGGCCCAATGAATTTCCCATTGCTCATACTCTCTGATTTCTTAGCACTATCTGCTTTTGTGCTCAGATGAGTCCTGTGGAAAGCCTGCCTTTCTCACTGTCTTCTATCTATGTTGCCCTTTTGGTTGACCCAGAACTCCTGATGTTTTTCTTGAGAAGTGCTTTTGTGTCTGGAAATGAGTATTGATTTTTAGCATCAGACCTTTGTTTGAGTCCCAGCTCTGGCCCTAACTGGGTGTTTGATCTGTGTAATCCCTGGATAATTAACCTTAGTCCCTCTGAACCCATTTTCCATTGGTGGAAATGGGAGGGGGAACGTCCAAGACAGATACGGGGTGAAAGTCAACTGAAATTAGGTTCTAAATGTGCCAGACATGAAGTTAGCTTATCTTACCTCCCCTCCCTACCTGCTTCATTCAGTATTTGGTTCTAACTGGTCTGAGAGGTAAATAAGATTTGTAAAGGTTAATTGAAATAATAGCAGTTTAGAGAACACTGAACCAGTCATAAGTTTAAGCAATCAAATGTGAACAATGGATCCTACCATGTGCGCTAATGGTAGTTGGGTACCCTAAAAAAAATGGCACTGCCTGCCTTCTTTCCTTTTTTGTTTCCTTTCTTCCTTTTTTCTTTTTAAACATTCTATATGTTGGTACTTAAAGGTGATGATGTGATGATATTTTTGTCAGTATATGCTGAGTTTACACCTTAACATATTGGTTGCTACTAAGTGTAATATCTGATATGACCTTAAATATTAACTAGAGAATGTAAATACTGTTTTATTTTCCAAATTTCTTTGGTTTCTGTGCTGAGGGAAAGTACAGGGTTGAATTTTTTTAAAAAAAATATTTATTTGACAGAGAGAGAGAGAGAGAGATCACAGTAGGCAGAGAGGCAGGCATAGGGGGAGGAGGAAACAGGCTCCCTTTCTGAGCAGAGAGCCCAATGCGGGGCTCGATCCCAGGACCCTGAGATCGTGACCTGAGCTGAAGGCAGAGGCTTTAAGCCACTGAATTTTTTCAGATCTACAATTGGCAACAGTAATTTCATGTTGATTAGTGTAATTTATGATTTTTTCCAATGGTGTCCTTCCTTTGAGACGTTTGAATTTTAGTACTCATGATTAATGGGTAACAGATGATGTTATCAATTTTAAAAAGAAAATTGCTCAGTTTTTTATTGGTGAAAACTTGAAGCTCTCTAAAAAGCAAGATTTTGTACCCTTATACCAATTTATTAACATGTTCTTAACAAAAAAATAATTGCTAGTTATTGCAGAAATAACATATACCTCCAGTAGCTTTTCTTTTCATAATGTATAATTTCAGTCACATTTCTATTTTTCTGTCCTTCACAAATTCTTTTTTCCTTCACACTGATTTTCCTACAAGGGTCTTTTAAAAAAAAACCTTACAATTTACTGGGATCAGCTGCGGCTGAGGCCGTGGTGTCACAAATCAGGAGAGGCTGCTCCTCGTATCAGTGCAGGAGATGAGCGTGTGGGGGGCAGCTCTGAAGTCACAGAGGGCCCTGCGAGCCACCGTCACTGCTGTGAAGACTTTGGCAACAGAAATCCCAAGTGCTTTATGCACACTAAGGCATTTAATCCCAGCATCTGGCCTAGGAGGAGAGTTTGTTACTCTCCTCATTTTATAGGTGCAGAAGTCGGAGCTTAGAGAGGTTAGGGATCTTGTCCGAGGTCACAAAGCCCAGGTCTGTCAGACTCTAGAGCCCATGCCCTTACCCATTCTGAAGTAGCCCCTGACTGATCTCGAAGACAACCCCATGTAGTTTCCCGGGTCTTCCCTGCAAGCAGCACAGTTCGGGGCCATGCCAGCTGCCACCAGGGCGTGGTAGCGACCCTGGCAGCAGCGGGAGCAGACTCCGCTGGGCGCAGGCGTCGTCCTCCACAGCCTGGTAGTGCCAGGTGCAAGCACGGTGTGTGGTTGGTGCTGTCGGTCATCAGGAGGGCAGTGGCTCTTTCTGACCAGCGCTTCTGAAGTGCATGAGGCCAAGGCACAGTTCTGCTTAGTGGCATAAGCCTAATAAACTTACTCTTGAACGAAGGGACAGTTTAGCTTAAGCGCATGTGCCTGGAAAACATCGTTAGTTTCACATGATCCTCGTGTGGCTCGGCCTTCCCTTAAGCAGTGCCCGAGAGAGGTTTGGTGTGATTTGATTTTCCAAGGGCCTGGTTGCCCTTCAAATAGCATTTCACCTGGAATTTCAACAGTATGGGTGAAATTTCCTTAAAATCAGCCATTTTTTTTCTTACAAATTGTGTGAAATTTTATGAATTTTATATTCTGTTCGATAATATATATGCATTTGTTATAATGCAAAAAATGTTCACTTGACTTACCATTGAGTCAGACCGATGCTCTAGGAAGACTCTGTCAGTACCTAAAGATGATTGAGGAACACTCTCTCTACCCATCTCTGCCTCAAAATGAATGCACAGAGAATTTACACGCTTCACAAAAATTAACTCAAAATGGATCGCAGACCTAAATGTGGAATGCAAAACCGTAAAGGGCCACCACAAGTACAGAGCAAGCACAATGGTGAGTACCGTCACCCGGGGCGGGCTCGTGGACGAGAAGAATTGTTGAGCGTCATCCAAGTGACACATCAGGGAGTCTAAGTGGGGTAAAGAAGGAAGTGAGGGAAAGAGAGGCTGGTGGGTTGGGAATGTGGGAAAGGACCATTTGGCTGGAAAGAGGGAGAAGCTGGACAAACCAACCAGGACGGGGGGTGTGGCAGGGGACAGACTGCTTGAAGCACTGGACTGGGGGTGGAACACGTTCAGGTGACACAAGGGCCTGCATGTGGCGCACTCATCTGTATTCTGTCCTTTATTCCAGCGTTATCCAAGTTCCATCATTGCCGTGTTCATAACCAATATACAGGTGCTTTTTAAATTCACCCATTTTACAAAAGAACATTATTATTTCTGTTAATTGTTGCCTATTTTTTAATTTATTTTTTATTTTTTTATTATTTTTTAAAAATTTTATTTATTTATTTGACAGAGAAAGACACAGCAAGAGAGGGAACACAAGCAGGGGATTGGGAGAGGGAGAAGCCTACTCTCCGCTGAGCAGGGAGCCCGATGTGGGGCTCAGTCCCAGGACCCTGGGATCATGAACTGAGCTGAAGGCAGCTGCTTAAGGACTAAGCCACCCAGGCGCCCCTCGCCTATTTTTTTTTTTTTAAACAAAAGAAGGAAAAAGGTTTTCAAAATGAATAGAAGAAACTTACCTACGTAATTAGCATGTGCATGGTTTAATCTGACTATTTTTAAAAAATGACTGCACTGGGGAATGACTCATACCGGAATGCATTTGAATAGAAGCAATTTTCATATGCTACATTTTAAAATGACATTTTCCTTTTTTAGGTGTAGCAAAATAAGTTTGGAAAAACAACCTGAGATTTTTCTACATTTGAAAAAGCATACCATCAAAGGGAAATAAAAAATAAAAATTGTTAAGCACTGTACAGCATGTTCTGATGGATAGTCAGATAAACAGTGTAGAATGGATTTTAAGTAAAAAATTAAAGGACTTATCTTAACTGAGTCAGCTGTGACGTAGAAGAACAATAAATTCAGAGCCACGAGTTCTAAGTTCCTGGAAGTCGCTCCATCGGCTGTGAGACTTTAAGGGTCAAGCGGACAAGGCTGATGTTTGTTTCTAATTGCCGGTGTCATATCTTGATGTGTCTGAGGACCTGGCATAGGACGTAGGACATGGCAAGTGCTCAGTGTCGAGGAGATGAACTGACAGGCGGGAATCAGATGATGTGCAAAGTCGGCTGGCCTTGCCTTAGGCTTTTCAGTGGGCGAAGAGTGAGGCCTATACCAAAACTTGGGATATTTCCTTCATGTTCACGTTATACCCTGTGCTTGCTTGTTTTGCTTTTAGTTTGTTTCTTTGTCTTCCTATTCTGATTTTCTAGTTTGGTTAATAGAAAAGAACTCCAGAGGTTCTAGGTGATGTGTGATATGAAGGGCCTACTGACAATAATGGCTTTGTTGGGTGTTCAGTTAAACTTTTCCACAGTTAAAGAGGAAAAAAAAAACCAGCTTCAGTTTTTCAGTATAATTTAAAATTAAACTATAAAGAAAACTACAAATTAGAAAACAACTTAACCCCTCTTGGCATTGAACAATAAAAAATACAAGCATCAAACAGGGTAAAACAGTTCAGAAACGTGTACATTGAGAAGTGGCCTCCCCACCCCCACCCCGGCCTCCCCACCTCCACCCCCACCTCCCCACCTGCGTCCCCACCCCTGACCCTCCACACACTCCCCAGGGGCAGCTACTTCTGACATATTCTTGAGTGTCCTTCTCGGAAATTGTTCCCTACCTGCAGTAGGATTTTAAATTGAGAATTAGAGATTTGGATCATCACCACCCAAGTTCCTTGGCAATGACAATGCTCATTATGTTTTTCAGTGCTGATCTTCTGCAGTCGGAACAGACCCACTTTTTGTTCGGCCTGATACTCTGAGTACAGTTTCCCACTGGCGTCACGTGCAGCTGCTGTTCACACAGTCATCCACGCGCCGCTTCTTACTGTTTGCCGTCTCGCAGCCTACTGTGCTTCCTGCTGCTTAACCTCTGTGTGGCAGTTCACTCCTTCCACCCCTCCCTGCCCCGTGCAGCATATGAAAGCTGCTATTCCCTTTTTTTTTTTTTTAAAGATTTTATTTATTTATTTGACAGAGATCACAAGTAGGCAGAGAGGCAGACAGAGAGAGAGAGGGGAAGCAGGCTCCCCGCTGAGCAGAGAGCTCGATGTGGGGCTCGATCCCAGGACCCTGAGACCATGACCTGAGCCGAAGGCAGAGGCTTAACCCACTGAGCCATGCTGGTGCCCTGATTCCCTTTTATTGGCTTTCTTCTTTGCTTTTTGGCTATAGTGTGTGTTGGGGAGGCTGTAGTGTGTGTAGGGGAGGACCCTCTGAGGGTCCCTGACTCTGTCTGAAACTGACAAAGACTACTAGGAGCAAAGCATATCGATTTGTTTAGTTTCATGTGACATTGGGGCTCTCATAAAGAAATGAGGACCTTAAGAAACAGACCTGGTATTTCTAGCGAGGTGTAATGGAGCGGGGACAGTCACGGAGGAGGGTGGTGGGTTAAGGAGTATGTGGGAAATGGAGGAAAAATGTGGGAAACTGGAGGAAACTCAGCGAGGCCTATTTGTTAGGATTTTTTTCCCTCCGTTTTCCTTTGTCCCGAGAGATAAGGATGCTCCTTTCTTCTGGGAAGTTACCTCTCCTACGAGGGTTTTATAACCTGTTTCAGAGAAGAGGCTTGGGAGAGGGTCAAAGTGACCTTCCTGCTTCTGCTGTTTTCGCAAACTCCTTCAGCTTAAAATATTCCGTATACGTAGGTGCCAGACTTCGGGAGTAGTGTGCCCTGAACCACATCGTGTCAATAGCTGCTTACAATATTAAAAAAAAAAAAAAGTAGAGGTGCATTAGTGCTTAGTTATGAAATTGGAACAAATCGTGCTTGAGTGTGAGGGACCCTCTATCTCACTGTGTATAAATTACATTTAAACTGTTCCGAGGAAGGAAAATGATTTGGCTACTTTAAGAAAAAGTCTCTTTGTGCTCCAGTGTGGTCTTTGTTCCACATAAGCTTGTATCTGATGGAAGCTGAGACCTTCACTGTTCCTATGACCATGGCCGTGACATTCTCGTCAGATCTGCAGCCAGAACACGGACGTGTCCCTTTGTCTTGCTTCAGTGTTAGGTTCTCCCTCTCGAGCCAGCCCTGGAAGTGTGGTATTATGGAGAGAGCAGAGTCACAGCCCGGGTAGTTTCCTGACTTTGTGGCAGTCACAGATGCTCACCAGGCCGCAGTTTCCTACTCCATAAAATGAAGGCTCAAACACAGTGATTTCCAGGTTTGACATCATTATCATTTCAGTGAATCACATTAATCTGATGAATCCCATTCTTTGCTAGCCTTTGCCCAGTTTAGCTGAAAAATAATTTTTTTTTTAAAGATTTTATTTATTTGACAGAGAGAGATTACAAGTAGACAGAGAGGCAGGCAGAGAGAGAGAGAGAGAGAGAGAGAGAGAGAGAGAAGCAGGCTCCCTGCCGAGCAGAGAGCCCGATGCGGGACTCGATCCCAGGACCCTGAGATCATGACCTGAGCCGAAGGCAGCGGCTTAACCCACTGAGCCACCCAGGCGCCCCTGAAAAATAATTTTTAATTTCAAAGGTGACTTTGGTCCAGGAGGGCTGTGGTGCGGCCATGTGTGTATCAGGCAGCAAGGCCATGGCTAGACCAGACGGGACGTTCCCAGGCAGCACAGTTGGTGCCAAGTCCAGAAGTGCCATCGCTACCCGCTAGGCATTATTTGACTTTAGGAGGGAACCAGGGTTTCTACTGCAAAGATAAATCAGAAAGTTAAGTTTAAATTACATTTAAATACAGTTTGTACTTGGCACAGTGGGCCTTTTCTCAGAGAGGAAACTTATTTTTACGTAGTTTTAAACAATCTTGTTGAGAGGAATCACAGTTATAAATGAAGGAATGCGTGAACTTTTCAAGAGAATATGAAGGATTTTTCTTCTTTGTATGCAGATGCTGTTATGAATGAAGCTCTAGGTTAGAATCTGAAAGATTCAGTCGAGGAGCTTAGACGTTGTTGGAATCTTGTGGACGAGTTTCTGTGTGTTCTTGTGTGTGCCGCTTGCTTACTTAACAGAGACAGGGAAGTGGCGTGGTCTGGCCAGTTCTCCTTTCAGCATCTCGTTAGGTGGTCGTTTTGAGGGAGTTTGTAAAGATAACACAACTCTTTATTCCTTTCCCATTGAAGTGTAACCTTTCGTATCTATTGACATTTTCCCCCTTTACCTTAGACAAGAACTGCTTTTCCTGTTTTTCTTTACAGTTCATGACTACTGTAGAATAACTAATGCTCACAGTGAAAAATGATTTTAAAGCAGCAACTTACGGGTTGCACAGAATGTGACTTCTGTGATTTCCCAGATGACATCTGCTTTGTAACATTTTGTGGTATTTTACACACTGATGGTATCTTAGGACACTTCATTGGCTTGATTTTTTTAGGATTTTGGAACTGGGATGTCATTGAAAAGTGGTATTTGTTAAATGTTTGATGTCACAGGGAGTAAGATTCTTTCATTGCATTTCATAATAATCCATTTCTCTTCTCCTAGATGGTTGTTACAGGCCACAGAACTTGACCCTGTTTAGAATTATGTAGTTTTACATGGGAGAGTGGTTAAATAACTCCGTTATATTGGATTTGACCCATTGAATGGATACTTTCTGTAATAGTGACTTCTGTGTCATTTGGACTTCAGTCCTTTGCAGTCTGAAGGACTGAGATTTGAGTTCTGACTTATTTCTTTGGTGTGTAACCTCGGACCAGTGTTCACATTTTTTGAGCTTTACTGTCTTTGTCCATGAAATAGGGATACTGCCTACATTGTTGCGAGCATAAAATGAGATCACGTCAAGAGCCTGCTACTTAGTCGGTACTCTAAGAAATTAATGATGACCATTAATCACAATAACAACAATAATTTTTAGAGTTTGAATGTCACTGATTTATTAAATATTCTGATACTGCTTTCCCATTGTCTGAGGAGTAGGACAGGCAGTTCATTCTAGCAGAATAGATGGTGAGAAGCCAAGCAGAATATCCCTGATTTGTTTATCTACTATTTTAGGAGAGATTCTTGTTCACTAATATTCATTGGAATTTGAGAACAGATTGAGCAGCTGATGTAGGAGATATTTTCTTTGCTTCACATAATTTGAAGAACACTGTCTACCTTTTACACCCTTTATATTCTTTTTGACATGCATCCAAATTCAACATATTTTATATCCCACAAAATAGTGTTGTTTATTTATTATTCATTAATAAGACATTGTTATTTTGCATGCCTATTATTTACTTAGATTTACCCAGATAACCATTATTTTTCAGCCCTGTCTTTAACTCCTTGAGTTATCTGGTATCATTTTCCATTTTTCTATGGAACTGCCTTTAGAATTTCTTTGAATGCAGGTACCATGGTAATATATTTTCTCTTTTTGCTTATCTAGAAATGTCTTTATTTCACCTTTATCTTTTGGAGGAAATTTTTTTGCTAGTTAGAGAATGGTAAGTTAGAGTTATTTTTCATTCTTGAATTTCCAGTTAAAAAAATAGATGCCCACTCTCTGCTGAAATTCTTCATCTTGATTTTTTTTATGCCATCCTTATTACTTTGAAGCCTTTGTCAGGTAATAAGGAGGCTGCTGGTGAATCTGTCTTTATTGTCTGTTTCTTCTCTTGGTTCTCTTTCTTGGATCTGGTCATCTGTTCCTGCGGTTGAGGACGCTGTGGAGAGGCAGGGAGCCAGGATGGGGCGATGTCCCCGCGGTACGGTCAAGGACTAACACAAAACTTGTGAACTTTGTGAGGGTCAGTTGGCCCTTGGGTTTGGCCGCGCCGCCGCCGTGTGGTTCTCCAGGAATGACCGCGGAAGGTCGCAGCGTTTACCAGAGCGTCGTCCTCAGTGGGTCTGGACGATCGTTTCTCTCCTCCGGCGCCGTGAGGCCGCTGAAGGCCGTGGGACAAGCGCAGATCAGAACCCACTCCTCCTCAGGGTCTTTGTCCCTCAAACCTGGGCTGCTTCGGCGGCCCCCAGTCCAGTTTTCGTCTTCACGTCCCTGCGAAGTCGTCACAAGCTCCGCTCGCTTCTCTGCGTCTTGGCGGCGGCCTCTGGCAGCTGCTGCCGCTTCTCAGTCTCTTGCGCGGGTCGGTGAGATGCCGCGCATGCGCTCGGCGCGCGTGGGGGCGGAGGGCCTGGGGCTGCCCGCGAGGCTCCTGCCTGCGCGCCTCCTGCGGCGGGAGAGGCTCTCAGCGGCCTCAGACGGACGATTCCTCACGTCTCAGTTTGCTGGTTGTTCTCGCCTCGTTCGCCAGCAGCTACTTTGTCAGTCAGAAACCGTAGCTCCTCCGTTATCTCCTCCGTAGAGCGCACGGTGCAGCGTCGCGCTGCCTGCGTCCGAGTTAAGCCGTGGCTCCTGCGCTGCGCGGAGAAGCGAAGTGCCGAGCTTCGCTGGTTTCCCTTCACCTCCCGGTCGTACCCTGGACCTTCCGTTGGACGAGTCGTTCCTTCCGTTTCAGGGTTGTGTTTACTTAGGTCAGTGAGGGCGGTGTTTCAGTGATGTCTTTGAGGAAATGAGTATTTTCATATGGATAGTGAAAAATGAAGTAAGCGACGAATATTTCAGTTTTATATTAAAAGCGGACCGTAATGCTAGAATGCACAGTGAAGCCTAAACCTTAAAAAGCTGTATTTGTAAGAATGTGAAAAAAAAAGTGTGTGAAGAAAGGCCTTCACGAATGTCTCTTACTTCACCTTTATTTCCCCTTAACTAATAAGCATTATTGAAATGTGTATTTTTGGATGATTATGGGAAAAATAGTGTCTTAAAACTATCTACAGTACAGTTTATGAGTATAATCATCAAGTATAGACAGCTTCTACCATGAGAATTTATAAGTGGATTATTGACATAAAAGGATCCTACCCATAGATCTGAACTAAAGAATCAGGTGTTTGATTTAGAATTAGGACCAAAACTCCTAATTCCTTTCTTCCTTATATGCCCTTTATGTCCTCCTTATTGCAATGAAGGACCTTGGGGCCAAGGTATTTTTAACAACATGTACGATTGGAAGTCCTGCTGGATAATCAAGGAAAGAAGATCTGTCTTTGACTAGTTTTTTTCATTTTATCTTGTGCAGGAGGCATAGACCTCCAGCTAGAGGGGGCTTTCGTAGCCGGGGCCCCCCCTCCTGTGCTCTAAGTCCTCCGTGGCTTTCGCCCGTGAGACCTGCTTCCCAAGGCTGCTCCTAGCCGGCCCCGAGGGGAGCGGGGAGGCTTGAGCAGGCTGGTCCCTGGAAGTCATGGACCTCTCGAGGGCTCGTTGGCTCTAGTTCTACCTGCTGGTCCTGCTGATCCTTCCGTAGGTTACACAGCAGTCCGGGGTGAAGCCTTTCTCTCCCTCTCTCCTTCTCTGTGGTTTGTCTTACTGTCTGTATCCCTCCCCACTTCCTCTCATAGGAATCTCCTGGACAGGAGTAGAATTCTGGCAGATTTAATCCTGTCCTGGTGTCTGCTTCCCGGAGGGCCTCGACCAACACGCGGAGAGTAGCGTCTCAGTTTTGTTCTCCTGGCGAGTTTATTGTCAGTTTATACGTAAATTTGCTTTCAGAAGCCTGAATTATTACAGGAGACAGACCAGGAGCTCATGTTCTAAAAAACTGTTAATTTACTCAGGGTGATTGGATGGTTGTGAAGTATTAGGCAGTTCATATGTCATCATTGAGAAAACTAAGGACATTTAACGGAAAGTAGAAGGAAATATTTCCGGGGGTCTGCTGATAAGTAATATATTGTTGAAAGCAGCATAGTAAATAAGTAATAACAGATTTATTTTAGTTACAAATATTTGGTAGGCCTTGCTTTCAACTTACATGATTTATACAAGAGAGCTTATATTTTATGTTAATGGTAAAATTCTTCTTTCTTTGCAGAATCATGATGAAAGATTCGTTTTCATTGCAGAGTGGTATGATCCAAATGCTTCACTTTTTCGACGTTATGAACTTTTATTTTACCCAGGGGACGGGTCTGTTGAAATGGTAAATAAACCTTTTTTTCCCTTTAAAGTTAGCAAAGGGAGTGAAGTGGGATGAGGAAGAAGAGTAGGACTGCCTTCTGTGTACTTGCCCTTGAGAATATGTATATATGTTTCTTCTTTTTTTAATGGGAATTCTTTTGTAATTCCAATACAAGAAGATAACTTCGTGCCTTTATCTTTATTGTCAAGTAGTAATTAGTATTTTTGATTGGGAAACTGAAGTAGGATTATTCATGTTTTAGATTAAGCAATAGTCAATAAGTGAATGTCATAGATAAAGATTATCATGGTCCTAAATATGTTGCCATTATTGAAAGCTGTTACCTCTACAACAAGTCAAATTGAAGATCAGGTTAAGAGAGTCCCACTTGTTTCTTTTTGTCTCTTAATTGGCAACCATTTTACAGGTAGATCTCTTTGGTATTGGCATTCTGTGTAGGGAAGAAAGCAAAAATTTGGAATTTTTCTGGGATTTCATAAGCACTAATTTGCTGAAACATTTGGCAATATATTCATGGTTTTTTAAAGTATTAAATTTGTAATAAGTTTTTGTGTTATTACTAGATTGGACTAGGAAATACAGAAGTTATAAAAGAAATTATGATTTGTAACAAAAATGAAACCATGTAAGCTATGTTTAATAAAGCAGAATTAAGAATCATTTCTAATTTACAGTAAGAGTAACACTGTCTGTTGATACTTATGTGTCTTACTGTGTTGTTTTTGTTCCAGCATGATGTGAAGAATCACCGCACCTTTTTAAAGCGGACCAAATACGACGATCTTCACTTGGAGGATTTATTTATAGGCAACAAAGTGAATGTCTTTTCTCGACAGCTGGTGCTGATCGACTATGGGGATCAATATACAGCTCGCCAACTGGGCAGCAGGAAAGAAAAGTGAGAAAATCCTTTCTTCATTTTTTTTTTTTTTTTTTTTTAAGATTTTACTTATTTATTTGACCAAGAGTCAGAGAGAGCACAAGCAGCAGGCAGAGGGAGAGGGAGAAGCAGGCTCCGTGCAGATCAGGGAGCCCATGCAGGACTCGATCCCAGGACCCTGGGATCATGACCTGAGCCAAAGGCAGACGCTTAACGACTGAGCCACTCAGGCGCCCCTGTTTTCTTCATTCTTAAAACATTGTATGTCTTAGTGCAGAAGACTAATTTCTTGTTTCTCTCTTGTGTTTGTATAGTATCAGTACTTTTCCAATTCAGTGTGAGGACGTTGTTAGGATTTTGAGGAGTAGATTCAGCGATTGGCTCTTCACTCAGATGACAAAGCGAGAGTCTTAGGTGATGATTATTTT
Organism: Enhydra lutris kenyoni; assembly: GCF_002288905.1. Lineage (NCBI taxonomy): Eukaryota > Metazoa > Chordata > Mammalia > Carnivora > Mustelidae > Enhydra > Enhydra lutris. The sequence continues at coordinate 1,601,700 of NW_019154108.1, read as the reverse complement.
CTGGAGCAAAAAATACAGACTTTTTATATGTCTTCATCTTTCTTTGTAAGATGCATTTAACTGGGAACTGAGAATGTTGGAACATAGATAGTATTGGTGTATAGGATAAACCTGGCTTATGGGGAAAAAATAGTGAGTGGCAGAGCAGGGAAAGCCCTGTGAAGGTATTTGAGATGGATCCTGAAAGAGGAATTGGATTTTTTAAAAATTATTTTTATTAACATATAATGTATTATTAGCCCCAGGGGTACAGGTCTGTGAATCATCAGGTTTACACACTTCACAGCACTCAACGTAGCACAGACCCTCCCCAGTGTACATCACCCAGACACCCCATCCCTCCCCCCGACCCACCCTCAGTTTCTTGAGATTAAGAGTCTCTTATGTTTGTCTCCCTCCTGATCCCATCTTGTTTCATTTTTCCCTTCCCTACCCCCATGGCCCCCACATCCTGCCTCTCAAATTCCTCATATCAGGGAGATCATATGATAATTGTCTTTCTCTGATTGACTTATTTCGCTCAGCATAATACCCTCTAGTTCCATTCACATTGTTGCAAATGGCAAGATTTCGTCTCTTCTGATGGCTGCATAGTGCTGCATAGTATTCCATCGTGTATATACATCACATCTTCTTTCTCCATTCATCTGCTGATGGACATCTAGGCTCTTTCCCTTGTTTGGCTGTTGTGGACATTGCTATTATAAATAATGAATTGTTTTTTTAACCGGTTAGATCAAGAGTAGGAATGTTGGTCACAGGAATATGTATAAGCCGGGGTTCGAAGGCAGAAAGTTGTATGTCATGTACTGGGAAGAGCCCATTGTTCTGTGACTGGCTTGGTGGTTAAATTAAAAAAAAAAAAAACTTTGATTAGTAAAATAGCCTGAATTAGGATGGTAGCAGTAGGTATGAAGAGGAAGAAATGTGCAAGATTGACAGAAGCAGAGGAATAGCAGTCATGGGCAGCACTCAGTGATGACTTACTATTATTACATCAGGCATGGTGTTCAAGTGATCTGTATGGGTTGAGTCCCGTGACAACCTAATGAAAAAGGTGCTATTATGATTAGCTCCACTTTGCAGATGAGAGAGTTGAGGCTTGGAGGAGATGTTAACTAGCTTGCTTAAGGGCAAGAGGAAGGGCAAGAAAAAGCCCACAGTCCAGTGTGAGTTAAAAATAGGAGGATTCAGTCATAGGAGAATGGAGGGGACCTGGAAAATGGTTGCCCTCTTCCTGCCTCAATCCATTTGCATGTCTTTGGGCCCCCAGCACATCTCCTTACACGTTACAAGTACTGTATCTGTGTTGGTCCAGTGAATCAGTGGATAACAATTTAAAACTCATTGTCTACTCTTGCCTTTTTAAAAAATTTCCTCCCTGTTTATAGATGATGACCTTTGATCTAGTTGACCAAGGTGTTTTTGTGTAGATTGTAACGAATGTTGCCCATTCTTGAGCTTTATACACAGACCTAACATGTGCCTGATAAATATTGCCCAAATGAAGAGAGAATGATTGCTACAAAAACAATAAAAAAGTTATATAGTTATGATACACAGAAACTTGTCTTGTTCACAACTGTGTCCCTAAAGACCGTAATCGTGATGCCTCAAACAATCAGTTATTCACAGGGACCGCCCCGCAAAAAAGTGCTGAACGAATGAGTGAATTGGTTTACATCACTGAGAATAGTTCTGCCTGGAGGAAGAGATGGAGGCTGGCTGGCCTCCCCAGCTTCCCCCTCCGCTCCCACGGCGCGCTGCCCGTCCTGTGATGCAGAGACGCCGTACCCCGGTGCCTCCCCATGGCCGTGTCTCTAGTCTTTTCCCCATATCGTCAGGGCTGCGTTTCTCCACCTGAGTTCTGGTTTAGAACAGACACAGAGAATGTGGGAGACGCAGCAGAAAATCAGTCTGTACTGACAACGGTTACTTTTTACTAATGTTTTTCCTCTGAATATCAATATTCAGTATTACTAAGGTGGCATTTTAATTTTCAATCTCTGCATTTATTAGTTTGCAGTCTTCTGAGGCTAGAATGACTGTATTTGAATTGAAATTTACTTCCGTTGTCATCTTTTTCGGCTTCAGTTTCTGTGGCTTATATATTGTCTTGTCTTGGGAGATTCCTTGCATTGTGGAGTGATTGTTGTGTAAGTAAAAGTAGGGACCACTGGTGGAAGGTAAGGCTCTCTGTATATAAAGCTCCAAATACCATTTAATTTGATTGGGGAAAAAAAAACCAAAAACCTGTCCAACTGTCTTTTGAGGTCTACCACCAAAATAAGGAGCTGATGTGTAATATCTGAGTAATTCCATTAGTATTACTCTTCCTGTGACTTCTTTACAAGCCCCTCGTAGCCCTTTTTACCAGTTCTTTAGAATTCTCAAGGTGGCTTTGTGCTCATTGTGGATATTAGTACACAGGTGGTGGTGGATTGGGATGTGGTGAATGCCTCATTAAAAAAATACTCCCAGAATAACTCAGAAATAGGGAAGAAATTTGAATGTTAGATAAGTAGAACTCTTCCATTGTTATGAGATCTAATGGTGAAAGTCTACGGGATTAAGGAAACATTCACCATAATTCCTTTATTTGCAAGTAATAAATATAGCTTTAATTTTTTTGATCACATGCTGTATGCGGGGGGCTGTGATAGGCACTTTTCATATGAGTCTCAGTTCAAGACTACGTTAAATTTTCATTTAAACTAGCAAAAGTAAATGAATTAGAGAGGTAGGGCTAATAGTATGACCCAATCAAAATAAAATAATAATGCCTGTAGGAATTACAATTTGTGTGTATGTATATATACTTTATTTATTTACTTATTTTGGGAGGGTGGTGGAGCAGAGGCCCAGGGAGAGAGAGAATTTCTCTCAAGCAGACTCCACACTGAGTGTAGAGCCTGACCTCATCACCCTAAGATGATGACCTGAGCCGAGTCAGGAGTCGGATGCTTAACTGATGGAGCCCCCCCCAGGCGCCCCAAGATATTAATTCTGTCTAAAGTGAATGTCACTGATTCTATTTTATAGAACAGTTAAGTAACTTGGCCACAGCCATAGAGCTAGAAAGTCAAGAGAACCAGTAAGCCTTGTTGCATTTGGCTCACACTCATTCTCTGTTAAGCCTTTAATACGCTGGTAGATATTGTTGAATGGGACTGATTTCAAAAGAGGAGGAACTGAAGAATGTGAAGACAGATTTTAAATATTTGGCCTTTATAGATATAATTAATAAATATAATATGATATAATAAATTAATGAACACATATTCAGTATTCTATTTTTACTGACTTAAACTGTTCCACCATTTTTTTCCCACCATTTTCTCTTTTGATTCTTCATTTTCTCTTTTGATTCTTTGATTCTTTACTAGCCCTGCATGTGGGCTAGTAAATCCAGCAACCATTTGGCTGATTTAAATAAACTTCAGAATTCAAGTTTAAAAAATCTAGTTTCATTTAAATGACCAAAAAAGTAGGCATATGGTGAAATAAATACATGTACGTCTCTCATAATCCTATAGAAATAACCTGTATGTAATAATTATAACTTAGTCTTGTTCTCAGTGTGTACAGTATCAAGGGTAATTTATGAAATCAAGACACTCCTGTTGTGGTCCTCATACTCCGCTCCTCTCTTTACATCGAAAGAAATAGTAGGAGACAAAAGTAAAACCGATCTCTTTGGGCCCATCAGCTCATTTTGAGGCAGTTATGCAGATCACTCAGTATAATTCCGTTCAGCTCTCAGACCAGCCTTGGCTTTCCAATTCCCCTAGACTATCGACTTATGACATTTGACTCACATTTCTACTTCTTTTTTTAAATCTCTTTTTTGAGTTATAATTGACATTAAAAAGTTGGTTGAGCATCTGCCTTCGGCTCAGGTCATGATCCTGGAGTCCTGGGATCGAGCCCCACATCGGGCTCCCTGCTCTGTGGGGAGTCTGCTTCTTCCTTGGAACCTCTCGGCGCTCATGCTCTCTCTCTCAAATAAATAAATAAAATCTTAAAAAAAAAAAACACAGTATTAAAAAAAAAAGTTGCAGCTGTTCAATGCATATGGCTCAATGACTTTGAAGAGAAGTCTACACTATAAAACTCTTACCACAATAAGGATATAAGTCAGTCTGTCACCTCTGAAAATTTTCTCCTGTTCTCTTTATTAACTTTTTATATCGGATTTTTTTTTGTGTGTGTGTGTGGTAACAGCCCTTAACATACAATTTACTCTTTTAGCTAATTTTAAATCTTTTCTCTCTTGTTAAAGCTTCTCAGATCAGGGACGCCTGGCTGGCTTAGTCAGTTAAGCGTCTGCCGTGGGCTTGGGTCATGAACCTGGGGTCCTTGGATCGAGTCCTGCATCAGGCTCCCTGCTAAGTGGGGGGGGGTCTGTTTCTCCTTCTGCCTACCGTTGTACATTTTTTCAGTTGTTTTTGTGAACCCAATGACTCATTATTATTGTTCTATATAATCAGTTAACAATTAGACTTCACCACTTTTGGCCTTTACTAGTAGTAGTATTTTTAATTTTAGACATTCTGTTTGGATTTATTTTACTTTTTAAAAAAGATTTTATTTATTTATTTGACACAGAGAGAGAGATCACAAGTAGGCAGAGAGGCAGGCAGAGAGAGAGGAGGAAGCAGGCTCCTCGCTGAGCAGAGAGCCCGATGCGGGGCTTGATCCCAGGACCCTGGGACCACGACCTGAGCTGAAGGCAGAGGCTTTAACCCACTGAGCCACCCAGGCACCCCAGAATTGTTTTATTTTTGCTTAAATTAAAATTTCCCTTAGAGTTGTTCACTGGTAGAGAGCTCTTTCAGCTGAAAATGTCCTTATTTCACTTATATTCTTGAAACTACCCTCATATGTATGTCATATTTTTTTGTTTCTCTGTGCTTTATTCTGAATTTGTTCAAAATTCTTCCATCTAGTCTTGCATCTAGTCTTCTGTCAGACCATTTGGTGCTTATTTTCATTTTTGTATTTTTATCCCTCGCTATTCTAACAGATTCTTTTTCGAATCTGAGTACCCATGGTCGATAGCTTAGACTTCCCAGTTGCCTGATACTTGCCGCTTCCTTCTCAGTCCTGCCTTCAGCCGTGGTCCGCGTGGCCATTGTGCGGTCCGCGTTGGGTTGCAGTGCCAGTAGCTGAGCTGCGTGCAGGGCTTTCTGTCTTGTGCTGTGTCTTCTGGTTCTCCCTCATGTTGGTCTTTCTCACGTGTGTGTGTGTGCAGATTGTCATGTGTCTGTGTGTACGTGGACGTGTATATGGGTGTGATATGTGTGTGTTTGTGTTTGCATATGTGTATGAACAACTTCGTGAAGGGTGAAGTGACCTTCTGGGGTGGAATTGTGTTTGCGTTGGAGTGTTGCCTGGCGACAGTGATCTGGTTGACATTACCCGAGTGAAAACTGGGAAGTTCCCAGGCTACCTTAGTGATGTGACCTTGGGCTGTCAGGCCAGGCAAGGCCTGCGGCTTTCTGATTCCCCCTTAGGGTGTAGCCTTTGGTCCTAAGTAAATAATAGGGAGAATCCTGTTGGGTTTTCTTCCCCTTTCCCGGTGATGTGGTACAGATTAAAGTTCGGATTATCCAGACGGAGGCAATGCTGGCAAGGTTGACGCAACTTCCCTTCTCATTTGTCTGGGTCTCCATTTTTTGTTCACTTTCATACTCATAATTGTTTAGTGTCTAGTCAATTTATTTTTGCTTTAAAAATATTTTAAAAATATCTTACCTACTGTTTTTCGTTTTCAGTGGAAGGATTGCTCTGAACCACTTTGCCATTGTTGCCGGTCGAAAGCTCTGGCTCAGTGAGGTTTCCTCCAAACCACAGGTGCCTGTCTGAGGCTATTTTCCAGATTTCCAGGGGGCAAACACATGCTTTATGCTTGTAAAGAAAACCTAAAAGAAACCACAAATTTGGCTTTGGGTTGATGTTTTTAAAATGGGTTTTTAATATGCTTAAGGCCAATATGCATAACTTTTGAAATCTTTACATCAATTAATATAGATTGAAGTTTACAAATCTATTCGTTTAGGCAGGTAACGTTCAGAGTCTCCAGCGCTGTGCCGTCTAGGCTGTTTGTGATACAGCGTCTTTAACCTGGACACATCTGCTGCAGTTTTTGCCTGGAGCCTTTTGGTGGAGGAACATATTTTCGCCTATGAAAACTCTTATTTTGCAGAATTCTCTGTTCTGAGTTGGCAAAGGGTGGCCAAACTCTTTTCTCACTCTCCTTTGCTAAGAAGCTGTAAAGTAAAAGAACGGTTTTATGTATATATATACATTTTTTCTTTTGAGAGCATCTCCTGCGGACACCATCCACTGGGCGCTCCATGGCAGGTGAGACGATTGCTATGTGGCAGGTCCTCACAGTGGGGGCTCCCAGTGACTCACACCTCCTGGGATCCACGCCCTGTCCAGTCCCTTCTCACATCGACTCTGGCCTTGACTGTGTGCCTTGCATTGGCCAGAGGGATGTCAGCAAATGTGTCTCAAGGGGATGCGTGATAAGTGTTTGCACGTCGGACTCAACGTGGCTGCCCCTGAGGAAGCCTGGTGTGACCTCCTAAGGGTGAGAGCCCACAAGGAGAAAGAAGCCGCTGTCCCAGCTGCCGCACTATCCACACGCAGCTGTGTGAGTCGTCCTCGGTGAAACCGCTGCCCGGCCACCTCAGAACCTAAAGAAATTGCCGTTTTAGGCCACTACATTTTGGGATGGTTTTTTCCCTGGACAGAGAACAGGTTCTCAACTCAAGTTTGGCAGCTCGTCAATCAAAAATCAGTGCTTCCGGGAGGAGTGATGTTGGGAAAGGAAAGGTTGCTTTGTGTAGTGTGCTGGCAACCTGGGAAGATGGTGGACGAATGTCTCAGAGCCCATCTTCCCTGTCCAGCGAAGGCGTGGAAATGGTGGGGCTGACGTGTGAGAAGCAGGTGCCCAAGCGGTTAGTTGTGTGTCGACGTGAGACATGACCCTGAACAGACTTGCTGGCATCAGTGGCGGCTGTTTTCAAGTGTGGTCAGGCCTTATCTGCCGGGAAAGTCTGGTCCTTCACTTCTCAAGGCCATTGGTCTGCAAATCTCTGGGAAAGTAGGTTAGTCCTGCTGCAGCCCGAGGGACTTGGGTCCGCACATGGGAGCAGGAGGCGTGGAGCACGTGAACCCTTCCACAGGCTGCAGTGTTGTAGCTTGTTATGCCACAGCAGAGGACACTGGTCCTTTTGTTTCTTTACGTGCTGTCTTCTCTTTTAAGTGACACACGTAACTCTGCAAGCCCGTCTTCCTTTCTGTACAGAATATACTTTAATTATTATTTACCGAACAGTTAAGCAGTGAGGCGATGATAGGCAGACTTATTTAGAGTAATGACTCCCCGTCATCAGCCCTTTGCCTCCCGTAGGCATGTAAAGAGAAAACGAAATTGCACTTTAGATTAAGCTTTGTCGGTTTTGTATTTTCCACGTTGGTTCTTGTTCATAGAAATTGGTGACGGCTGATGTGTTGTATATTTTCTTTAAGAGCTGTGGTTCGCAAAGATTCTTCCAGAGTTTAGCATAAGTAATACATGGGTCAGTTTGGTTTATGGGTATAACGTGTCATAATGTGGGTTAAAAAGTGAAGAGTTTTCATTGTATATGAGGGTGATATGAGTATACTGTGTTATAATGTGAGCTAAAAAGTGAAGACTTTTCTCTTTGATGAAGCCATATAATATGAAATACAGTGACTCGTTTGCTTCAAAATAAAGGAAAGGATTGTTGGCACAGCTTGTAATAAATTGAGATGAACTTTTATTATTTAAATGTTTTAAAAACCAGCCATGAGTTAACGGGAATTATTATAGCTTTGCCGTATCCTCAGTCAGACTTGCCTCGTGGGTGAAAGAAACCAGCTGTGAGAAGGCTGGCGCGCTTCTTAGCCGGAGCCCTTGACCTCATGCCTGTGTGTCAGAATGACTGAAAACGAAGGAAGGAAAGTGGTGGCAGTTCTTTATCATAATTTTGCATGTCCTATACACTGAGTTACTCGAACTCATCTGATTTTTATCTGATATTTGCAAATACTACACTTGAGGATTTTGTGATTATGATACTCGGAGTGACGTTATTTGTGGTATGGAAAGAGTGCAGACCTAGGAGTCTGTGAGCTGGGTGTTCTGTCCTGAAGGTGCCACTGACTAGCTGTGTGACCTTGGTGTCACTCTTTGGGCCTGGTTACCTCATCAGTAAAGTGAGACCATTCAGGTGATCTCCATCTCCAAAAATCTTTTGGGGCTTCAGAGTGGGAAGAGTGCTTGGCTCTGATGAGTCCTCTTAGAGGAAAGTGTGATTTGAAAAGTTAGCATGCTGCTTGCTCTCTAAATATGTTGCCAGGTAAGAAGACATTTGGGTCTTTGTGCAACCCTTGTGCGATGCTTGGGTGTTAAAGGAAGAATTTCTTTCCAGATCAGTGATGAACTGACTGCTTCGCTTGTATTTGTTAAAGTCCAAGAGACCAAAAATCAAGTTCATAATATATTAAATGCAGTTTTTAAAAAAGATTTGTCCTCTTTTATAAACTGTGTTCTAAGAAATAGAAATTTTATTTATTTTTTTTATTTTTTATTTTTTTTTTTTTAAAGATTTTATTTATTTATTTGACAGAGAGATCACAAGCAGGCAGAGAGGCAGGCAGAGAGAGAGGAGGAAGCAGGCTCCCCGCTGAGCAGAGAGCCCGATGCGGGGCTCGATCCCAGGACTCTGAGATCATGACCTGAGCCGAAGGCAGCAGCTTAACCCACTGAGCCACCCAGGCGCCCCAAGAAATAGAAATTTTAAATGTTTTATAATGTGGAGTTGTTTTCTAACGTGGAGGCCAAGAGCAGCATGCCCCAAAATGTGCCACTTTGACATACCAATTATTTAAAATAAAAGTCACTTTAAAAACAGTCAGTGCAAGGACACCCAGACTCTCTTCTGTCCCCCTGATGCAGGAAGTAAATCTCCCATAGGGAAGGTGTTCTCCCTGTTCTAAGTAGTAAAAAAGACATCCTTATCTCCAGAGATAGAAACTTTAAAGCCAACCAAACTTTAGAAGCAAACCTTGTTACTTTCTTTCTAATCTACTACCTCCGTCAAAATTGTTTAGAATTATTTACTAATTAAAGCTTCCAATCATTTCTTTTTAAAAAATATTTTATTTTTCATTGATCTCTGTACCCAATGTGGGGCTCAAACTCACAATTGTGAGATTGCGAGGTCTCATGCTCTACTGACTGAACCAGTCAGGCTCCCCACATCTGTTTCCTTTATCCTGTCAATCCCTCACAAATTTATTGTCTCTTTGTCCAGGAAGTATAAAAACTGACATTTTGGGGGGCTCCTGGGTGGCTCAGTTGTTAGGCGTCAGCCTTCAGCTCAGGTCATGGTCTCAGAGTCCTGGGATCGAGCCCCGCATTGGGCTCTCTGCTCAGCAGGGAGCCTGTTCCCCCCTCCCCCCCCCCCCCCCGCTACTCTGCCTACCTGTGATCTCTCTCTCTGTGTCAAATAAATAAATAAAATCTTTAAACAAACAAAAAAAAACAAAGAAAACCTTGCCAGTTTTGGTCATTTATTTGGGTCTCAGTTTCATTACTGGGCCTCCATGCCACATAATAAAACTTTGGCTTTTTCTTCTGTTAATCTGTCTCATGTAAATTTAATTCTTTGTCCACTTAGAACTGCTTGAAGGATACAGGAAGAATTTTTCTTTCCCTACATTAATTAGGACGTATTAAATATGACAATTTTAACTTTTTTCCCCTTAAACTTTTATTATTATTTTTAGATTGGGTACCTAATTTTTATTTCCCTGGGAAAAATAGTAAGCTTACTTTAAGTTTTTCAGATACCTTTTATATACTTTTTAAAATAATTTATTTTGATGTTTGATGATCTAGAATGATTGTTAAGGAAACTACCACTGCTTGGGAATTGTAAGTAAAAACTGAACTATTTTTATTTTCAAACTTATTCTTTGTTGTTTATTTCCATACAGAACGTTGGCTCTGATTAAACCCGAGGCAGTATCGAAAGCTGGAGAAATAATTGAAATGATAAACAAAGCTGGGTTTACTATAACCAAACTCAAAATGATGATGCTTTCAAGGTAATTTTTGGATCATTTTCAGTTATGTAAAGTCTAGTCCTTGTTTTTTTTCTTTTTTTTTTAAATCATCTTTTATCTTTCGTCACATTGTTTAAAATGAAAAACCTGTCCCTGGTGAAGAACAGAATAGTAAACTTACTAGAACAAGAAAGTAGTAAGACACCGGGTAATTAGATTCATCGATGATGGCTGACTCCAAGCAGGTAACCAATAAACCATTATGTACTGTCTTCTGTAACCCCACTGGCTTCTATAGCACCGATGCCTGGTAATCGTAATCTCTTCTTACTGTCGAACACACTGTATAAAAGTGGTAGAAAAGGGAATGGAGGTTGGAGTATTTCTCTTTGACAAGGGAGTGTTACGGTTGAGATGACCAAGAGCGGCGCATCTGGAAAAGGCTGCGTGGAGCTCCTCGCCGTGTATGTCATGGGAGACGATGCTGTTTACTGCTCTGAAAAGCGATCCGTCCCCTGGGAGCGGGCCCTCCTGGGTTATTCAGGGATTTACCTATAGGAGCGGCGTTGGTGGAGCGTCGGGAGAACTGCTGCCGCGCTGTGCTTATGTTGCTCCACGGGGGGTTTCTGTTGATTTGGGGCCGGGGGGGCTTCTCCAGCTCCCCTGGGTGTGTGAGACTCTGTGGGGCCGTTGCAGGTACGGCCCGTGGGCAGGGCTGGTGCTGGTGGGTCTCCAGCACGGCTTTCCTGAGCCCGATCCCTCGAAACCTTAACAGAAAACCTTCCGTTTTACCCCACGCGCACATATATTTAATTTGAGTTTTTGCCTGTGTCAAGCCTTCAGTTTGCATATTTTCCAGAAAGGCGGGGGCTTGCGTTTCCGAGCCGGAGCGCATGTGAGGGCACCTTCTGGGCGTGGGACTCGGGCTGCCTTACTCCGTACTTCATTTTCTTCATCTGCGAGATGGAGAGTGTGACGGCCTGTGTCGTGAAGCTGCCGTGGGGTCCAGTGAGTCTGATGTATGCAAAGTAGTTGAAAAACCCCAGCACCTAGTAAGTGTACATGCATGTTAGCTGTTGTTAGTAGCGGTAATACTGGTGATATTATTTAGTGAAACTGAGGTCATGACCCTTTGTAAACAGTTAAATTTGTCTTATTTCTGTGTATATCAAGGAAGCTTGCTCTCATAGCAGCATGGAACTGGATTCTAGAGATATGACTTCGAATGGTTCTCGTGAGATTAGAAATTGTTTGTCTCTACACTGCTGGTGCTTGATGAATTTGGCGTCAAGCTCCCCAAGATAAAGATGCCCGAGAAAACTTAATTGGCTCCTTGATGTTTTTACAGCACCTCATATGCCTCTGTTAGTTTTACGGTCAGGCGTTGGGTTCTGCACGCTGTGAAAGCTAGTCAGTCAGCCTTCTCCTCTTGCGTGGACGCCAGGCAGAAGATGCGGAGCACTTGAGCCGGAGACAGGGACTTTATCTGGGGGCAGCAAGCACCCAGATAAAGCGCATCGTGCTTAGGTTGGCTCTCCCTGCCTGTGCGTCCTGTGGGAACGACGTGGTGTGGGTCCGGGTGTGTGCTGTGTGCGGAGTTGGTTGCATCCCAGCCGAGGAGCTTGAACTTGGGCTGTCCGCTGCTTCATCAGCGAGCGGTACACGGGGCTTCTCTCTGTGCTGAAGAGACACCACCTCATCCCTCAGCAGCTGCTCATTGTAAACATAACTCTGGGGAAAAGGTAGGAGAAAGGGCAGTCGGGCCCTTGGATTCTTGGCATAACCAGTGAGACAGGCCAGGAGGGGTGGGAGGCCTGGGAGGGGTGTCTCCCAGCGTTTAAGTCTTTGAGGAGATTGTTTGCCCAAATGTCAGTTCCTCCGTCACGACGGTATCCAAAGGCAGCAGCGGAGTCCCAGCTGACTCCGTAGTCCCAGAGCTGGGCTTAGCGCCTGACTCCAAGGGGCACTAAGTAAACATTTCATGAAAGCATTAATGGATAAATCTTTGTGAGAGGATTGTTTCTTTATAAAAACACAGCAAGACATAACAATGACAAAAACCTCCTTTAAGTGGTGATGCACTTGTTACTATTTCTCTCCATCTCAGCTTTTTTTTTTTTTTAAAGATTTTATTTATTTATTTGACAGAGAGAGATCATAAGTAGGCAGAGAGGCAGGCAGAGAGAGAGAGGAGGAAGCAGGCTCCCTGCCAAGCAGAGAGCCCGATGTGGGGCTCGATCCCAGGACCCTGAGATCATGACCTGAGCCGAAAGCAGAGGCTTAACCCACTGAGCCACCCAGGTGCCCCTCCATCTCAGCTTTTTAAGGGAAGAATTAGGTAAGGATGATGGGAGGAATTCATGATTCATTCTTGGTTTCCATTTTGAATGTTGAATAGAGAGAATTATGGGGTCAGTGACATGTAAGAAGGAAACAAACACTTTTAATAATTGAGATCTTTCTTTTCATCAGTATTAAAGATTATGATTTTTTTGTCTTTTTTAGTAGCCCAGTTGTGTTGAAAAGTTTAGAACTGGTTGTTTCGGTCCTCTTGCTGCTAACTCTTAGAATGCTCCTATATGAATTTTTCAGACATTTGGTTTTACCTCATTTTAGACTATAATATAATAATATATCCTTTTTTTGTGTGTGTGAATTCTTCTCCTGGCCCTCTGTAGTTGGTAACAGAAAGGACAAAAACAGTCAGAGATTTGCAACCAGAGATTTGGGTTGAAATCCCCCTGGTCCAAGTTATGTGATCATGCTGAACTTTATTATTTTCATAGGTACAATGTAGGCAATCATACCTATTTTAACATATTATTGTGAGAATAAATAATTTAGTGCTGGCAGAATAGGTCCTAGAAAGATGAGTTTTTGTCCAGTCTCATTTCTAGGGACAAATTTTATTTATCATATTTGCATAGTATACTTTCATAATCCTTTCATCACCAAAGAAAATACTTCAGTACCTTTGGTTTGAATAAGAGTGTGTCCTGTTACAGTTTATTATGTGAATTCATTTTGTAGTATGGCCCAGAGATTTTAAAACCTTGCATACTAAATTATCACGCTTGGAAGGATAATCCTTTGCTAGAGGACATGTTAACTTCTCTGATGTTTTCAAAAGTCGTTGTTGTTGACATATTTGTCACATATTGTGAACTCAATTTAAAGCCTTTAAAACTGTCCCAGTTTGAGAGAGACCTGATTTGATTAAAATAAAAAGCTGTTCAGACTTTTCAGCTAATCAATTTAAAGTCCATTATCCTTTCAGTGGCTCTGTAGATATCTTTAGTGAAAAATATAGATTCACGAGGTAAATCCCTATTGCCCTTCAAATTCTGAATATCTCTGTATTACCCCCTTTTTTTGGTGATGTCAGTTAAAGCATTGGTTTTTAATACATTAGTAACCGATACGAATACAGTGATATGCTTAATTTGTCAAGCAGATTTTAAAACATAAGCTCTAAGAGAGAAAACTGTAACTATTTTTTTTTTGTCTAGTTCAAATGTGAGGAAAACTGTAACTATTAAATTAAAATTCTAACCTGCCCTTTCAAGTTTAAAACCTGAAGAAGAAAATGATAAATTTTAAATTTGAAGATGGCTTTGCATTCTTTTATGTAACTTATTTATCTCTAAAGAACAAATAATTCTTATTGGTCAAATGTTAAACTATGTTTCAAGAATGTGAAAGATGCTGGTGCAAAGGAAGACAGTAGATATGAGCATGAGCAGAAGAGTAAGTAGTACCCTTTACGCTCATTGTAATTTTACATCTTAATAGATACTCAGGGAGCAAAAAACTTGAACAGTGGGAGGGTTTGAGCAGAATACTTGGTGAAAAGTCACTAGTCAGTTACATGTAGATCAAATAGAGTGTTTCATCTTTTTTTTTTTTTTTTTTTTTTTTTAAGATTTTATTTATTTATTTATTTGACAGAGAGAGATCACAAGTAGATGGAGAGGCAGGCAGAGAGAGAGAGAGAGAGAGGGAAGCAGGTTTCCTGCTGAGCAGAGAACCCGATGCGGGACTCGATCCCAGGACCCTGAGATCATGACCTGAGCCGAAGGCAGCGGCTTAACCCACTGAGCCACCCAGGCGCCCCGAGTGTTTCATCTTTATTCTATTAATGCAAGCTACAAGATTTTAGTCAAGTAATTTTTTAAATATAATTTTTAACTGTTGTCATTTTGGTTATTTTATAGGAAAGAAGCAATGGATTTTCATGTAGACCATCAATCAAGGCCCTTTTTAAAGTAGGTGCTGAATTTGGGGCAAGTGATTTACAATGGAGGATATCCTAAAATACTAAAGAATTGTACTTTTGTAATTCAGAAACTTGTGACATGGAAAGCATCTGTCAAAAAGATCATAGCAACATCTTATAACAGTAGAGAACTATTTTCTATGAATTGTTTTTTCTGTCCTTTTATTAGATCAGAATTTTATTTTTTAAGATTTTATTTATCCATTTGAGAAAGAATGAGAGAGACAGAGTGAGAGGCAGGGAAGGTCAGAGGGAGAAGCAGACTCCCCGCTGTTCAAGGAACCTGATGCAGGACTCAATCCCAGGACCCTGGGATCATGACCCAAGCCGAAGGCAGATGCCTAACGGATGCCTAACGGACTGAGCCACCCGGGCACCCCTAGATTAGAATTTTAATTTTATTATTAGATGTCTTAAATTTTAATCAGAAGTAAATAGGATGATTTGTTTAAATTATAAAAGGTATAGCATTGTTTTTAGATTTCAGTAGATTAAAATAGAGTGATAGTTATATTTTATGTTGAGTATTTTTTAAAGGTTTTTAAAAAAAATTTAATTTAATTTTTCTTTTCAGTGTTCCAAAATTCATTGTTTATGCACCACACCCAGTGCTCCATGCAATCCATGCCCTCCTTAATACCCACCACCAGGCTCACCCAACCCCCCACCCCGCTCCCCTCCAAAACCCTCAGCTTGTTTCTCAGAGTCCACAGTCTCTTATGGTTCGTCCCTCCTCTGACTTCCCCCAACTGATTTTTCCTTGAGTAATCTCTACACCCAACATGGGGCTCAAACTCACAGCTCTTCTGACTGAGCCAGCCCCGTGTTCCTGGGTTGGGAGTTTTAGTTGTGCTCTTGTATACATAAGAATGTATACATTCTTGTATACATAAAACAATGTTCACAGAACCCTTATTCTTTTTTTAAGGATTTTATTTATTTATTTGAGAGAGAGAGAGAATGAGAGAGAACATGAGAGGCGAGAGGTCAGCGGGAGAAGCAGACTCCCTGCTGAGCGGGGAGCCCCATCTGGGACTCGATCCGGGGACTCCAGGATTGTGACCTGAGCCAAAGGCAGTCGCTTAACCAACTGGGCCACCCAGGTGCCCCCACAGAGCCCTTATCAACTAATATTTTTGTTCCTTGAAGTAGAGCAACTAATATGTGTTAGAAATTGAACTTATGTTCTAAATATTTGGGATATATTTAAATTTAAGTGAATATTGTGAAGTATATATTACTGTTGACAAAGAAGTGCTTACATTTCTAATAAAGAATATTAGGCCACTATACTAAACATGCTATTTGGTATCCTGCATTTGATAGTGTTTCTTTTAACATGTGTATGAGAAAATTATTATGTTAGATTCCTTTAAATCAGGAAGTATAAAATATTCCCAAGCCTTGTTAGAGTATCTACTTTTCTTTCTTTCTTTTTAAAATTATGCATATTTAATTAAGATGGAATAGGCATAAACCATATTAAAGAAAAAAACCAGGCTAAAGTGTCACTTCCATTTTGTAGGGAGGGATCAGGAAGTGGAACAAATTACCTGGGAAACATCCTCCGACCACCCCAAAGTAGTGAGGGTACAGAATGCTAAAGACAAAATTAGGTAACATTCCACGTAATCTACACATGAATAAAGGGAGTTAGAAGTTTATCCTATTTGGTATAAGATCTTTTACATTTAATATATAGTGAGTCATTTCTCAGAAAGTAATACCAGTAAGTTTTAGAAGAAAGGAATTTCCATTGCACAATTGGCGAGAGACTCTCAGACACAGCTGGGCTGTAGCTGTGTGTGCCCTTACGTCGTTTAACACAGAGATGCAGTTTGGGTTTTAGAAATCAGCAATAGTTGTATTTCGGCTTTTATTCTAGATGCTTAGTCACCTCAGTTGAAGCCTGTTAAGTAAATGTAGTTACAATTAAATGACGACCAACACCAGCTCTAGCAACCTACGTACACTGTATCATGCTTACACAGGATGCAAGCACTTAATTGGTGGCTTACACGCACACGTGCACACACACACACAGAGAACTAAAAACCCATCAAAAGCAGTCATTGTCCGTGTACTGTGGTTACACATTAAAAATGCAGTTATGCCATAGAACTAAAGTACTGTGAACAGCACGACTTGATATGTAAGATAACGGTGACTGGTTCTAACACAGAGCTACGCCTGTATCAGTCATTCTACTCATAATGGCTTGTAAAAGCATCGGGTTTCCAGTAGAGGAGCTACTCTATGAAAATCAGTAATCTGTCCAAGGTTTCCCTCTGTAAAACCAGGATGAGGCTGCAGTGTTCTTGGAGTGTGAACAAGACACCCAACCAAGACAGTAAGATTCCCTGCGTAATGTAAGATAGAAACATCTTCATGCAGCATATGCTTTCTGGCTTCTAGAAAGCTTCACGTGCATAATATAAAGTCAAATTGCCCAAGAAGTAGACTGGAGTTCAGTGAGGCTTCCGTTGTACCATGACCTTAACCTCAGGAAATGTGTGATCCGTCAGGCTTTTCGTAGAGCTTGGTGCCATCCGTTTGATATGCTCAGAAATAAAAGCAGGCATGAGTCATGGTAATTGCCGTCTCAGACGCTGACGGTGTGTCTGCCACTGGAGCACCCTTCAGCCCAATGACATTCTGCCCGTTGACTTCACAGATGTGACGTTCTGTGAGAAGACCATTTCTGGCTGCAGAACTGTCTTTCACTGTGGAGGCGATCTTCCCATCTTTAAAGATAAAGCCAACATGTCCAGTCCCATCCTCATGCATGGTGACTGTCCGACAAAGGGCCTGTCACGAACAGTCCTAGTAATTGCTCTCCAAAAGCCCGTTTGGGCACCTCGTGTGCTTTACCAGCGCTCCAGCCCACACACTGGCCCCACCGATCTGGAGTACTTGGTCCCCAATCTCAGACCAACCAGTGAGGCTGGAGAATTTGCCTGGACCGGCTGAACAAATATGCCATTATCTACTGATTTAAGCCCGAGCCCAGTTTTTCCATCTTGATCCTTATACAAAATGACTTCACGAGTCCCTTGCTTCATTCCTGCTCTACGAGTTCCAACATCATTATCAGTCACAGGAGCCAACATAGGGTTCAGACCGGAAGGTCTCGCCGCCAGCTGCCCCTGACCTGGTGCTCCAGGGCCCAGGGCCATAGGTGCACGGATTTGTTCTTCACTTAAACTCAGGCCCATGTACTGGGAGAGCTCCAGGTACAGTCTAGGATAGAGATTTCCGTCTCGAGAGATGGGAGCAGAAGCTTCAGACAAAATTGCTGGGTTGCCAGGGTTTGCAGAAAAGGCAGTTTGAGCCTGAATGACTTTGTCTACCTTCAGGTCTTCAAGAGATGGCACAGAGACATTTTTGCAGGATTATTGTAGGCCACAAGGACCCGCTCACTGCCGTTGCCACCCCGCCACCTCTGGTAACTGGCATGGACTTCCCAAAATATCTAATTTTCTTGGAAATGATTCTTTATCATAGTCCTGCTTTGTGTTGGTAGCATATATTTCAGCACCTAGTTTAATGTCTTATATGTGACTAGTGTGCAGTAAATTATTAAATGGATGAATTAACTAGTTTTCTGGTGTTAGGTAAGATGCAATGGAAGATGTAGCTCTAGGGTTGGGAATAGTCTCATGAAGCATTCCCAGGATTTTTTATAGTTGGGCACAATAGTCACTGCATTATTACATGCCACACTCATAGGCCTATTCTGTGTGTCTGAGAATTCTGTATTAACAGGACATTACCTGTTTCCCGGAAGCAAGGTTATTGTTGAGTATTTTGATTTCTAGTAGGTAATTGGTAAGTGCTTATTGAATGGATAAACATGAGTTTGTTCCCTTGATTTTGGTTCCTTAAGTCTATTTTTTTTTTCCTGCTAAGGCCTAGCATAGTATGTATGAAGAGGTCATTTAGGCCTGTTAGGATGGAGAATATGAATACTTCTTTGTACATACTACTTTTTTAGAAATCCTCTTCAAAATGAATTGACGTGATTTAAAAAGTGAGTATGGAAGGGAGTCAATGAAGGAAGGAAGTATGTGCTTTTCTCCAGGATGGTCCTGTCCTCTCATAGTTCGGATGAGAGAGAAACACAGGCTTGCTTTAGAAAGGATTCTGTCCCTGCCTAACACAGTGGGAGGAATGGTGTTCCTTTCTTCACCGCTGGACTTGTCACTGCTGCCTTGTGCACATACAGTCGTGGCAAAGGAAACGAGCAGCTGCTTTCCATGGCTTGGGCTACTGTGACTCCAAGCTGGATTTTTAATCAAGAACCTGTGTGTATTCTTTAATAACTTGAGATAAGAATATCTCAGAGTAGCTTTTATAGTAATAAGAGCATGTTTTTTCAAGGCCTGTTAATTCCTGTTTTTTCTTTATCACTAGACCAACTCTGTGTTTATTGACTGAAAATCTCCCTCCATTCTTTGAATTTTAATCTACACAAAAATACATTCTTACTGTAAATATAAGACCACTCTCATAATTTTCTATATTACGAAATCTTATGTGACTGCCATGGTAAACCACATGAAAATAAAAAGGAAGATCCTTCTTTATCTTTCAGAACAACAGAAGAAGGAATAATCAGTTGACCAGTAATATGCATTTTAAGTCAATGAAGTCGTCTTAAATTCAATGACACACTGATTTATTTTTTTATTTTTTATTTTTTATTTATTTTTTTGCTAACGGTAAATGATTTGACAACACTAGTGTTTTATAGTAACTCAGGTTACCACAAGACACTCAATTTATGAAAACTTTATCTTGCTCAGGCAGAATTCACTATATCCAATAGTTTGAGAGACAGATTGACAGAAAAATGAAGCCAGTCAAGCTTTTACCTGTTTTGTAGTGAGCTGATCCAGTTTATTACAAGTGGTCCTGTCATCGCCATGGAGATTTTAAGAGATGACGCTATATGTGAGTGGAAAAGACTGCTTGGACCCGCGAACTCCGGGATGGCTCGTACGGATGCTCCCGAAAGCCTGAGAGCTCTCTTTGGAACCGATGGCATAAGAAATGCAGCTCATGGCCCTGATTCTTTTGCTTCAGCTGCCAGGGTAAGGTGTTTTAAAAATCTTTTAATTCTGGTTTTTTTTTTTGTTTTGTTTTTTTGTTTTGGTTAAATGTTTTATGTCAGAGTAAAACTCTTCTGTCATTGCTGTCCTCGGGCAGGTTTTACGGCTGATCTAAGAGTAGAGAAAACCTTTGACCCTTTGCCTAGGATTAAATAGTGGTTCAGTAATGTCTCTTTTGTGAACTGGTAACCTGGTCATGGCCAAGGTAAGTCTTCTCCAGTTAAAATACTCATGATCCCAGTTTACGTTCAAAGCCACTTAACTTTCTCAGGCTCATCAGTGTTTGAATTACTGACTTCATGTGAGACCAGTTGATGGATAGTCAATATTCAGAAAGAAACATCATTTCATATGTTTTAACTCAGACCTAACAGCATCTTCAAGTTTAGCATCCTTTTCTTTTCCTATAGAGAGCTAGTGTTTATGAAACAGTCTTTGTTCTTCCTACAGTTACTTATTTTAAATGCATAAAGGGGCGCCTGGGTGGCACAGTCATTTAGACGACTGTTCTCAAAGCAGTAAGCCAGTGCGACCCTTTTAAATGCTGAGTCAAACATGTCAGTCCTCTACTTCAAACCCTGCAGAGTTAGCTACCATCATCCTTTCTCCTGAAGAGATGTCTCAGACATATTTGTTTCTATTTTGTACACTTAAATTTTTTAGCTCTTTCTGACATTTGTCCCTGAAATATCCCATTGTTATGAAGCCTTAGGGATATACCTTCTCTTGACTCTCGTCTTGGGAAGAGTGAGTGTTGTGGATGTCATGTTAGTGACTAGTTATCAGAGACAAACACTCTGGCTGGAGCTCACAGCACGCACAAGGAAACAAGGGCAGTGCATGGAAAAGAAAAGTCGAAGAACATCACACAAGCATCCTCAAATAGTCTCTCCTTGATCTTCAATTCCCATTTGTTACTGTTTAATCCTTTTTCTTCCATATCCAGACTGTATTCACAATTTTCGCTTCCTCAGTTACCTTTGACTACTCATGGAGAGCAGTCACTACAATCTGGCTTCCTCCTTTCATTCCACTGGAATCGTTTTGGCTAAGATAATAAATGTCATCTTAATTACAAAATCCAAGGAAAATTGTTCATTTCTTTTGTATCTTTCCAGTTAAAATCCTAGCAGAGTTTTTCATGAAACTTAATGAAATTCTTGCATAGAAGAACCAAAAGAGCAAAGGGAATTTTGAAGGGGAAGAAGTAGTGGTGATAGGATGACTAATTTATACAACTAGAAGCTTTTTATAAAGCTTTAGTAGGAAAAGCAGTGTGAGATGACATGGGAGTAGACAAGTGTGTCAGTGTCGTAGCCCAAGTGCTCAGGAAATTACCCACAAGTAATGAGAACTTGGGGGGTTATAAGTCAATGGGCAAGCGATAGACTGATGAATCAGAAATTGTACTAGATAATTTTATGTGGAAAAAATTAACTAATTAGTTAATTCTGTGTGTAGGGTTTCCCTTAGAGTTTCAGACTCAGACTCAAACGGTGCATCCCAAACTGAACTGTTTATAACTTACCAAACTATTCCTTTTGTGTTCTGCATATCATTAGCAAAGAAACTTGAGACCAGTAAATCTACTTCTGCCTCCTTTTTTTTTTTTTTTTTAAGATTTTCTTTATTTATTTGACACAGAGAGAGAGAGAGAGAGAGAGAGAGAGAGAGAGCCAGCACAAGTATGGGGAGTGGGAGAGAGAGGGAGAAGCAGATTTCCTGCTAGACAGGGAGCCTGATATGGGGCTTGATCCCAGGACCCTGGGATCATAACCTGAACCAAAGGCAGATGCTTAACTGACTGAACTACCCAGGCGCCCTGCTTCTGCTTCCTTTTTCCCCTACATCTAATGAGTAAAAAGTTGTATAGATTTACCGTCTAAGTGTTTTCTTCAATTCTCTCCTTTTCTTTCATTCCAGCTCTCACTGTTCTAGCTGTGACCTGGGCTGCTGCAACCGCTCTGGTTCAGACTTTCTCCCTCAAATTCCTCTTCCACATAGGTTTCAGAGCAAACTGTCTAAAGAATCTGATCTGACCATTTCACAGCTCTACTAGAAATGTCCCAGAGGACTGCATTCCCCCCAGAATCAAGTTCCAGCTCCTTAACATGTTTTATGAAAATGCTCTGAATGCTAGCGTCTTCTCCAGTCCATATCCTGCCTCTTCCTCTTCAGACTGGTTTTCTCGCTTTCTTGGTTTTACTCTTTCTACCCTCTGCTTTGGCATGCCATCTCTCCCTTTACCCAGGTAGTTTTATTGGCCCTTTAAAACTTTGCTCAGAATTCTTTATATATTACGGATACAGATTTTTTATGCAGAGATATGATTGGCAAATATTTTCTCACAGTGTGTTGTTTGCATTTTTATTCTCTTTACCGATGTCCTTAGATGAGGAGAAATTTTCAGTTTTGATGAAGGTCAGTTTATCAATTCATTCTTCCATTGTGGTTTCTCATCTGACAAATTGCGACCTCTTCCAAGGTCACAAAATTTTCCCTTTTGTTTTCTTCTAGAAATTTTATAGTTTTTGTTTTTAGATTTAGCTTCATGATCCATTGCGAGTTAATTTTTATATGTGGTATAACATATAACCCAAATTTATTGTTTTGCCTATAGACATCTGATTGTTCCAGCACCATTAGTTGAAATCACAAATTTTTCCCCACTTAATTGCCTTTGTACATTTGTCATTTTTGTTGACTATATATATCTGTGAGTGTATTTCTGGATTCTTTCTGCTTTATTGATCTATTTGTCTTTTGTTAAGTCTGGCCAGGGGTTTATCAGTCTTACTAATTCTTTCAAAGAACCAGCTCCTGTTTTTGTTGATTTCTTCTACTGTTTTTTTTGGTTTCTATTTCATTGATTTCTGCTCTGATCTTTATTATTTCTCTTCTCCTGCTGGGTTTAGGCTTTCTTTGCTGTTCTTTCTCCAGCTCCTTTAGGTGTAGGGTTAGGTTATATACTTGAGACCTTTCTTATTTCTTGAGAAATGCTTATATGGCTATGTATTTTCCTCTCAGGACCACCTTTGCTGTGTCCCACAGATTTTGAACCATTATGTTTTCATTATCATTTTCAATGAATTTTTTCAGTTCTTCTTTAATTTCCTGATTGACCCATTCTTTTTTTTTTTTTTAAAGATTTTATTTTTATTTATTTGACAGAGAGATCACAAGTAGGCAGAGAGGCAGGCAGAGAGAGCAGGGGAAGCAGGCTCTCTGCTGAGCAGAGAGCCCAGTGCAGGACTCGATCTCAGGACCCTGGGATCATGAAGGCAGAGGCTTAACCCACTGAGCCACCCAGGCACCCCCCATTCATTCTTTAGTTGGATGCTGTTTAGCCTCCATGTATTTAGGTTCTTTCCAACTTTCCTCTTGTGACTGACTGAGTTCTAGCTTCAGAGCATTGTGGTCTGAAAATATGCAGGGAATGATCCCGGTCATTTGGTACTGAGTGAGACCTGATTTGTGACCCAGGATGTGATCTGTTCTGGAGAATGTTCCATGTGCACTAGAGAAGAATGTGATTTCTGTTACTTTGGGATGGAATGTTCTGAATAGATCTGTGATGTTCATCTGGTCCAGTGTGTCATTTAAGACCTTTATTTCCTTGTTGATCTTTTGCTTGGATGATCTGTCCATTTCAGTGAGGGGGGTGTTAAAGTCCCCTACTATTACTGTATTATTGTTGATATGCTGCTTTGATTTTATTATGAATTGGATTATATAGTTGGCTGCTCCCATGTTAGGGGCATAGATATTTAAAATTGTTAGATCTTCTTGTTGAACAGACCCTTTGAGTATGATATAGTGTCCTTCCTCATCTCTTCTTATAGTCTTTGGCTTAAAATTGAATTTATCTGATTTAAGGATTTAAGGAAAGATACGCTGTGTCTTTTGATTGGGCATTTAGCCCATTACATTCAGGATAACTATTGAGAGGTATGAATTTAGTGCCATTGTGTTGCCTATAAGTAACTATTATTGTATATTGTATCTATTCCTTTTTGGTCTACTACTTCTAGACTCTCTCTTTGCTTAGAGGACCCCTTCAATATTTCCTGTAGAGCTGGTCTGGTGTTTACAATTTTTTTTAGTTTTTGTTTGTCCTGGAAGCTTTTTATCTCTCCTTCTATTTTCAATGATAGCCTAGCTGGATATAGTATTCTTGGCTGCATGTTTTTCTTGTTTAGTACTCTGAATATATCATGCCAGCTCTTTCTGGCCTGCCAGGTCTCTGTGAGTAAGTCTGCAGCCAGTCTAATATTGTTACCATTGTATGTTACAGACTTCTTGTCCTGGGCTGCTTTCAGTATTTTCTCTTTGTCACTAAGACATGTCAGTTTTACTGTTAAAGGATGGGGTGTGGACCTATTTTTATTGATTTTGAGGGGGGTTCTGTGTGTCTCCTGGATTTTAAATTCCTGGAAATTCTCTACAGTAATTCGCTCTAATATACCTTCTGCTCCCCTCTCTCTTTCTTCTTCTTCTGGAATCCCAATTATTCTAATGTTGATTCATCTTATGGTATCACTTATCTCTCGAATTCTCCTCTTGTGGTCCATTAGTTGTTTGTCTGTCTTCTGCTCAGCTTCTTTATTCTCCATAATTTCATCTTCTATATCACTAATTCTCTCTTCTGCCTCATTTATCCTAGCAGTAAGAACCTCCATTTTTAATTGCATCTCATTAATAGCTTTTTTGATTTCAGCTTGGTTAGATTTTAGTTGTTTTATTTCTCCAAAAAGGGCTTTTATTTCTCCAAAGTTTCTCTAATATCTTCCATGCCTTTTTCAAGCCCAGCTAGCAACTTGAGAATCGTCATTCCGAACTCTAGGTCTGACATATTACCAACATCTGTATTGATTAAGTCCCTAGCCTTTGGTACTGCCTCTTGTTCTTTTTTTTTGTGGTGACTTTTTCCGCCTTGTCATTTTATCCAGATAAGAATATATGAACGAGAGAATGAAATACTAAAAGGGTGGCAAAGACCCCAGAAAAATGTACGCTAACCAAATCAGAAGATACCCCAAATTGCGGGGAGAAGAAAGGGAGCAAAAAGAAGTTTGGGGCACCTGGGTGGCTCAGTGGGTTAAGCCTCTGCCTTCAGCTCAGGGCATGATCTCAAGGTCCTTGGATTGAGCCCCACATCAGGCTTTCTGCTCAGCAAGAAGTCTGCTTCCCCCTCTCTCTCTGTCTGCCTCTCTGCCTATCAGTGATCTCTCTCTCTCTGTTAAATAAATAAAGTCTTTTAAAAAAGTTTAAAAAAAAATTTTTTAAATAAAAAATATATATATATATATCTGGTGAATAGAACAGAGCCACCCACTTGATTTTGGGTGTATTTTGGTCTCTTAGAAGAAACTACCTCCCATGGTTTTAAAGAAAGAAAAACATATATATACAAAAATAAGGGTAAACACGATGAAGGGATGGAGTATGCCTGTAAAGATAAAAATTTAAAAAAAAATCTAAAGAAGGAATTGATAAGAATAGTTGGTTGGGAAAAGAAAGAAAAAGAAAGTGGAGAGAATTTGCTCAGGCTGGAGATCAGTACAAAGCCCTGTGCTGGATTTAGGGTATATTTTTATCTATTAAAAGAAATTGTATCCCATAATGTTTTAGAAGAAAAAACCCTATATGTATACAAAAAATAAAGTTAGATACAATGAAGGGTAAAATATGACTATAATAATGAAGGTGTTAAAAGATTGTTTAAAGAAAGGTATTGTTAAGATTAAACTAGTTTTAAAACAGAAGAGGAAAGAGGAAAAGTTAAAAAAATTAGAATAAAGAAAATAAAAATATTTAATTAACTTTGCAAGACTAAAGATCCATGGGGAGAAAGCCATGAATTCCATTTTTTGCTTTCCCCTCCTCTGGAATTCCGCTGTTCTCCTTGATCAGTGAACGTGGTCTTGGCTGGATGTTCTTGCCGATCCTCTGCAAGAGGGGCCTCTTGCCATGATTCTCAAATGTCTTTGCTTGAGGCGGAACTGCACCGCCCTTGCCAGGGGCCGGGCTAAGCAATCTGCTTGGGTTCACGCTGGGAGCTTTTGTTCCCTGAGCACTTTCCGTACTGCTTTGGAGGACGGGAATGAAGATGGCGGCCCCCCAGTCTCTGACCAGTAGGAGCCAAGAGCTCAGGCCCCACTCCTTAGTGCGCCTTCAGAGAAATCCGGTTAATCCCTCCCATCTTCTTGGTCTCCAGCTATGCTCCCCTGGCCTGTGACTGAGTGTTTCTCTCTCTGGCACATACCCCCTTTGGAATCTCCAAACCCAGCAGATTCCTGTGGCTCTGCTCTTCCAGGGGGTTCTCCCCAGAACTGCCCCTTGTGGGGTCCCTGCTCAAAGAGCAGTATCCTGACTGTGCCAGGGATCACAGTTTAAGGTAACTCCGAGCTCGGAGCTCACTCCTTGGCTCTGTCTCTGTAGGCGGCTTCCCTGCCCTAATACCTGCGAGCTCTCTCTATACTCAGCCACCTCCGATCCTTCCGTGACCCCACGGGACCTGAGACCATGCTGTCCCTGCGAGGGCTCCACCCCCGCTTAGCCTTTGGAGTGATGTCCCTCAGTGGAGCAGACTTTTAAAAGTTCAAATTTTGTGCTCCATTGCTCCACTTGCCAGAGGTACCCCCCGCCCCGCAGTCTTCCCATTTCTTCGGATTCACTTCTCCGCACGTCCTACCTTTCAGAAAGTGGTCAGTTTTGTTTCTGAATTGCTGCTCTTCTTCTCTTCAATCTTGTGTTGAGTTTGTAGGTGTTCCAAATGGTTTGATAACCCAGTAGCTGAACTGCGACCTGATGTCATCGCAGTCTGCCAGTCCTCCGCCATCTTGACTCTAATCTATTTGTCTTTATGCTGATTTCACACCTAAGAAATTAAACATCCCAATTAGAAATGAGCAAAAAATTTGAACGGGCACTTAATTAAAGATGATACATGAATGGGTATATAAGCGCACATTAAAAATATACAGCATCATTAGACATTTTGGAAGTACTAATTAAAACCACGGTGAGATACACTACACACCTTTTAGAATGGGTAAGGCTTAAAAAAACTTGAAAGTTTCGAGTGGCAAATGTGAGGGGAAACTAGAACTGTCATATGCTGCTGAGAATTTAAAAGGGTACAGTCACTTTGGAGAACAGTTTGGCAGTTATCTAAAAGTTAAACATATACCTACCCCATGGTCCAAGCATTCTTAAGTATTTTCCCAGGAGAAATGAAAGGAAATATCAATGCAAAGACTTGTACATAACAGTTTTGTTCATAAGAGCCTTATTGTATATCCCAAAACTAGAAATAACCCAAATGTTGAAGAGATGAATGGATAAACAAACCATGATATTAACACATCGAATAGTATTTGGCTATAAAAAGGAATGAAATATTGATATACAGTACAGTCGATGAATTTCAAAGTAATCTTGCTAAGTGAAGCTAGACAAGAGGACATACTATATAATTTAAGTACAGCTGTTAAAAATTAAACTAATTCATAATGGTGGAAAACAGATCATTGATTACAGGGCCAACTTATTAATGGTAAGGGAGGTAATGGTAATAGTTAATGATAGGGGAGGCAGGGAGAGGCAGAAGAAAGGTGTTACCCAAAGGAAGGAGGGGTGACTGATATATTTATTATCTTGATTGTGGTGATGTTTCCACAGGAATAAACAAGTGTCAAAACATCAAATTGTATCCTTTAAATATACTCATTTTAAAGCATGTTAATTTGACCTCAACAAAACTTAAAAACCAGTAACAGCAACTCTGATCAACTATTATCTATTTCTTAGTTCTCTGTGAGGTACCCTTCCTTGATGCTTGCTTCATACCTACTGCATACCTCTATTGCTTACCATATTTTAAAAGCATTTGTGTTTGTTTACCCTCCTGATAGACTGAATTCTTTGAGGATGTCCAAGTCATTGTCATACCTCCAGGATCTAGGTCACCGGTGTTCACAAAATTTTGGAATTCAAAGCAACAATAAACCTTATGTTTATTAAGTGCTCACTATGTGACAGACACTGTTTCAGACACTTTAGTATCTCATTTAATTCTCACAGTCTCCCATGTATTTGCTTATATCGTCCCAGTTTAGCAGGAACTGAGACTCAGTGAGTTTAAACACCTTGGTCTCATGAGGACTTGAGCCCAGGCATCTCTGGCTCCACAGCCCTGTGCTTGACCACCAGCTTCCACTATGTATGCTGAAGTGGTGGCCTACCTTGTTTTAAACATTACAGTTTTTTATTTCATTTTGTGTTGTGTTGTATTTTCTGTTTTGTTTTGTATTTTGTTTTCTATATTTTGTTATATATTTTGTTTCATTTTATATTTTGTTTTATTTTATATTTTATTTTTTAGTGCTAGTGAGAGAGAGCACAGAGAGGGCAGGGAGAGGGAGAAGCAGACTCCCCGCTGAGCAGGGAGCCTGTGTGGGGCTCAATCCCAGCACTCGGGGATCATGACCTGAGCTGAAGGCAAATGCTTAGCTTAGCCACCCAGGTGCTCCCATTATAGTCTTTTAGAACATAAGTAACAGAAACACTCTGGAGAATTTAGAAATTGAGAACGGAAGTTTGGCATTAGTCATCCTGCCAGTGATGTTTACAGCTGTTTATGGCATATTTCTTCCAGCTCATTCCCTTGATTATTTATGTAATTTACAAACTAAACACCACATACATTATTTTAATTTAACTTGATTCCTTTTTTCACTTACTACAACATTTTACATGTTACCAGATTACTGTCATAAGAGTAAACTTCAGTGGGTGCAGAATATTTATTGTATGAATATAGCATTTATTTAAACATCCCCTTACTTTTGGACATTTTGTTAGGTTCTTAATTGTTTTTATTTGTACATAAGGCTGCATCATGGAGCTAAATATGAGGCTAAGTCATGTGACTTCTTATTTTATTTCTTAGTTTTTTAGATTTTCTGAGAACAGATTTCTTATTTGATATTAGAGTATGTAAAGAGAAAGTTCTATGTTTTAATGTTTTAGGGCATTTACAAAAAGGATATTTATTTTAAATTATTAAAGTTTTGGGGGAACATTTAACTGGCAGCCATTTCATGATACTTTTATTATGGTAATTAAAGATATGAATATAGAGTAGTCAGATGTTTTAGTGAGATTACCGTGAGCTCTTAGGTGAAATTTATGCAGTGCAACTGTATACTTTACAATTTGTTAAATATAGTTAAAAAAAAAAATTGAAGATTCCATGAGTCTATTCTGTTTTTTTGAGAAAATTCCATATCTCTGTCTTTCGCTGTGAGGCAGTTTAGGAGCATATAAAAGGCTACAAGTAATATCAAGGACCCTTGGAAGGAGAGGAGCTTTATGCCATGGGTTTAAGCAGCTCAAATCACAAAGGAGAAT
Organism: Enhydra lutris kenyoni; assembly: GCF_002288905.1. NCBI lineage: Eukaryota > Metazoa > Chordata > Mammalia > Carnivora > Mustelidae > Enhydra > Enhydra lutris. Next base: position 1,572,792 of record NW_019154108.1, on the reverse strand, counting down.
TTTTTTGTGTGACTTTACATTTGTGTGAAGTCTCTGATTGAGTTGCTGTGACAATGACCTGGTAGAAGCACTCTTGCAAGTGTTAGCTCAGATTGGTGTTTGGGACAGATAGGGCCAGCTATGTAGGGAGAAAGAGAAAGTAAAGCCATGAAATAGAGTTACTCTCTGTCACTCAGAATGTGTATTTAAATAAAACCTTTATATTCCTTGCCTTAAATACATATTCATTCAGCATATGTAAATGAGTACTTGGAAAGTTGGCATTTTCATCTTCTTAAAGTTGAGGAAGAAATGAAAGTTGAGATCAAAACAATTAAAATAATTGGCCTGATAATTGCTTAAAACTGAAGTGGAACAATTGAGCACAGCTTCTTTACTTTTGAAAGCCAGATGTGGAAAAGGCTCAGGGCTTTGGAACCAGCGTGACCTGGATTTAAATACTGGCTTTGCCACCTGCTAACCCGTAAGGGCTCAGGCTTTCAGGGTGTCATTTCTCTCATTTGGGCAACGTGGATAGATAGATTCTATTTAGCATGTGCAGAATTTATTAGTTGCTGAATTTCAATCAGTTCAAAATATGGGAAGCTACTAGTGAACCAGACCAGGTCCTGACTCCCTTGAAGTGTCCATCCATTGCGATGGTTGGGTGCTGCTGGATAATAAGTAAACAGGCATAAAACGTGTCGGATAGTCAGTGCTCTGAGATGATAAAACAGGAGAAGGGATAGAAAAAGACGAGGCTGGGGGAAGGATTGCGTGTCGAGTGGAGGCGAGGAATGCTACTAAGGGTAGGGTCAGGAAATCTTCACGTTATGTTTAAGCAGAGACCAGAAGGAGGTGAGGGAGAAAACCAAGCAAATATCCCGGAGAAAGAGTGTTCCGGGAGAAAGGGAACAATGCACGTGACGTTTGTGAGGTGGGAACACGTTGGCTACTTTGAGGTAAACGGTGAATGCATGAGGCCTGCAAGGCCGGGTGGGAAGTCTAAGTGTTTTCACGGGACGAGGGGACTGGCTCAGGGAATTGCTGGGGGCCAGACCGCGTCCGGCCTTCCAGACATCTAGAGCTTTAGCATTCGTTCCGAAGGAGATGAAAGACCCTTGGAGAGTTCTGCGCAGAGAAAGGACATGATGTTTTACAGGTTTCCTGCTGCTGCCGTGCTGAGAATCGATCAGGCCAGGTGGGCGTGGGTGTGTGGGGAGGAAGCCGGCATGGGAGGTCACTAGGTTAGAGCAGTGTCAAAGGGCGCTCTGGTGCTGGGCCTGGACCAGGGTGACATGTGGAAGTAGCTGGATTCTGGAAGCATTCCGAACGGTTTCCTGAGAGACTGAGTGGATGGCTAAGAAAAGGAGAGGAGTAAGTTTTTTTTTTCGGTTGGCCTGTGCAGTCGGAGGGGCAGTAACAACAGGGTGGGAGTGCACGACTTGCGGGTGTCCGCGGAAATCAGGACATTTTCAATAGGAATTATCTCCAAGTGGGAGTGGCGCAGGTGTGGGGGTGGAGTTTAGGAAGGAGGCTGGACTGGGGCAGGAGCGTGGGAGCCGTGACCGGACAGATGGCTGGAGGTTGTTTATTACTCTTCGTACTACTCAGGGAGAATAATAAAGGCAGCAGTATGGTGGAAAAGTACTTGCTGTCCAAGGAATAGAGCATTTTCATTCTGAAAGGTCTTCGTGCCAGGAGTGCACAGGCATATCATTACTCTTCGGACAATTCCTCATCTTCTCTGTGGTTCTTAAATTTGTACATCGATGTGGCACGTTAACATAGTCTGCGATCTTCCCATTCTTAAATTCGCCGAAAAATGCGATTTACTTTTAGCCATTTGTCTTAGGTGCTAAAGGACCTACAGTGCTATGCAGGTTAGTTACTTACTGAGCATTTGTGATGGGCGATTACCCCCAAACCACAATTTTGTAAAAGTACAGGGGACTCACTGGGGGCATCACCAGCTTAAGTTGGTAGAACTCTTTGGAGCCTGGGAGAGAGGGTTCTCTAGGGAATAGTAGAAATAACAGTAACAAAAGCTTAGAGGCAGGAAAGATCTGTCTAAATACTTAGTGTGACTATGTTTGTGGCTAGTTCAAGTTGCTGAATTGTTATCTCTGAACCATGTGCAAAGCAAATCACATAGCTTGAATCTGGTTATGAAATACAGTTTATATGATCTAATTGTATGCTAGAACTGTAGTAAGTTCATTAGTTTTTTTCTTTTTAAGATTTTATTTTTGAGTAATCTCTACACCCAACATAGGGCTTGAACATACAACCCCAAGATCAAGAGTTTCATGCTCTACTGACTGAACCAGCCAGGTGCCCCAGGTCATTACTTTTAACTAGTTAAAACTAATTTTGTGGTTCTGATTCTTAAATACTAATCTGCTTCTATAAAGAATTCCTACTTTTTAATTTTACATATTTCAATAGAAAGTTTAAAATTGGACCTGTGTCTATGAACTAATGCTTTGGGGAAAATAAGAACTTTGTATTCATTACTGTCCATATTCAAAGTATGTTAAGATGTTATTAGTTTTAATCCTGGGGCAGAATGATACATATTCTCATTACTCTAATTAATACTTTTTATATGATCTTTTGATTATAAGACTTAAAACAGGGTTCTGTAAGTCAGTTAGCCTTTGTAAAAATCATTTTTAGAAAACTTGAAGCGAATAATTTATATTACAAACTTCAAAAGTAATTGCATGGTTTTTCCACCTCTCACATAGATATCCCAGAAGTTCGAGATAAGAGATTACATAGGTCAAATTTATTTCTCTCTGTCTTTAGGAAATGGAGTTATTTTTTCCTTCAAGTGGAGTTTGTGGACCAGCAAACACTGCTAAATTTACGAATTGTACCTGTTGCATTATTAAGCCCCATGCCATCAGTGAAGGTAAGTGCCATCTTGAATACAATATACCCAGATGCATTTTGTTAATAAGAGCTTATTTTGTTAGTTTGCCTTCTTGATATATTTTATATGCAGAAATTAAAATGTAATTTTAATATTTTAATTTTTTCTTTAAAGTCACATGAATGAAGGTGACATGAGATAAAAAATCTGTCTCCATCTGTATTTGCACTCTTAAAAAGGTTTTTCTTGAGTTGCTGATCATGGTCATGCTTATCCTGTTTCAGGTCTTGATTCCTTGACTTTTAATCCTTGACTTTAACTCCTCTTTCCCAATCACATAACCGATTCACTCAAGTCACTGAAATAATTCTCCTAATGTACAATTTAAAAACAATGTCTACCATATCTGTGGTTTGCCCTTTCTGAGAAAGCTGGGGAAACTTCCTTCTGAAACAAAGTTCTTTGAATAAATAAATAAACACACACGCACACATACATACACCTAGATAGGTAGATTGTATATATGGCTGTATACTGAGAGTTTGTAGGCGTTTTTATCTTTATTTGTCATCTTCTATTTATTTAGTCTGTTGTATATAGTTTTGTCAACTATTCCAAATCCTTTTGGAAATGAGATGGGTATAATTTTTTTTAAGTATTTATTTTATTTTAATTAGTTTTTAATTTTTTAATTAACATATAATGTACTATTTGCCCCAGGGGTACAGATCTGTGAATCGTGAGGTTTACACACTTCACAGCACTCACCATAGCACATACCTTCCCCAATGTCCATAACCCCACCACCCTTTCCCTACCCACCTCCCCCTAGCAACCCTCTGTTTTGTGAGATTAAGAGTCTCTTATGGTTTGTCTCCCTCCTGATCCCATCTTGTTTCATTTATTCCTTTCCTACCCCTCAAGCCACCCACATTGCCTCTCAACTTCCTCATATCAGGGAGATCATATGATAATTATCTTTCTCTGATTGACTTATTTCGCTCAGCATAATACTCTCTAGTTCCATCCACGTCGTCACAAATGGCAAGATTTCATTTCTTTTGATGGCTGCATAGTATTCCATTGTATGTATGTACCACATCTTCTTTATCCATTCATCTGTTGATGGGCATCTAGGTTCTTTCCATGGTTTGGCTATTGTGGATATTGCTACTATAAACATTTGGGTGCACGTGCCCCTTCGGATCACTACATTTGTATCTTTGGGATAAATACCCAGTAGTGCGATTTCTGGGTCATAGGGTAGCTCTATTTTCAACTTTTTTTTTTTTTTTTTAAGATTTTATGTATTTATTTGGCAGAGAGGCAGGCATAGAGAGGGGGAAGCAGGCTCCCTGCTGAGCAGAGAGCCCGATGTGGGGCTCGATCCCAGGATCCTGAGATCATGACCTGGGCTGAAGGCAGAGGCTTAACCCACTGAGCCACCCAGGCGCCCCTATTTTCAACTTTTTGAGGAACCTCTGTGCTGTTTTCCAGAGTGGCTGCACCAGCTTGCATTCCCACCAACAGTGTAGGAGGGTTCCCCTTTCTTCGCATCCTCCTCAGCATCTGTCATTTCCTGACTTGTTAATTTTAGCCATTCTGACTGGTGTGAGGTGGGATCTCATTGTGGTTTTGATTTGTATTTCCCTGATGCCGAGTGATGTGGAGCACTTTTTCATGTGTCTGTTGGCCATCTGGATGTCTTCTTTGCAGAAATGTCTGTTCATGTCCTCTGCCCATTTCGTGATTGGATTATTTGTTCTTTGGGTGTTGAGTTTGATAAGTTCTTTATAGATTTTGGATACTAGTCCTTTATCTGATATGTCATTTGCAAATATCTTCTCCCATTCTGTCAGTTGTCTTTTGGTTTTGTTGACTGTTTCCTTTGCTGTGCAAAAGCTTTTAATCTTGATGAAGTCCCAGTAGTTCATTTTTGCCCTTGCTTCCCTTGCCTTTGGTGGTGTTTTTAGGTAGAAGTTGCCGCAGCTGAGGTCGAAGAGGTTGCTGACTGTGTTCTCCTCAAGGATTTTGGTGGATTCCTTTCTCACATTGAGGTCCTTCATCCATTTTGAGTCTATTTTCATGTGTGATGTAAGGAAATGGTCCAGTTTCATTTTTCTGCATGTGGCTGTCCAATTTTCCCAACACCATTTGTTGAAGAGAGTGTCTTTTTTCCATTGGACATTCTTTCCTGCTTTGTTGAAGATTAGTTGACCACAGAGTTGAGGGTCTATTTCTGGGCTCTCTATTCTGTTCCCTTGATCTATGTGTCTGTTTCTGTGCCAGTACCATACTGTCCTGATGATGACAGCTTTGTAATAGAGCTTGAAGTCTGGAATTGTGATGCCACCAACTTTGGCTTTCTTTTTCAACATTCCTCTGGCTATTTGAGGTCTTTTCTGGTTCTATATAAATTTTAGGATTCTTTGTTCCTTTTCTTTGAAAAAAATGGATGGGATTTTGATAGGGATTGCATTAAATGTGTAGATTGCTTTAGGTAGAATAGACATTTTCACAATATTTGTTCTTCCAATCCATGATCATGGAACATTTTCCCATTTCTTTGTGTCTTCCTCAATTTCTTTCATGAGTACTTTATAGTTTTCTGAGTACAGATTCTTTGCTCTTTGGTTAGGTTTATGCCTAGGTATCTTATGGTTTTGGGTGCAATTGTAAATGGGATTGATTCCTTAATTTCTCTTTCTTCTGTCTTGCTGTTGGTGTATAGAAATGCAAGTGATTTCTGTGTATTGATTTTATATCCTGACACTTTACTGAATTCCTGTACAAGTTCTAGCAGATTTGGAGTGGAGTCTTTTAGGTTTTCCACATAAAGTATCCTATCATCTCCAAAGAGTGTAGTTTGACTACTTCTTTGCTTATTTGGATGCCTTTTATTTCTTTTTGTTGTCTGATTGCTGAGGCTAGGACTTCTAGTACTATGTTGAATAGCAGTCGTGATAATGGACATCCCTGCCATGTTACTGACCTTAGTGGAAAAGCTCTCTGTTTTTCTCCGTTGAGAATGATATTCACTGTGGGTTTTTCATAGATGGCTTTAATGATATTGAGGTATGTACTCTGTACCTCCTTACACTGTGAAGAGTTTTGAACAAGAAAGGATGCTATATTTGTCAAATGCTTTTTCAGCATCTATTGAGAGTATCATATGGTTCTTGTTCTTTCTTTTATTAATGTATTGCATCACATTGATTGATTTGTGGATGTTGAATCAACCTTGTGGCCCTGGAATAAATCCCACTTGGTTTTGGTGAATAATCCTTTTAATGTACTGTTGGATCCTACTGGCTAGTATTTTGGTGAGAATTTTCGCATCTGTGTTCATCAAGGATATTGGTCTGTAATTCTATTGATGGGATCTTTGTCTAGTTTTGGGATCAAGATAATGCTGGCCTCATTAAATGAGTTTGGAAGTTTTCCTTCCATTTCTATTTTTTGGAACAGTTTTAGGAGAATAGGAATTAATTCTTCTTTACATGCTTGATAGAATTCCCCTGGGAAGGCGTCTGGCCCTGGGCTCTTGTTTTTTGGGAGACTTTTGATGACTGCTTCAATCTCTTTACTGGTTATGGGTCTGTTCAGGTTTTCTATTTCTTCCTGGCTCAGTTTTGGTAGTTTATATGTCTCTAGGAATGCATCCATTTCTTCCAGATTGTCAAATTTGTTGGTGTATAGTTGCTCAGAATATGTTCTTATAATTGTTTGTATTTCTTTAGTGTTGGTTGTGATCTCTCCTCTTCCATTTATGATTTTATTTATTTGGGTCCTTTCTGTATTCTTTTTGATAAGTTTGGCTAGGGGTTTGTCAATCTTATTAATTCTTTCAAGGAACCAGCTCTTAGTTTCGTTGATTTGTTCTACTCTTCTTTTGGTTTCTATTTCATTGATTTCTGCTCTGATCTTTATTATTTCTCTTCCCCTGCTGGGTTTAGGCTTTCTTTGCTGTTCTTTCTCCAGCTCCTTTAGGTGTAGGGTAAGAAACTATTTCCCAATATTTTAAAGAATGAAATATATATATATATGTGTGTGTGTGTATATATATATATATATATGTGTGTGTGTGTGTGTGTGTGTGTGTATGTACACACACACACACACACAAATAAGGGTAAACACAATGAAGGGATAGCATATGTTTGTAAAGATGAAAATTTAAAAAAAATTCTAAAAAAGGAGCTGATAAGATAAATTGGGAAAAGAAAGAAAAAGAAAGTGGAGAGAATTTGCTCAGGCTGGAGACTAGAACCAAGCTCTGTGATAGATTTAGGGTATATTTTGATCTATTAGAAGAAGTTGTATCCCAAAATTTTTTAGAAGAAAAAACCCTATGTGTATACAAAAGATAAAGTTAGATACAATGAAGGATAAAATATGACTATAATAATGAAGGTTCAAAAAGATTTTTTTTTTAAAGATTTTATTTATTTATTTGACAGAGAGATCACAAGCAGGCAGAGAGGCAGGCAGAGAGAGAGGAGGAAGCAGGCTCCCCTAGAGAGCAGAGAGTCCGATGCGGGGCTCGATCCCAGGACTCTGAGATCATGACCTGAGCCGAAGGCAGCGGCTTAACCCACTGAGCCACCCAGGCACCCCAAAGATTTTTTTTTAAGAAAGGAATTTTTAAGATAAACTAGTTAAGAAAACATTAAAAGAAAAAAGAGTAAAAGTTAAAAAAATTAGAATAAGAAAAAAAAAATTTAAAAAATCTTAATTACCTTTGCAAGACTAAAGAATTATGGGGAGAAAGCCATGAATTCCATGCTTTGCTTTCCCCTCTTCTGGAATTGTGCTCTTCTCCTTGATTAGTAAACTTGGTCTTGGCTGGATGTTCTTGCTGATCTCCTGGGGGAGGGGCCTTTTGCGGTGATTCTCAATTGTCTTTGCCTGAGGTGGAACTGCACCGCCCTTGCTGGGTGGGGGTGGGGTGGGGTGGGGGGGGCTAAGCAATCTGCTTGGGTTCGTGCTGGGAGCTTTTGTTCCCTGAGCGCTTTCCGAACTGCTTTGGGGGACGGGAATGAAGAGGACGGCCGCCCGGTCTCCGGCCAGAGGAGCCGAGAACTTGGGGCCCCACTCAGTGCGACCTCGAGAAAAGCCGTCAGTCCCTCCCACGTCCCTGGTCTCCGGCCGTGCTCCGAGCTCCCCTGGCCTGGGACGAGTGTTTTTGTCTCTGGTGCGCAGCCCGGTTTGGAGTCTCCAAAGCCAGCAGATTCCTGCCGCGCCCCTGTGCCACTCCTTCCAGGGGAGGAAGGTAGGTCTCTCTGGGTCTGCCACTTGCAGGGTCCCTGCGCGAACAGCAGTGGTCCGACTGTGCCTCGCATCACAGTTTATGGCAACCCCGAGCTGAGTGCTCCCTCCTAGGCTCTGTCTCTCCCCCACCATCTTCCCTGCTCTGACACCGGGGACCTCTGCCGCACTCAGACGCCTCCTGTCTTTCTGTGACCCTGAGGGTCCTGAGACCACACTGTCCCCAGGAGGGCTCCACCTCCGATTATCCTCTGGAGCAGCGTCCCTCATGGAGCAGTTTGGATTTTGTGCTCCGCTGCTCTGCCGCTTGCTGGGAGCCCCCCCCACCCCCAGTCTTCCTGTTGATTTGGAGTCACTTCTTTGCACGTTCTACCTTTCAGAAAGTGGTTGATTTTCTGTTCCTAGAATTGCTGCTGTTCTTCTCTTCTATCTCCTGTTGGGTTTGTAGGTGTTCCCAATGGTTTGATAACTAAGTAGCTCAACTCCTGCGACCTGATGTCATCTCTGTCTGCTACTCCTCCACCATCTTGGCCCCTCCCAAGATGAGTATAATTTAAGAGATTATCTTTAAAAAAGCTAGGAGATTCTAAATAATAAACATAATTCAACAGGGTTTTTAGTTTTATTTTTTCTAAATATCAAAGTAATTCAGGTATAGTAGAAAATTTGGGGAAAAAGGTAAGAAAATAAATAGTAAAAGTTACCTGTTTTCTCATGATCTTGATAGTCGTTGTTAATATTTTTATATTTCCTCTAAATCCTTTTCTTCTGAATGTGTGTATGTGTGTACACTGACATGTAATTGTTAACATGGTTGAGATGTATGTCCATAGGCTACCATTTTAACTTGATTTTAAGGAGCATTTTGGGGATGCTCTCAATTCCTCATGAGTATTTCAGCATTTGTACACTATACAGTCCTATAGATGTAGTATAAAATTGGGGTACTTAGGTTGTTTCCAGGTTTTTGATGTTAAAAATAAGTTTTAAAGAATATTTGTACATTAATATTTGATAATATCTCAAATCATTTCCTCTGGCTAGTTTCCTAGAAATAGAATTACCGGTTGAAAGGATCTGAACTTAAAAGATCTTGTTGCATAATGAATGAATACTTCTTTAATTATTGAGGAAGTACTTTAATATCTTGTAGATCCTTAGGACCACAATTACAGGGAACTAACATGCATGATGGTTAATGAACATTTATGGAGACCTTGACACCTTACGCTGGGTTGTAAACTGAGTACCTTATACATTATCTCCTTTAACATTCACAGCAATTATGTCAAGTTCATGGATGTATCATAGTAAGTGAGCTGAGGCCGTCTGATAATAGGTTGTTTCTGCCAGATTAGAGTACGGAATCCAAGATGCCTACCTGGTCTCTTTTAACCTCCATGTTCTTCACTCGACATATACGGCTCTGTAGCAAGATGGTTAGAATAACACGGTTAGCAACACCGCCACAGGGAATAATGATAATATTTGGTGTTGATAAGCTATGGAAAACAAAATTGGGATTACCTTGGGCTGAATACACACACACTTATACCTACATACATACAGACAAACACTCATATACACACATATACACATAGATACGTACATAATGTACACACATATTTCAGTGTGGTGAGACAAATTCTTATTTAATGGCCTCAACTTCATTAAAAAACTTATCTTTGGCCTCTTCATACATTTCAATTTTTTTCTCTTTTTTTTCCTTTTCTCCCTCTATTGGTTTTTTTTTTTTTTAAGATTTTATTTATTTATTTGACAGACAGAAATCACAAGTAGGCAGAGAGGCAGGCAGAGAGAGAGAGGAGGAAGCAGGCTCCCTGCTGAGCAGAGAGCCCGATGCGGGGCTCCATTCCAGGACCCTGAGACCATGACCTGAGCCGAAGACAGAGGCTTAACCCACTGAGCCACCCAGGCGCCCCTCCCTCTATTGGGTTTTTAACTCATTTAATTTTTTCAGCAAAATGTGATGCTTGGAGAGACAGGAATAAAATAGAATTATAGTAAATACCAGTTAATACTTTAATAATTGCATAGATAAATATATCTGAAATCTAATAACAATGATTAAATGAAAAGGCGATGTCAGAATGACTAATTTTATATTTATACTGGTTTAAATAGTTTTAGTCAGAGCTAGTCTTTGAAGATTAGCTGTATTTCACGTGTTTATCTTTGGTTCATAACATTAGAAACATATGAGTTGATCAAAGGAAATTTTTGTAAAATCTAATCAGATGGCAGAATAGTTTGAATTTTGGCACTTCAAAGCTTTTTTTCTTTTATTTCCTTTTTAAATCTCAATTTTAGGGATCCCGGTAGACCATTTTTAAATGTGCAAATAATCCAATTCAGCTTAGAGTTTAAATTGTGGCTACCAGGAAATAGAGTTTGAAGTCCTGTGTTGAATTAATTGTTAGATTTATGCAGGCCCTTTCATTGCTGGTTTATGTTTATCTTTTTCTATAATGATCTCACTTCCTGGCATATTTAATTTCACCTATGGTCTAGCATAGGGAGAAGAGATTTTTTTAAAAAAGATATTGTTGATAAGAGAGCATTTGAAATCAAATGGGTTCATTTCCTTCTGTTGACTCTCACCTCCCCCAGAGAAGGCCAGAATAGCTTTAATCAAGCAGAACTGTGGCAGAACTGCGGTTTACTACAAGGAGAGCACAACTTGGCAGTGTTGGTTGACTTTACGAGGAGAGATAATGGACAGATATTGCAGAGTTCGGGGTTTGACCTTGAGAGATTTAAGGTGGTTCCTTCAGTGCAAGTGATCTGATTGAAACTGCTTAAATTCCTGATACAATAGTTTACGGTTAGTGGAAACAGTGAGACAAGGATCTTAACCAAGTCTTGTAAGTACACAGTTGTTGGATAAGTGAGTTGTTTGTCCAGTTGGGGGAATGTTGTGAAAAGGGGACGGTTTGAGTAGTCTATTGTTGGGGTAAATGGACTTTTGGGAAGTTCCTAAAGACAACAATGAAGTTATTTACTGATTTACAGCCTTATCTTTCAGTAGGAATTTCTTGGCACAAATAAAAAGTCATGTGGATGTAGGCCCCCTCAGTTCTGAGTCCTGTAGTTAATGTATATGGATGTGGAGTTTACTTCCAAGAGAGCTAGAAAAGAGACCTTAGTTTGCAAAATAAATGGTGGGAAAAAATAATGAGGTGCACTTGAAGTATTTGCAAGTCTTTTCATGTTTGTAGATTGAAGTACATTTTGTCATTTGGGGACTCACGTTTTAAAAGGAAAGAAAAACAAGGTGAATTGTTCTTGTTTTCTTTTTAATTTAAAAACTATGCAATATATTTGTTTTGATGTCCTCAGTATTTCATTAGTTAGTTTAATTCCATCAATGAAATGAATTATTTTTACTCTGGAATCAGGCTGTGTGGGCTCAGATTTTGGCTCTGCTACTTAACTAGCTATGGGATATTGAATACATTACTTAACCTCTTTGTACCTTGTTTCCTTGTCGATAAAATAAGAATAATACAGTACACCTTCTTTAATGGGTAACTGTAAGGATTAAATGCATTGAGCGTAATGCTTAAATGACTAAATGATTAATTAAATGATTGAATGTGAGGATGAATGTGTTAAGCACCGTGTCCCACTAAGTGCTGTATGTGTTAGTGTTGCTGTTACGATTACTACTGTGTCCCTACTACCACTGCTGCTAAGATCATTCATTGCCTTTTAATTTTTAAGTGAAGTTAATGACTCCTTAGTAACAAAGCAGTGGATTAAAATGCTAACAGATTTCAACCTCTACATCCATCGTCCACAGGGAAAAACACCCCGTCATTGTTAAGGACCAAAGTGGTTAAGTTCTGGGTCTAGTCTAAATCCATGAACTAGGATTACCGCTTCCATCCGGTTGACTTGGCGCTGTCAGCTGTTACCTTTCTCGTCCACCATCGGGGGCCTGGGCAGGATGTGGGGGGAGCCACTTGTAGTGCTCCCCAAGTTTAGCCTTTCAAAATATTAGAATCTTCAAGTTTTGTTGGAAATTGTCCTTTCATATAACAGATTTATGCATTAAGCAGTTTTACTGCATTGTTATAACACTGTCCTTCCTAAAATTTAGTTTCTTCCTCAGTAAAATGAGTCAAGATGGTTTGTAAGTTTCCTCTCAGCCTTTCAACCCAGTATTCTCTATCCTCGTGTTGTGTTTTGGCTGGAAAATTAATGCTATTTTCATGGAGACTGTTTCAAAGCAATTTTAGATTGTCAGTGTTTTCAAAAAGGCATATACAGACAGGGTTGGGGTCTCTTTGCTCTTAATTAGGAAGCAAATCTATGAGAATATTGGCCAGTTTGTAAATTTACCCCAGAATTGGCTCCAGTATGCTCCTGGAAACAGGACTGATAACAGCAAGATCATTTTTATCAAGTTCTTCACTTTTCAAATCAGGTTATTCTTACTCAGAGCCTTTGCAGAATTTTAATTTCTACCAAGTGATAGTTTTGATGCAAGGTTGGCCCGGCACCTGTAAGACACATTCCACTGATGCAGCCCCCTGATTTTGGGCTGACTGAGTTGGTTAAATTCTCAGCTTTTTTTGTATTAGATTTCCTTCAAGTAATTCAGCTTCTGGGACATTGTGGAAGAGACGTGAAATTTTTTGGTGCAAAGAGATTGGATGTAAACATCGTAAATCTAACTCTGTTTCAATGAAAATTCTTGGAGTAGGCTCAGTTTTGCTGAGAATGTCACAATTTTAGAGTTCTGTGAATGTTTTCTATTCCATCTGAAACAGTAAACAATACAGTTGGAGGGAATTTACAGCAAATGCACCAAGTACATTGAACAACACGTAAGAAAAACCCTGCCTTCGAATGCACAGAGTTATAAGCAGTGAAAATACCTAGTGAATTTGTAAGTTATAAGAACTTTAAATGAGTTTAGTGATTAAGAAGGGGTTTCAAGATTTTTGCTGGTTTAGTGGCCCTGCAGAAGTAGGTATATATTAGGCTGTTGGAAAGTTTGTTATTAAGAAACAGTGAAATTTTGGTTGCTAATATGTTTCAACATCTAAAAACCTTTAAAGTAAAATGTGAGTCCCTAGGATTGTCAGTTGTGATGACTTGACTAAGGGCAGAGGGGAAGAATCCAGCCTTGTTGGTGAAGCACTTAGGGCTTCTCTTAACTGTAGAGCAACAGAACCAGTTTTAATACTAATACCAGTTATATTTATGGAGTGCTAAGTATTTTACGTGGATTATTTTATTCTCCAAACTATAGCTAAGGTAGTGTGTGAAGGCCATGTCACGCTGAGGAAACCCAAGCCATGAGAGGTTGAGTAACTTGCCCAAAGTCACACAGCTCTTAGGTGGTCGGGTCAGGCTTTCTACCAAGTTTGCCATCACCGTATCACATCAGACCATTCTGCCTCTGTATGGATTGTCACTTAAACCCTGTACATTCCCATCATCAGGTGTGATTGTTAAGCTCATTTTATAGGTGTGGAATCGAAGAATTGGAAGGGACTTACCTCGCTGAACTCCAGAGAACTATTTGACTTCACAGCTGGAAAGAATTACACTATTCCATGAACACCGGGTCAGTTGATTGCTTGTGGGAAGCCATTCTGGGCAGAAGGTTTTATAATCAGTAGTATAAAAGTTGATTTTAATACCTAACATCCTAACTGGGTGAAAAAAAAAGTACTCACAGTTTAAGATAGGAGATACAGAAATTACTGCCATTCTGGCCAATAGTGGCAGTTAAGAGATAAATAATGAACAAGTTCTTGAAAATTGTAAACTTAGAATACCTTCTTAAAACTTTCCCACTTAAATGGGAATAATGTTTTGTGTGTGTGTTTAATTACTGCTTTATTTATTTGTTTTTTTTTTTTAAGAAAGGGTGAGAGAGGTGGGGGAGGGGCAGAAGGGAAGGGGGAGAGAATCTCAAGCAGATTCCACGCTGAGCCTTGGCCCGTCATGGGGCTCAATCTCCTGACCCTGTGATCACAACCCCAGTGGAATAAGAGTCTGAGACAAGACACATAATGTATGGAGCCATCCAGGTGCCCCTGTTCTTTGTATTCTCTTTTTCTTTCTTTCTTTTTTTTTTTTTAAGATTTTATTTGTCAGAGAGAGAATTAACAGTAAACATAGCTAGACATGATCTAGACTCAAGGCAAACATATCAAAAAGTTTGTAGGAAAGATAGTGTGTTCCCATTCCTCTGCCTTAGAGGAACCCTTGGTAGTGGTTTCTATGTCTTCTCCTAACCTCAGCCTCTGCAGAAACGCCTGTGTAATTGCGTGATGACTGAAAGTAGGAGTGTCTTCTGCCCAGGTTAGGGTCCTCTTAGCTGCCTTTGAGCTGCCTCCTTCCTCCAACTCAGGAGCTGGGCTCCCCCTGTGGTGGAGGGGTCCAGGGGGTCCGGGCACATGATGTAATTCTTTTTTCTTTAAAAGATTTTATTTATTTATTTGACAGAGAGAAAGATCACAAGTAGGCAGAGAGGCAGGCAGAGAGAGAGGGGGAAGCAGGCTCCCCGCTGAGCAGAGAGCCCGATGTGGGGCTTGATCCCAGGACCCTGAGATCATGACCTGAGCCGAAGGCAGAGGCTTAACCAGCTGAGCCATCCACGTGCCCCCACATGATGTAACTTTATCACAAAATGTTTTAAAAAATGAAAAGCCAAGGTAACATGACCTCATGTTGTAAGACTTAAAAGATGATTCAAGTTAAGTGGCAGATTATAAATGCTGAGCGCCTGACAGTATAATTATAATTGATTCTTGTAAAGCAGAAAAAAAGGCATACACCTAAAGCAAAGGTAGAAACTCACAGAAAGGTCTCCGGGCAGCTTGGGTTTGCAAATGGCGTTTTTGGAGATGGAGCAATTGGCCCTGAGGAAGAGTGCCGCGGGGACGCGCTTGCTATTCCTGCTTTGGAGGGGACTGTTAGTAGCGGCGCTCGGCCGCTCTGCACAGTCACACGTCGTCCTGCAGGACACCTGTGGCTCAGGCTGTCACTTACTTTGGCCGTTAGTTCACTCATCACCATCACCAGCTTGGATCTACTACACTCTCATGTTACCGATGGCGGCTTGTGTGTCTGCAGACGGCGAGTGGGTTCCCAGCCCTCAGTACTTCGCAGCTGTTTCCGTGGCAGTCGTTACTGAGTAGTTTTCAAAGGAGTGGTCTGCGGGGTCTCTTCGGGGTAATCGTAATGATCTGCATTTCAGCAAATTGGAGGGGGAGCTCACAGGTCTCTGGTGTTTTTGGAATCAGTCTTGAAATTTTGGCTAGATTTATGCTGCAGACTCTCTATTCTGTTTTTTCTTATTCTTTTTGACTTTTTAAAAAATATTTTATTTATTTATTGACAGAGAGAGATCTCAAGTAGACAGAGAGACAGAGAGAGGGGAAGCAGGTTCCCCACTGAGCAGAGAGCCCCATGTAGGGCTCCATCCCAGGACCCTCAGACCATGACCTGAGCCGAAGGCAGAGGCTTAACCCACTGATCCACGCAGGCGCCCCTCTTTTTCCTGTTCTTTAGAATGTCTTGGATTTGAAGTTAGGAAAGCTTCAAGCCAAATCTTTTTCTTTTTTCCCCCTCCAGGTTTTTATTTAAATCCCCGTGGTTTAACATTCAACGTAGTATTGGTTTTAAGTGTAGAATTTAGTGATTCATCCCTGACATACAACACCCAGCACTCATCACAGGTGTCCTTCATTCCCATCACCTGTTTAAGCCATGCCCTTGCCCACTTCCCTCCAGTGACCATCAGTTTGTTCTCCACAGGTGAGAGTCTGTTTCTCGGCTTGCCTCTTTTCCCCTGTGTTCATTTGTTTTGTTTCTTAAATTCCACATATGAGTAAAACCATATGGTATTTATCTTTCTCTGACTGACTTATTTTGCTTAGTGTAATACTCTATAGTTCCGTCCATGTTGTTGCAAGTGGCAAGATTTCTTTCTTTCTGATGGCTGAGGAATATTCCATTGTAAACACACACACAAACACACACACACCCCACATCTTCTTTAGCCATTCATCACTCTGTGGACAGTTGAACCCTTTCCATAATTTGGCTATTGTTGATAATGTTGCTATAAACTTTGGGGTGCATGTATCCTTTTGAATCGTTATTTTTGTATCCTTTGGGTAAATACCTACCAGTGCAGTTGCTGGGACATAGGATAGCTCTATTTTTAACTTTTTGGGGAACCTCCATACTTTTGACCACAGTGGCTGCACCAGTTTGCTTTCTCACCAACAGTTTAAGAGGATTCTCCTTTCTCTGCATCTTTGCCAGCACCATGTTTTTTCCTATGTTGTTAATTTTAACCATTCTGACAGGTGTGAGGTAACATCTTACTGTAGTTTCGATTTGCATTTCTTGGTGGTGAGTGATACTGATCATCTTTTCATGTATCTGTTGGCCATCTGTGTCTTCTTTGGGGAAAAATGTCTGTTCATGTCTTCTGCCCATTTTTTAACTGAATTGTTTTTTGGGTATTGAGTTTGATAAGTTCTTTATATGTTTTGGATAATAACCCTTTATCAGATATGCCATTTCCACATATCTTCTTCCATTCTGTAGGTTGCCTTTGAGTTTTGTTGATCATTTCCTTTGCTGTGCAGAAGCTTTTTATTTTTATAAAGTCCCAGTAGTTTGTTTTTGCTTTTGTTTCCTTTGCCCTAGGAGATGTAGCTAGTAAGAACTTGCTGTAGAAGCCAACACTTACTTAAGAAGCACTAGGCTGAGTCAGAAGATGAAATTTACAATGTCAGGTTGTGTAGCATTTGGCTTTGTATTAATGATCGTTTTCACTTAATCTGATCACTGTTAATGTGATTCAATGCACATACCTCAAATCCTTCACAAGAATCGTGTGAGGATAAATTACGCCCTATATTGCTATAGATAGATGTTTATGTCTGTATATATGTATCTCCAATTTGAGATCTTGAGGAAAAGTCATCATTCTAAGAAAATCATCTTACATCACTCTAAAGAAAACATGTTGAGGGGCGCCTGGGTGGCTCAGTGGGTTAAAGCCTCTGCCTTCGGCTCAGGTCATGATCCCAGAGTCCTGGGATGGAGCCCCACGTCGGGCTTTCTGCTTGGCAGGGAGCCTGCTTCCCTTTCTCTCTCTCTGCCTGCCTCTCTGCCTACTTGTGATCTGTCTGTCAAATAAATAAATAAATAATCTTAAAAAAAAAAAAAAGAAAACATGTTGAATGTTTTCTTTAGGAACTCTGTTCTTTATTGTTGAAATTACCAGAATGTTCTTTTAGGGAACACACCAAAGAGATAGGTGTGTAATGCTAAGTTTTAGCTGGGCATTTATCTTAATAGCTTTTATCGGAATTTTTCTTGTATTAATTATTAGTAATCTACATTATGGAAAGCTTAGAAATACAGACAAATGTTTGTCTTAAAAATCACTTACTCCCACTAGAGATTGTTTGCAATGTGGCGTGTTCTTCCTTCCCTGTCAAACGGAGCCAGATACAACAACCTGTACACATTTCATAATCGTGAAGTTGAGCAAAATAATCAAGACTTAAGGATATATGCCGTATGAGTCTGTTCCTAAGAAGTTCAGATATAGGCAGGAGTCACTTACATTTTCCAAGAACACATATGTATGTAGTGAGGAAGAAGTGCATGGGAAAGGCTATTGCGTTCAGGGATTTGCAGAGAGGAGAAAGGGCAGTGGGGAGGCACATACGGAGGGCTTCTGTGGGGCTGGCAGTATTCTGGTTTCCTTATCTTGGTGGTAGTTACCATAGATGTACACTTTAAAATTGTTTATGAGGGGCGCCTGGGTGGCTCAGTAGGTTAAGCCTCTGCCTTTGGCTCAGGTCATGATTCCAGGGTCCTGGGATCGAGCCCTACACTGGGCTCCCTACGCAGTGGAGAGCCTGCTTCTCCCTCCTTCTCTGCCTGCTACTCTGCCTACTTGTGATCTCTATCTCTGTGTCAAAAAAAAAAAATGTATATCTTAAATTGTTTATAGAACTGAGCTTACCTATTATATTTTACCACAAAATACATAAATTTTATATTTTTACAGTAAATAAACAGAAATTGAGTGAGGCATAGAATAGATGGTGATAGTATGTATTTCAGTAAAACAAAGATCCTGTCTGTATATTTGTGTATAGATTGAATATTTATAGAGGAATATATAAGAAGTTCCTAGCAGGGATTGCCTTTGAGAAGAAGCACTAAGATGCTGTGATGGGAGGGAAACACTTTCACTATACACCTTTTTATTTCCATTTTGCATGTTTTCTGAGGAAGAATGGTCTTAAAAATTGAGTGATACAGGGTAAAGAAAACTAGGACAAAAAAGTACAAAATTTAAGAATTTAACATTTTCTGACTTCCTTGTTAAGACCATATAGGTTTGGCTTAGTGTGATTAAGGAAAAATGTGACTGAAAGTTAAAATCATAGGTTTTTTGGGTCACATTACCCTTTTTCGTGTTCAGGAGAATGGTTATTGCGATGCCCTGCTGTCCTCAGGGATCTGGCTCACAGTCCTGGTTTTCAAATGTATGCGTCCAGGTCACCTGTGGGTCTCACTAAAATAAAGGTGCCTGGGCTATACCTCCTGAGTGTCCAATGAAGCAGGTCTTCATTTCTGTCAAGTCCCAAAGTCATGGTGCTGCCACTACTGCTTTTGCAGGGACCACATTTTGAGAGCCATTGGACAGGAGAGTTGCTCCTACGTAAGGACTGTACGGAGAAATCAGATGAAACTGGAGGCTGGCACCCAGGGCAAGATGGTAATGTGCTTCCCGCAGACAGGGAGCAGGAGTTACATTATTTGTGGCCCGTACTGTTGGCATTATATCTGTGCCTAAGCCTATTTACGAACGACAATATAGGTCCTGTCGGCTGAGGAAATCAGAGCTGCTTAAAATCCTCAGAAGAAACAATGCTCTTGAAGTAGGTGTCTGAGGCCATGGATTTGCTTAACCATGACTTCAGGCGCTGGAGTAACACAGATCAGTGCACCGTTTTGGAAAAACCATACAAAAGACTGGCTTAGGGAATAGGCCCAATGTGGAGCTCAAGGTGGGGCTTCAACTCACGACCCTGAGATCAAGATCTGAACTGAGATCGAGAGTCGGACGCTTAACTGACCGGACCACCAACGTACCCCAAGAATCTCTTTTATGTCTTTTAAAAAGACAACTGAGGGGCTCCCGAGGGGCTCAGTCGGTTAAGGGTCTGCCTTGGGCTCAGGTCATGATCTCTGCTCCTGGGATCCAGGTCCAGAGCCCGGCCTAGGGCTCCCTTCTCAGCAGGGAGTCTGCTTGCTCCTGCCGCACTCATGCTGTCTCACTACCTAGTCCTCTCAAGTGAACACGATCTTTTTTTTTTTTTTTTTTTTTTTTTTTTTTTTTTATTTTTTTTTTTTTTAAGATTTTATTTATTTATTTGACAGAGAGAGTTCACAAGCAGGCAGAGAGGCAGGCAGAGAGAGAGGAGGAAGCAGGCTCCCTGCCGAGCAGAGAGCCCGATGCGGGGCTCGAACCCAGGACCTGGGATCATGACCTGAGCTGAAGGCAGCGGCTTAACCCACTGAGCCACCCAGGCGCCCCAAGTGAACACGATCTTAACAAAAAAAAGAAAAGATTTATTTGCTTTCGTTTATTCATGTCGGAACTAATGCAACCATGGTTTGAGTGGCTTTTTCAGTTTTTTTCATTATGTTTACCTAGAAGATGAACAGATTTCCGTCAGTGAGTTATAACATGTGTAGCACTTGGACAATTCATGAAAACTTCCTAAATCTGCTTCTAATGGGATCGTGCTTATTCTGCCCTCCACGAGAGGGACTGCCTCTTTCAAAAGTGGGCGCTCACCCTGTGTTGAAGCCGGCAGGATCCTGCGGTGGAGACACTTGGTACTGCTCTGTGGCTGTGTGACTGACTGTTTTCTCTCGTGACCTGGCAGTGACCTGGCCTTCTGATGACCTGTTTGCCTAATAGTAAAAATTTTCAGTTTCTCATCTATCTACCTGGTATTCTTGTGTTTCTCTTGGACTGTCCTTGTTTTAAACTTGTGATCCCATTTCAGCCGTGATAGCTGTTCTTGGCTGCTTTTGCTGTACTAATCCTGTCCTTGTCTTCCCTGCAAGGAGGGGTTCTGGACTGTCTTTTCTTGGAGGTCTTGGATCCTGCACATCTTCTCTGTTGTTTCTAAGTTGGTGTGGGGCCTGCTTTTACTCTTTTCTACTCACTTAATTACATTATGAATTTTAAATACACTGTTACCATATTGCAGGTACATCTGTAAAGCTACATTGGTTTTTCTTTTTATCGCGGTATAAAGAGCTCACAGATTACAGTTCTTGGGACGTGGGTAAGGATAGACGTGTATTTTGGATCTGGGTGTGTGGTGTAAGTGGAGAATCAGAAATGCTATTGGATGAATTAGGTCTGTTTCTTATTAAGCCTGCTTGCTACTAGAATAGATTTTCTGATCAGCTAGTGGAACAATTTGAGATCCTGTACGACCTAAAAGCCTCACTGGTTCTCGATTTAACAGTTCTGCTAAACACACTGTCACCTGTGGTTGATTTAAAGAGATTCTATGGTGTTTTCCCTATTAGAAGGCAGAAAATCGTAACACATTTGCAGTCAAGCTAATTTCAGGTGTATCTTCTCTTCTGATTAAAAGTTACTGAAAGGGCGCCTGGGTGGCTCAGCGGGTTGGGCCTCTGCCTTCAGCTCAGGTCATGATCCCGGAGTCCTGGGATCGAGTCCCGCGTCAGGCTCTCTGCTCGGCAGGGAGCCTGCTTCCCCTCCCCTCTCTGTCTCTCTGCCTACTTGTGATCTCTCTCTCTGTCAAATAAATAAATAAATAAAATATTTAATAAAAAAAAAAGACAATTTAGGTCCTTAAAAATAAAAAAAAGTTACTGAAAGATTATTAGTGAAGTGGTATTGCCCAGAAACACAGTGCTGGCTAGGACCTGGTCTTTATGCCCCAGGACATTTGCTATGCATGTCTGCTGGGATTAGTATTAGGTTCCTTCTGTTGGATTGAGTAATGCTTGTGATTTCTTTTGTATTTCAGCATGGAAAATTAATCTAAACTCTTATAATATCTAGCTCTGATTTGGCTTTTACTAATTGCATTTTAAAGGCAAACTAGCCCTATTTTTCAGTTAAAATATTTTTCAATTTTATTTCACTTGATTTAAATTGTAAAAGAAATAAAATTCCTCCAATCTGATTTAAGCTGGTTATTAATACGCGATGTCATCTACTTATGTATCAGTTTTGTTGGTGTATGTGCTCTTGGCTATGTAAATGATTAAAACTTTTCTTTTGCCAGTTCTTACCCAAATAAAATGTGAAACTTCTTCGTTGACATGTTTCTGTCCTTCAGTTTCATTTCTCACCACCTGTCTTTGGTCTGTGCTGCGGAGCGCGGCGTCCACACTGTGGTGGCGTCTCGTACCAGCCTGGCTGCTTCTTCGTAGGGTAGTTTTGTATGTGGTTCTGATCCTCAGAGTGTCCTTTTGATGGGCTCTTGTGTCTATGAGTAACGTTTTGTTTTCTTTTATTTATATCTTATCATTGCGTGGAGTAAACCTAACGTTCGTGGTTACGGGGTTTTTCAAGTCACGCCGCAGTCCGGGGCGTTTCCTGGCTTCAGGCAGCGGTCCGGTGAGCCAGCTCCTCCAGACCGCGGCGGGACGGGAGCGAGGGGGATGTGCAGGTTCCAGGAAAGACCTTAACAGCCGAAGAGTTATTTCCGCAGGAAATGTTTACTGAGGTGGAGACTTGTAGCAAATTGGAACTACTAGATTACTAACTACGAAAACCACTTTTCTCATACTTTTGAAGAATACTTTCTGTTCATCTACCTTGCTAACAACTTTTCTCTGAATGATTTTCTCTCTTTAAAAGTTCTCCAGCACTACTCATAAATAGTAAAGTGATCATTGTTTCTCTTTCTTCAAATTTTGATAAGCTTCAGAATGGTTAGGAGGAAGGAAACCTTCAACTCTTAATAACCAGCAAACTGGGTGAGGACCCTGGAAAGGTTTCAGAATTTACAGACTCATATTTATATTGCTCCGTTCCTGGTTTTGTGGTATATATCCAGAAGAGCAAAATGATAAGTCGTGCACGTGTAAATATATATTTTTGCATATTGTAGGGGGTGTAAACTTTTACCTTTACCCTCTTCGAGTGTTCTGGGGGTGAGCCTGGGAATTAAATGGGTGCGAGATAGCTCAGCAGCAGATGGGCATACAGGTTTACTCACAAGTTCTACCTGACATGGGAGCCTTCGTAAGGGATGACGACCGAAGAGATAGAGTAAACCTGCGGGCTTTTATATTAGGTCGAGCAAAGAGCAGCAGTTATGCCAGCTGTGGAGGTGACAGCGTGTGGGATGGCAGAAGGAAGAGAAGAATGATTTCCACAAGGCCTGTTTGTATAGAATTCTCAGCTTCAGCTTCTCATCCTTAACGATAAAAATCCTAAATTGTTTATTTAAGATTGCTTATTTTATTTTTTGTTTATTTTGTTTATTTATTTGTTAATCGTTTATTTGAGTCTAATTGTTTATTATCTTGGTATAGGAAGGATATTTTTCCTATGGGAATTTTATCTCCTGCTTTTAAGAAAAGGAAGGTCAGAGGGTTTTTCTTGTATTTGCTGAGACACTTGATCTCTTTAACTCAAAATAGTCAATACACCAGAGCAATGTATTTTGGGGTGGCATATTCTGGGCTTCTTCAATATTCATCAGTTATTTAATTGAATGATGTGTACAAGCCGATTAAATATTTCAATTATTTTATGGTGGTATTTTATTGTAGGATGACAATCAGATTTGAGGGCTAGCAGAACTGGGTTTAAATTCAGTTCTGTCTCTTACCAGCTATTATTCTAGGGGACTGTTTAATCCCTTGACTATAGATGATAAAAATCTATAAAATGAATCTATAGTCCTGCCTCATAGGCTGTTGTGAGGATTATGTGGAATAATATGAGTAGCACATGCGATGCGTATGAGAAAGACTGTCTTCTCCCAAATTTGTGTTATCTTTCCGCAGTGTAGACTTGCTTCTGATAAGTGATTGTCCTCTCTGAGACTGTATTTTCTAATGTTCCTCGTATAGTCAGTCA
The DNA here is from genome assembly GCF_002288905.1 of Enhydra lutris kenyoni. Taxonomy (NCBI): domain Eukaryota; kingdom Metazoa; phylum Chordata; class Mammalia; order Carnivora; family Mustelidae; genus Enhydra; species Enhydra lutris. The sequence continues at coordinate 1,549,498 of NW_019154108.1, read as the reverse complement.
CGGGGTTTGTTGAAACGGCTGTCTCTCCTCCACTGAATTGCTTTTATGTTTTTTTTCAACAGTCGTGTATGTGTGGACCTATTTCTGGGTTTTCAGTTCCGGTCCACCGGTGTGTATGTCTGTGGCTCTGCCTGTCCCGCGGTCTGGATTGCTGTGCTAGCCAGTGCTTGTGCAATGCACTGGACTGATTTCTTTGACTTTTTCTTGAAATTTTTCTGGCTATTCTAGTTCCTCTACTTCTTCATATAGTTCTGGAATACTCTGTATCTACAAAATACCTTGTTCGGAGTCTGGTAGGAATTGCACTAAATCTGTTTATCAGTTTGAGGAGAATTGACGTTACTCTTAAGTCTTCTGAGTCATGGATACTCTATGACTCCATTTACTTAGGTTTCTGATCCGGCATCTTGTAGTTTTTGTAACAAGTTCTGTGCATGTTTTGTTAGATTTATGCCTCCTACTTTTTTTCTTTTTGAGTGATAATAAATGATACTATAGTTTCAGTTTCAGTGTCCACATACTTGTTGCTAATATGTAGATACACAGTTGAATGTTGTATGTTATCTTGTAGCCTGCAATCTTGGTGAAGTCAATATTAGTTCTAGAATATTTTTGTAGTTTTGGGGATTATCTGTATAGACAATCTGTCATAAACAATAGGGACAGTTATGTCTCTTTCTGATCTGTATGCCTTTTCTTGCTTTATTTACTGGCTTGAACTTCTTTTTTTGATATTCAGATAACTTTATTATTTTTTATTATTATCTTCAATTCTGGCTTCAACTTCTGACACTATATTGAATAAGAATGATGAGAATGGGCAATCTTGCCTTTCACTATTAGGCATAAGGTTAGCTTTAGTTTTTTTGTAGATGCTCTTTATGAAGTTCAGGAAATGCCCTTCTATTCCTAATTATTTTGAGAGTGTTGATCATGAATAGGTGTTGAATTTTTTCAAAATTTTTCTGCATCAGTTGATATGATCATGTGATTTTTCTTCTTCCTTAATCCTGTTAATATAGCAGATTACATTGATTAATTTTTTTTTTTTTTTTTTTTTGAGCAATGAACCAGGCTTGCATTTCTGAATAAACCTTGCTTGGTCATGATATATAGTTCTTTTTATATATTGCTGAATTTGACTTGCCAATATATTTTGTTAAGGATTTTTACAACTACATTCATGAGGGTTGTTGATGTGTAATTATATATTTTTTGTACTTTGCTTTTGGTATTAAGGTAATACTATTTTCGTAAAATGAATAGGAATTATCCTATTTATATAAATTTATATTGCACCTTTTTAAAATTTTTAAAAAAGATTTTATTTATTTATTTGACAGAGAGAGAGAGAGAGATCACAAGTAGGCAGAGAGAGGGGGGGAGGCAGGCTCCCTGCTGAGCAGAGAGCCCGATGCGGGGCTCGATCCCAGGACCCTGAGATCATGATCTGAGCCGAAGGCAGACGCTTAACCCACTGAGTCACCCAGGCGTCCCATATATTGCACCTTTTTTAACCTAACATTGTATTTTGAATTTTTTTCTGTGCAATTAAATAATCTTTGAAAACATAATTTTAAAGTCTGAATAATAGTTGTAGGAATATACTCCTCTTTACCTTTTCCTTTATTATTTAGAAATTTTAAAATGTTATTAATACTCCTGTGATTAGTTTTTTCCTGTGTGAATCCTTGTGGCTCTCTTATTTGTCCTTAGAATAATTTCAAGAGATGTTATTCGTATATCAAATGATAAAATTTTCAAGTTTTTGATAAACCCCAGTTTATCTTCCAAAGAGAGGGTATCAGCTATTTCCACGGTGCTGTGCATTTGCGATAACCTGCTTCATTATATTCTAACTCCTAAATGGTATTTGACTTGTACGGTTTCTTCCGATTTGTTACTGGGGTATTTACTCTTGTGTCAGTCCACTCTTGTTCTTTGGGGGACGACTCATACATTCCCAAGGTTTTCAGTTTTGTTGTTATTAACTTTTCTGGGAATTATCTCATTTTATTTTATGCTAGTCAAATAAAATGGCCCATATAAATTTTATTTATTATGGTTATGTTGGTGGGATGTTTAGAATAAGCTTAATTTTTATAAAAATCTTTTATTTATAATTTTTATTGCATCTGCAAAAAGTTGAGAATGCTGTGTCTCCTTTACTTCTGATGCTATTTTTCTTTATAAATGGTGTGTCGTACATTCTGTGCATATAGATTTGCGATATTCTAGTTTTACTTTTTTAAATATCCTAAGATACTCCCCCCCGACTTGTGTTTTGTTTATTGTTAATATTGCTACCCTGTTGGCAATTTTGATTTTGCTTGTGGTATCAGAATTAGGGATTTGGCTGGGTTTCTGTCATTTGCGCTACAAGCGTCTCATTAGACCACCTTCCTTACCTGAGAGAGGATGTACGGCAGCTTGAGGAGGAAAGGTTGTGGTAGGAAGGATGGAAAAAGGAGAGACCGTGGAAGAGGGAGCACATGTCAGCTGCCATGGGAGGACCTCGTCCTTCCCTCTTTTCTTGCTCGGATCTGCCGCCGGCACGGATCGTGGCGCTTGCCGGGTGCTGCCAGCTTCTGCAACGGCGGCTTTTCTCCCCTTGAGAATCAGTGTGTGTGTCGGGCTGGAGTCGCCGCGACGCTGCTCACTTGTTTCTTGTCCGGTCCGTGTCCAGGTGACCGGGACACCCGCATCAGCCTCCTTGTGAGGTCTTGGCAGTGCATCGTTCTCTCGTGAGATGGGCGGTGCGCGGCTCCCTCTACCAGAGCTGCTGAGGTCAGATGCTGCTCACTCCGCAGCAGAGCCGCGAGTTCAGGCAGGTGTGCGCGGACTCACCTGGGACCGTTACCACCTGCGGCTGCCGACCTTGGCCGCCTGTGCTGCTGCAGCCGCTGGCTGGGAGTTCCCTGTGAAACACACATTGAATCCTCGAACATCCCTCTGAGGGAGGAGCGACACTTTTTACAAATGAGGAAAGAAACTGAGACCATATAGCGGTTAAATCGAGACGGGCCAAGGACAGAGCTTTTCAGATGGCGCCGTTTGCCAAGAGGTCAACGTCCGGGGCCTGAAGAGCAAAGTGTTCCTTTGCCTGTGACCGACAGCTCCCATGTGGGGTTGAGACCCCCTCTTCTGTGCCCTGCTGTGGGGGGGTCTCACCTTCCTCAGCCGCTGTGAGGGGAGAGAGGACAACTCACTTTTAACTCTGGGCTGTTTTGAGCAATAGAATCCTGATTCTGCTCTTAAGGGGGGCCTTTCTCAGTGCCTGTCCTTGTGGGGTGACGCTGGTGGGGAGCAGAGCCAGAGCAGGGCAGACCTGCCAACGCTCATTTGTCGGCCTGATCAGATACCAGGTCGGAGCGAGAAACAACAGAGTCTCAGAAATATATACAAATTACGCATTTATTTAAAACTGAAAAAAAAAAACAAAACCCTGTCTTTATTTGTTTCTACTTTATATTCAAGCTGGATTTCCACAGTAATTCTTGGGAGAGGCTTGTCCCGGTTCCCAAGACTCTCATAGCGCTGCTGCTCCCACACGCAAGGACGTCTTGGACATTGCGTCTGCGTCTCCATGTCTCCGTACCCCTCCGTACCCCTCCGTACCCGCTTCGGGGGCCTCAGATACCTGCTCTGGCACCTGGTCCTCCATCCTGGCTCAGGTGAGCCTGGTGCCAGGTGGTTTCCTTGCAAGCGGTAGCCCTGTGTCTTATGATTTAATGTGAAAGTTTAGTGTGAAAAGTTTTGCTCTGCCTTTTTGCTTATTGATGCCAATTGGTGTTAAAGTGCCTGTTTTCTTCCGTTGCCTTGCAGTTTTCTTTCCATATTCGGTAAAAGCCCGTTTTGATTTAAGTGGTTAAGTCTACGGTTTCTGTAAAATACCATTTGAACTTCAGTGTACCTGAACTTTATATTATTTCTCTTTCACTCTCCAACCATGATCGTTTTATGAACTTTGTGGACAAAGGGAGGGATCATCTTCTAATCCCACATACTGATCATTTGGCCATGCCTGGGATTTTTCCCAGGGTATTTGTTGATGTCCGTAAATTCTGTTCCATCACACATTGGAATACCACGTCTTTCTTTTTTTCTTTTTTTTAACCGCTTCTTCTTTTTCCACCCTTCCTACTACCACCTTTCTCGGGCTGAGGTACATCCTCTCTTACGTAAGTGAGGTGGTCTGATGAGGGCACTGTTAGCTCAGCTGATGGAATCCTAGCCCGAATCCCCTGATTCTCTCTCATTTAACAGTTCTGCTGGAAGAAGGGCAGAGACTGCGCTAAGCTAGGGAGGAATCTAAACAGAGATTTGGTCAACATCTCTCTTCTCTCTGGATTTTATATTTGCTCTTCTTGACTGTCGGCCTCATGCCCTTAGATAAGCTTTGCCCAGCACCTTGGGAGAGGGGGACCGTTGCCAGCAGTGCAGGCTCACATACTTACGAACGTAGTGGAGAGTGCTTTTTTACATGGTTCTAGCTTAAAAAAAAATCAATCCATCCATCCCAGGGAAGGACTCTGATTGGCTTTTGCCAAGGATAGGCCCATCCCTATGTGCATCACTCTGGCCCTAGCGGAGTGCTGATAGGTCTGCCACCGTCTCTTGTCTGCGTGGTATGGGAAGACGGCAGGCAGTTCCCTTTCCTATCAAATGATTGGTGAGATCAGTTTTTCAAAAAGAGGATGGGAGCTTCTGATTCCAGGAGAAGCAAGAGTTTTTAGAAAAACAAAGCAATAGATTTCTAGTATTGTTGCTTGGATAGACTGTGGCTACTTATTCAGAGGCTTATGACCAATCCAAGTGAAAGGTACAGGGATATGGAACTAAGGCACTGTGAGTGGAGATGGAGACGTGATTTGACATTCAAAAAATTCAAGAGTGTTCATGGAGTTATAAGCAAATCATTAAAAAGCAAATTAGCTATGCAAACACCAGCCAAGTGAAAAAAGTAGTCTGCTTTGTTTGACCCTTTTGAACTTGTTTGCTTCATGGCATGCAATTTTACTTCTTGTTCTTTTTGCTACTAAATTTACATAGTTATTGTTATTTGTTCAGTCATCTGAACATTTTCCATCTAGAACAAAGTGAAGGACATATGGTTATTGACAGTTTGTTGTTTCAAGCTGTTAAACACAGAGCAGGTTTCTTAAATGCCTCTCTGTCCCGCCTCCACACATAACCAGCTGAATATAAAAAAAGCAGTATCCTTGACTCACATCCGACTCTTCTTGGCAGAATGGCAATGGTACTTGAACTATCTTTTTTATTGGTTTATCTTTGAATAGAATTATTCTATCCAAGTGGTACATTTCACGGGACATGGTTTAATGTGATTATAGATTTATAATAGATGTAGATTGTGGGTTTCTCTTCGTATCGGTTAATGCATGGGGCTTAATACTGCTTCCATATTTAGATCAAGATTCTTATGTAATCATGTAAAGCGTTTTCTTTATTATAACAAGGAAGATCCTTTGAGGTACCCAGAAGACCAAGTCTATTTTCATAAAAATAATCAGTTCATTTACCTTTTAAAATGTGGTGACATTTGCACTAATGGAGCAAAACCAATGGTAGATAAAACTGCCAGTGCCTTAGCAAAATGAAGATAGTGGTAGCAAACGGTACGAGGTACTAGTAGTCACTGTATTTTGAACTACCATGTGCTTGCAGGAAAAAAGCCACTTTCACTTAAGAATGTCCTTAATGAAGCAGTGAAAATGATTAATTTTATTAAATTCTTGGCCTTCAAGTATATGTCTTTTTAATATTGTGTGTGAAGAAATGGGAAGTATATATAAAACACTTTTGCTCATAGTGAAATGTAAGTGATCTTCAGGGAAAGTACTTGTCTAGTTGTTTGAGTTGTGAGCTCGACTAGATGGCTTTTCCGTGGACTGTCATGTTTACTTGAAAGAATGACTGACAGAAAAGTTGGTTATTCAAACTTGCATATTTGATATGAATTTTTCTTGAAGTAAGTAGGCCTGTTATTTCGAAGAATTGATGACTGACAAAAGTTGTTACTAAAGATAAAAATCCCAAAGAAGGTAAAATGGCAAATGAAAATCATAATTTGCAAAACTGTATTTACCACCTTAAGCTTGAAAGTTTCCTAATAACTTACAGACTATTCTGATGAAATTGGTGGTGATGTTAACAAATGTGATTTTTTTTCCCTGAGGTACTGTAATGAAAATAGTCAGCATTTGGAAGATCTGTATAACTCAGTAAACTAATAGTTTCCAAATGATCAATATGTGATATTAGAAAGTCATGCATGGGTAAAAGATTCCTTCAAATTATACAATAGACCAGTGGATTTTAACGTAACAGAGCAAAAAAAAAAAAAAAGTTCATTGGTAGAAGTTTGAAATTTATATGTTACAGTGAACTTTGAAGAAAATAATGCTTATCAAGTAAAGAATGTGTACATTTATATTAAGGGCTATTAAAATACTTCACTATTTTCTAACCAAATATACTTTAACCAAAACAACACGTAGCAGCAGATTGAAAGCTGAAACAGAAGAACGCAGCTGCTTTCTATTAAGGTAGACATTAAGGGGATTTTTTTAAAATGTAAAAAACAATGCCACTCTTCTCAATTTTTTTTTAGAAAATACGGTTTTTTTTTTTTTTGACAAAATGTTATTTGTGTCACCATGTAAAGAATTTTTGTTATATGTAAATTAATAAATATTTAAGAATTTTCTTAGTTTTTTCTTAAAATTGTTCATTTATAACATAATAAATATGGATATATGATCTGTATAAATATAAGCTTTTTAGAGTCTTTAATAATTTCTAAAAGCTAAGTGTCCATGAGAACAAAAGTTATGAGAACTTCTGGGCTATTGGATAAAACCCAAACCTCTAAATATGGTTTATAAGTCCTTTTGTCATATGGCTTCTGCCACCTGCCTTGCCTTCTCTCCTGTCTGACTTCCCTTCCACCGGAAGAATTGTGCTTGTATTCTATCCCCATACCTTTGCTCACTGCTCTGTTGTCAGTGACGGACGTCATGAACATCTGTCTTCCTGCAGCTCTCTGTCTAAAGTCCTGTCTCCCAAATGCCTCTCAGGACATTCATCTTCTTAGGACATTATAAATTCTCCTTTATCTGAAATTAATGTAACCACTTCAGCTCTCTTATACCTATTGTTTGCATGGTATTCTTTTCTGTCATTTATTTTCAACCTACCTGTGTCTTTATATTTAAAATTGGTTTTCTGTTGATAGCATATGATTGGATCTTATTTTGTTAATTTGTCTAAAATCTCTGCCTTAAATGGGAATTTTTAGTTCACTAACATTTAATGTAATTATTGATATGATTGGTTTCAGGTTTACTATTTTATTATTTATTTTCCATTCTTCCCTCCCCCCGTTTTTGATCTTTATCCTTTCTTCTTTTGTATTAATTGATATTTCTGAGGATCCCATTTTAATTTATTCATTGGCCTTTTAGGTATAAAACTTCTTTCTCTCTTTCTTTCTTTCTTTCTTTCTTTCTTTCTCCTTTTCTTTTGTAGTTATGCAAGGACTTTGGTTCTCAGATTTCAGTGTATAACAGAATCACGTGAAAGGTCTATTTAAAACAGTGATTTCTGGTCTCCACCCATTGAGATTTTGATTTGTTGGGTCTAGTGTTGGTCCTGAGAATTTTCACTTCTAAAAAGTTCCTGGGTAATGTTGATGTGGCTTATTTGAAGACTATATATATATTTTTTTTTAATTTTTTTTTTAATTTATTTGACAGAGATCGCGGGTAGGCAGAGAGGCAGGCAGAGAGAGAGAGGAAGGGAAGCAGGCTCCCTGCTGAGCAGAGAGCCCGATGCGGGGCTCGATCCCAGGACCCTGAGATCATGACCTGAGCAGAAAGCAGAGGCTTTAGCCCACTGAACCACCCAGGCGCCCCTTGAAGACTATATTTTGAAAATTGCTCTTGTAAGGTTTAAAGTATCCATCTTGAATTTTCAGTCTATTTAAAATGTATTGATATTGTACTACTTCACATAAAATGTGGAAAGTTTTCATTTGTAAAGGTCCATTTTCTTCCTCTACCTGGTTTATGTTATATTTCTGATATGTATTACATTCACATACATTTACTCTATTTTTATTATTTATTTATTTAAAAAAAAAGATTTATTTATTTCTTTGACGGAGATGTAGAAAGAGAGCAGAAGTAGGCAGAGAGGCAGGCACAGAGAGAGGGAGAAGCAGACTCCCCGCTGAGCAGAGAGCCCAATGCGGGGCTTGATCCCAGGACCCTGGAATCATGACCTGAGCTGAAGGCAGATGCTCAAGCAACTGAGCCACCCAGGCGCCCCTATTCACATACATTTTAAAACCCACAATACAATGTTAAAATTTTTGTTTTAATCAGTCATATGTATTTTAAAGAAATTAAGAGGAAAAAATAGACTTTCATATTTACCCACATATTTGCTCTTAACTATGCTCATCATTTCTCCTAAAGATCCTATTTTTTTTAAGATTTTATTTATTTGACAGAGATCACAAGTAGGCAGAGAGGCAGGCAGAGAGCGAGAGAAGGAAGCAGGCTTCCCGCAGAGCAGAGAACTGATGCGGGGCTTGATCCCAGGACCCTGGGATCATGACCTGAGCCCAAGGCAGAGGCTTAACCCACTAAGCCACCCAGGCGCCCTAAAGATCCTATTTTTAAATCTTGTTTCATTTTTCTTCAACTTAAATAACTTCCATTAACATTTCTTGAAGTAGGAGCTTGGTGAAAACAAATTCCTTTAGTATTCTTTTATCTCAAAGTTGTCTTTATTTTACCATGATTCTTGAAGTGGTGGGCTAGAATTTCAGGTTGACAGTTTGTTTTTCTTTTAGCACATTAAAAATGTTCAGCTGTCTACTGGCCTCCCCTTTTCTTATGAGAAATCAGCCGTCATTGAAATTGTTATTCCCTATATACAATGAGTCATTTTCTCTGGCTGCTCTCAAGAGTTTATTTTTGATCATTAGCAGCTGGACGATGATGTGCCTCCTTTCTTTATTTAAAAAAATTTGCTTGTGATTGGTAAAAAGCATAAATTTAGATACAATAGGTCAACAAATTTGGAAAAAAATTCAGCCATTAGGTCTCTAAATATTTTGTCTTATTTTAGCCTCCAGTTACATGTATATGAGACTTTCTGGTATCATTTCATCCTGCTACTCTGTTCATTGTTTTTCAAAAATTGTCTAGCCTTTCTTCAAATGAGATAATTTCTGTTGATCTCTCTCCAGATTGTTTGACTCATTCTGTGTTGAAATTTATTAAGTCTCTACTCTGAATTTTGTAGTACAGATGTTGTATTTTTCATTTGATTCTTTTTGGAGTTCTTAATCCCTGTTGAGATTTCCTATCTTTTTATGTGTTTTGAGTTTATTTTTCTTTTATTCATTAAGCAGTTATGATAGTTACTTTAAAATCTTTATTTTTAATTATAAACATCGGGGTCATCCAAGGTTGGTCTTCATTGAGTCTCTTTTGTCTTGGGAATAGGTTGTGTTTTTCTGTGTTCTCATTATGTCAAATAATTTTGGATTGTACCCTAAATCTTGTGAATGAGATATTACAAAATTCTGGATGTTGTCATCTTCTTCAAAGATATACTGATATTTTTAGTGCAGCCAGTAAACTTGCTGAATTGATTAGGCAATCTCTGTTTCTACTTTGGTGGGTAGTAAATCAAAGCCCCATTCAGTTCTTTTCATCTTAGCTGGGCTTCAGGGAGTCCGCTCTGTGTATAAATGCTTGTTTTCCCAAAATTTGAGCAATGTTTATACACAGAATTCAGACATTCCTCTCTGGATTTTCTTTTTTTCTGGGATTATCTGTCTGCTCACTTTCCAGTGTCCATGGTTGCCTAAACCTTGTCTTCTAGTTCTTTAAGTTTGCTAATTCTTTGGGCTTTCTGTCGGTTTTAGTACCGACTGTGGCTTCCCATTAAGCTGACCATTGCAAAATCAGGAACCACTCAGTGCCTCCAGGTGGTTGTATTTTTATGTTTGTTTTCTTTTTTTTTTCTGGAGTTTATTATAGTTATTATCTGAGGGAAGATTATTCCAATAGGAATTTCTGTTATAGCAAAAACAGAACTCTCATCTCTCTCTCTCTCTCTCTCTCTCTTTTTGCCTTTTATATTTAAAAAGGCTACCTTTATCGTGAGAAGAAAATAGCCATCAATATATTTCTGTAAACAATTTTTTTCTTTTGTGTTTACCTTAACTTCATTTTGGATTACTGTTTATATATGGCATGAAGTAAGTATGAACTTTTGTCCCTCAGATCACTAAGTCAACATTTTTCAAGGATCCTTTCCCTCTCTCTAACTTTAGTTACCCCTTGTAATTTGCAAGTATTTTCAAACTGTGCTCCGTAGGGCCTTGGAGTTTCCTGGGTTCGCATGCAGCAGAGCTCTGATTGCATGTCTTGTTGGTTATTTCTTAATTCAGTGAACAGTATTTGTTAGCACCTGCTATGTGGTAAGACCATACTAGGCACTGGAGATACGGTGAGAACTAAAATGATTATGGTCCTTGCCTAGGGAGTTATATTGTCCCGTGAATTTTACGTGTCTGACTTCCATGTATGCATTTCTTTTTTCTTATTAAACTTGTAGAACGATAAGAGATTTGGAGATGAACTACTTTATGATTTCAGGCAAGTTATCTACTCTTCAAAAACCTGATATATTCTCATCTTTATAGTGTAATAGTAGCCTCTGTTTAAGAGTGTTGATAAATGGTATAAATTCATATTAAGGAGTCCAGTCCTCAGTAATTATTAATTTACTTCTTTCTTTCCTAACTAATATTTTTTGTGTTGATTAAAGACTTGGAATTTTGGTTAACATTCTTATATCCATTATCATCTGAGTCTTCGGTACAGATTTTTAGTGGGTTATCTAACTTCTTTTTCCTAACACTCTGTTGCTACAACTTTCTCAAATGTCTTTAAGGTCAGCATACCGTCCTGCTAATGCTGAAGGCTTTATCTGCATTCCTCAGGTCCTTAATCTCCTTTAGTTCTTGAATATCCCTGTGTTCTAAGAATTTTCCCTATTGAAATAATTTTCTTCTTTATTTTCCTGTACATCTCTCTTTATGTATCTTTCTTTATTCATTTTCATTCTTAATTTCCAAACTTTAGATATTTTCTCAAAACTCATTCCTACCAGGTTTTATTTTTGTTTTTGTTTGCCTTTCCTCTTCTTTTTGTCAAACAAAAAATCTTTTATCCTCTTCTGTTTGCACATTTCAGCTCTAACCTGTCCGTATGCCCCAGTCTAGCCCTCTACCTGTCTCGCTGTTGGAATGCAGTCCCTTATCACCGGTGTTGTGTAGGGACTTTATTCACTCATTCATCAATCGTTTTTAGCCATTGGATATGCTCTCTTCTCAGATACGGATCAGTGTTCTGTTCTAAAATTCTTTTTCTATGTTCAAAATAATTCCCCTTTTCCTTAATTGTTGGCTCATAACCTCTTTGGAAGCTTTGTGAATATAATCTGAAACTGGCCCTGAACTCAGATTGGAGTAACAGAAAGGTCACTGCAGGTTGGTAGTGAGTGGGCCGTTTTATAAGCAAGGAAACTTACATCCAGGCTTGTCTTGGACAACAGCAAGATAAGTGGGTTCCCGCACCCACCTGCCAAGTCTTAAAAGTTTCTGTAGCGGTCTGGGTTCAGTCACACATCCTGTGCAGTACCGTTCGTCATTATCTCAAGACTCTGTCCTCAGAGCAGCCTCTGGGGGCGGGAAAGGCGAGCAGAACCCACATTCCAAGGGCAGGGAAGGGTGTGGGGAGCCCTCCAGTGTCTGTGTCCAGCTCACTGGTCAACCGGCAGTCATGCCATCTTGACGACCTTCCCCAAGAGATTAATCAATTTGTTTCCATTAGTTGTTTTCTTCTTCTTCTTCTTCTTTTTTTTTTTAATTTCTTTTCAGCGCAACAGAATTCATTGTTTCTGCACCACACCCAGTGCTCCATGCAAAGTTGTTTTCTTCTTAAAGATGCTGTCCATCTTCAGTTACTTGGACTCAGAACCTATATTCCCTCATTTTCACACTGTGTCCAGTTTAGTCCTGTTCTTGTTCAGAAATATCTTATGTTCATTACTTCTTTCTCTAGTGCTGCCATCTAAGTCCTGTGAGCCTATTGGATGGTTTCAAAGGCCTTTGCTACTCTTTTATTCCTTTTTTGCAGACCAGATTGTCTGTCATTATTACATCAATATTCCTCCTAAAACGCTATTTTGTCCTGTGTTTTGCTCAACGTTTTCAGTGGCTTCCGTTTCTTCTGGCAGTGTTTCCTTTGGAGGAAAAATACTCTTGATGGGCCCGCAGTGTAGACGTGAATTATTATAATTATAATGCAACCTAAATATGTCCCAATATAACACTAAAAATAAACCTTTGCACATGCAACTGTATACCTAAAGGAATTTACACATTCATTACAACAAGACTATAAAATGAATAAAATTTAACAACATTGATAAGATAAAGGATGTTTGATGAAATTCAGTCACCAGGTCATGGATATGGTACAGAGGGCTGTGGGCCTGTTCTACTCTTCAGACTTCTGAGAATGTTTGTTTCTACAGGATGCTCTGGTATCATTTCGCCTTCACTTGGTACAAATGTCACTTCAGAACTAGGTCTCTAATTGTCTTTTTTTCTCCATTCCTCAACCTGCTACAATTATGAGAGCACTACCTAGCTGCAGTGAAATAGTAAAACAGCGCACAACCCCTGGGGACTTGGGTGCCAAACAAACATCCAGATCATCCAAAATATATGAGGGTGTGTGTGTGTGTGTGTGTGTGTGTGTGAGAAAGAGAGAGAGAGAGAGAATTTTAGTTGACGTGAAAAAAAGCTTAGAATATTTTTATACTAAAGTAATGGAATCTCAGAATCAGTCCCAGATTCTCAGGATCTGCAGGCCCTATTATAAAAAGCACTGATCTGTGGGATAAGGACCAAATTCCTCATGTTGATATCCAAGACCTTCATTAATTTGGATCAAGTCTCTTTTCCTTTTCAGCTGTTTTTTTTTTTTTAAGATTTTATTTATTTGAGAGAGAGACTGAGAGAGAGCATGAGAGGGGAGAAGGTCAGAGGGAGAAACAGACTCCCCACGGAGCTGGGAGCCCATAGGCGGACTCGATTCTGAGACTCCAGAATCATGACCTGAGCTTAAGGCAGTCGCTTAACCAACTGAGCCACCCAGGCGCCTGTTTTTTTTTTTTTTTTTTTAAACTTCTTTTCTGCCTTACTGTCCTATGAACATGCTCACATTTTCTCAGACCTGTGCCTTCTGTCCTTTTATACCTGTGTCCCCATATGCTCCCACCTATCTACAGGCTTTCAGTACCATTTCATGCTCTCATTTCCCCTTAAAGCTTCTGCCATCCCTTCAGTTATCATTTGATTTTTCTCCTTTGAACTCATCCTTGGAACTCCTATATCGAGTACTTTGGCATTTCATTTTTTTGGTAATTTGCATGTTCTCTACATCATTTGACTTCAGGGGCTTTAAGGGAAAATAGTATCTTAAAGGCTTTTTGCATAATCTTCAGGATCATTGTTGATATTCCTGAAGCACTTACTAAGTGAAATAAATGATTACCGATGATGCTTGATGGTAGGGATTTAGTTTCCCTTGGCGAAATATGTGATTTCTCCTGTAGAGTGTAAGCAAATAACTTTGAGGGAGAAAATTTGCAATTCTAATAAATGAAAATGCCTTGGCAATTTTGTATTTTTGCATCCATTTGTTCTGTATTTTCAGGACTGCTGGGAAAGATCCTCATGGCTATCCGGGATGCAGGTTTTGAAATCTCAGCTATGCAGATGGTAGGTAGTTTGCAGTAACTCATAATCTATTGATAGACTTCTTTTTTTAATATTTTGTATTGCATTTTCTCTATGTACTTGTGAACTCAACACATTAAAAATACAAAGGTATAGTTCCTGACCTTGATAACCTTATAATTAAAAATGTTGAAATTATTTTACCCATATAATCTTTCATTGAGGAAACAAATTCAAATGGTACGCCTAATTCAAGGTTATAAAACAGGTTTATACAGTTCTGGTGACTTTGGTTGCGATATAAATATGGATAGGAACAATGTATTTAGTTCCTACAAACAAAAAATAGAATTAGGTTGAGTAGTTAATACCAAGCTCTCTTGTTGTTCGGTGACTAAGAGGAGCATGGAGAAAGAATCAGTTGAGATTTTTCCCTTAACCAGCGCCTTTTGCTGGTTTCTGGAGTTTCCCCTCAGAACCTTCTTTGGAATTAGCACATTTCAGACTCTGACAGTCACAACCCTTGACCTCCAAAGCCCACTACTGTTGAGAACTGCCTAGTGGATGCGTTTATAGGAAACCCTTCACTGAGGAAACAATGCCCACTTCTGCCGAGCTCATACCTTTGTGTTGTACTTACTGGTGCACTTGACAAAAAACGGGGTACAAGTTGTTACAGGAATCAGATAAACAATTTGGATTTTATAATGTGTGAAGACCAGCAAGTTTATGCTATTTTGATAATGAAATACTGACTTTGGAGCTGAGATTCTTCTTACCAATGTAATTTATACATTCTTTTCCTGAACAGGAGCTGCTTTTGATTTCTGCTAAGTCTTAGAACATCCAGAGTCAGGGGTCGGGGCAGTAACTGGGATTCTGACAGTTTTGTGTCCCTAATTTGTCGGAATGCCCGCAGACCAAAAAAGGGCCAGAAATATCAGCTAGTTTGCAGAGTCATCAGGCAAAACTTGGAGACTAATGAGAAAGGTGATACTTGAAGAATCTTGCCTAAGATTAGAAAGAATTGTTAGCTAAAACGTTCTGAAAGTATTAGCCTCGTGATGTATTCATAGGATTGTAGGACCTAAGCCTGCTTTAAAAATGTGTGTTTTGTAGAAATTTTAGATTTAAACATTGATCTGACTCTAGGCCTGTGACCTAGCATAGTTGGCTAGAGTACGTGCTTGGTGAAAACAACAATAATAATTAAGAAAAGGATTGATTGAACCTATGAGGAAGGCATGATAGTTTAGTGGCAATCACAGTCATTCAGTTTTGGAGTCAAGAAGTTCTATTTCTGAATTGCAGGTCAGCTGTCCTCTACACTTAATGAGTCTGCTGGCCAGTGAGAATGCTCTTATTTACCTCAGTGGATTGTTTTAGGAGTTAAATGAAATAACCTTAGGCAATGCCTTCTAGAATTTTCAGGGCAAATTATAAGTACATAATAAGTTATATATTCTGTTATTTTGTTATATAAAATATACAGCAGGTTGTGGGACTGTAGGATAAAACACTGAAATCAAACAAAATTCACTGCTTGTAATAGCTACGTTGCCTATGAAATAAATCCTCCCAGTTTGAATTATTTCCCGGGTAGGCAAAAATTTCTCCATGATCTTCATTTCTGGTGACAATAAAGAAACAAAATAGGGGACAAAATACTTTTTTTCAGAGGCTATTTTTTTCAGAAATTTGAGGTCTTATTAGTTCTTGAGACCCTAGAACTTAATGTAATTTTATTTATTATTATTTATTAAAAGATTTTATTTATTTATTTGACAGAGAGACATTACAAGTAAGCAGAGAGGCAGGCAGACAGAGAAGGGGAAGCAGGCTCCCCGCTGAGCGTGGAGCCCGATGCGGGGCTCGATCCCAGGACCCTGAGATCATGACCTGAGCTTAAGGCAGAGGCTTAACCCACTGAGCCACCCAGGCACCCCAGTGCAATTTTATTTTTAACCAATTTGAATCCAGCCTGGATAAGAGTCTTTATAGGTTTATCTTACAAGCATACTCTTGCTATTCTTCTTGAATTTGGGTTTCCAGACAATTTGTGTAAATGCTTTACTGTGAACCAGACTAGGGATTTTTCTGAATGCTTGGGAGGAAAAGGGTATTATTTTTGGCTGTTACAAAAGCTGAAGTACTTTTCATTAGTAATATTTCTTGGGCCACTAATCTATCAGTAAACAACATGACATTGCATCTAAATTTTTCATGTGTGAAGAATGAAGTTTTATTCAAAGAGGAGAGGTATAATGTAGTGGCTAAGAGCATGACCATGGGGTCAGATTGATTGAGACAGAACACAGATCTGACAGTTACATAGCCTTGTGCTACATAACTTAGGTCATGGGGTTGTTGTGAGGAGTAAATGAGATGAGGCATGTACAGGTCCTAGAACAGTGCTTGATGCGTTAAGTACTCAGTCAGTGTTACCCATTATTTTTACTAATGAGTTGATCTTTAACAACACTTTTTCTTTTTTCTTTTTCTTTTTTTTTAAGAGTTTATCTATTTATTTGACAGACAGAGATCACAAGTAGGCAGTGAGGCAGGGCGGGGGGGAAGCAGGCTCCCCGTCCAAGCAGAGAGCCTGATGCAGGGCTCGATCCCAGGACCCTGGGACCATGACCCCAGCCGAAGGCAGACGCTTAACCTACTGAGCCACCCAGGTGCCTCTAACAACACTTTTTTGAGTACTTAATTTGTGCAACGTTTATATTTTAAAGTAAAGAAAATATATCCAAGGGATCATAAATGCTGAGTGTGGTTCATTTATGTTCTTTGGTGGTTGGCTTGATAAGTTTTGTTTTGTTTTAATCCAGTTCAGCATGGATCGAGTTAACGTTGAAGAGTTTTATGAAGTTTATAAAGGAGTGGTGTCTGAGTATAATGTAAGTATCAAAGTAAATGTCAAGCACTGGTACCGAAGACAGTTTGTGCATCTTAAATCTGGGGCATCTCAGTATAATTTATAATCATGAAAGTAGTCACAGGTCTGCCAGTTGCCGTCTGATCGTACCTAGTGACTGAGGCGTTCTTATCTCTTATCTCTGAGAGCCACTGGATCAGTTTTTAAAAATCTTATTGTTTCATTTGTGAAACAAAAACATACCACAGTGCAAAAAAAATTGCTGGGATATTGACACATTTGGATAGTCTCTGTGGAAGTTTGTCATATTCTCAGGGTGGAAGACTCTCCAAAATGCCTTAGAAACTTAAAAGTGAATAATTACAGTATAACAGCATAGCAGCATTTAATGTCTACTTTAATGATATAAATGCAGGTAGAATCATCTGAAAATGTGACTGAGTCTGAAGAAATAAGATTTAGAAGGAATTGGTCAGAAGGCAATGAAATATGTTCTTGAAAACAAATGACTATATTCAAATAAGCCAAATATTGTTCCTTAAAATAAAACATAGTAGATATTTGATCAAAATTAGTTTCCTTCCCCCTCTTTATAAAAGTATCTTAGATACCTTTGTGCTGGTGGGCTGCCTTCTCATCTACATTTTTGACAGATTTGACTTCTTCTTCTTTTTTTTTTTTCATAAAGTTAATTGTTCTTGACAATGAGACTAGATTCTCCTTCCCACTTCTCTATGACTTTTCCTTTCAGCCTTCCTTAGAAAGGACAAATGCACTGGTCTGAGAACTGGCCTGAGCCTTTGTCTTATTTAGTCCTACAAAGTTAAGACTGTGACATCTTTTTCATGTTCGGCATACTCGCGATTTCCAGCTTTATTTAGAGGAACTGGGGTGGTTTCCTTCTGTTACAGCTTCCCGAACCTTCATCTTATGAGCTGCTTCATTTTAGAGTTATGCCTTTTCTTAAACTGGAAGAATTTTAAAATGTGTTATCTCTTCATTCAATCAGTGACAGACATTCTCCATTTCTTAAATCTCTCTTTTATATATGTTCCTTCTTTTATTTGTTCAATTTTACCTTAAAAAATTTGGTTGAAAACTGTTACTGTCCTCCGTTCAGGTTATATTATAGCTCTACTGCACGTAAGGTAAACCATGGAGACGTATCTTTTGATCATCCACTTATATTTTCACGCCATATCACGTGGTATTGAATTTGGTAACAGATAGTTGAGGGCACTAGTGTTGTGCACACATCTGAGGTGGGCCATAATTCCTTTTGGAAAATAACTTTAAAAAAAACCCTTATCTCTGACTTAATGTGTCCTATGTTGTGCTTTAAAGTACTATACATGCAATTTATTTTTATGTAATATTTATTTAATCTTAGGGTTTTTTTTCTTTTGATTTGGGGGATTCTAGAGTAAAAACAAAAACATCACTGGGTAGATGTGTCGTTTTCCCTAAGAAATCAGGGATTTGAATGACAGTAGCAATGTTACACTGTAATGTCAGGCTGTGCCAGAGTGAATGGTGCTGATGTGCTTTCTTCTGTCTGATACTCTCAGTAAGACAGTCTCTGGAACCACTGTTTAAATCTCGTGATACTCATAACAGAGTATATGGGCTGTTTGGGAAGAAAAAAGCTACAGTATTTCAGTGTTAGCCTTGTCAGCCATATTTAGGAATGCTTATCATTTTTTATTCAGCTTGAAATGGTTTTTTCAGTGTAAAACAAATATTCCAAATCATGATTGGTTTAGCGTATTCTGCTAATGGTAGAACAGACTATGTACGTGAACCAGAACATTACCTAGGTACCTTTATGAGATGTTCTGTGTTTATATGATATAAAACTCTATTGAAACTAAGGAAAGTTTCTTTGAGAATTTTCTCTAGAGGGAAATAAGAATGTTTTTATCCCAGTAGTATTTTGTTGAAGTAACTAATATTCTTATGAATATTCTTATTCTAGTGCTTTTAAAAGTGCTTTTCACATTTATAATTCGGTTTTGTTCAGAGGAAGTTGCGTGAGGATCTGTATCACACACTGCACGTACATGCGGTTGAAGTCTCCGTCAGTGGTTCGTTGGGGACACCAAAAGTCAGGTAGCAGGTACTGGTTCTCACTTCTATTGTGACCATTGTATTTCCCAGAAGGCCTCTTACTTCTCAGGACAGTTGATATTCAGGACTCGAGTTTAAGCTCAAGGAATAGGTAAATATTTAAACACTGCATACGGTCTAATTCAAGAAGAAGACCCTGTGAAATCATCTGAAGAGGCAACATAGTCTAAAGGGACAAAAACATGTGATTTGATTCTTACTCTGATTTTTTTTATTAATTAATTTATTTGATAGAGAGAGAGATCACAAGTAGGCAGAGAGGCAGGCAGAGGGAGGGAGAGGAGGAAGCAGGCTCCCTGCTGAGCAGAGAGCCTGATGCAGGGCTTGATCCCAGGACCCTGAGATCATGACCTGAGCCGAAGGCAGAGGCTTAACCCACTGAGCCACCCAGGCGCACCTTGATGGAGTCCTTTTGCCGACATGTTTTTTTCTGTCCATTTTGTACATTTGCATAGCCCTTTATGTCTGTATTTTTAATGGTATTTTTGATTAACCCTGAAAGACAAGCAGAGAGGCAAAAGAAAGAAAGGCAGGCAGAATTCACCCTCTCTTTTTGGATGTCAGGTTCCTGCTGCCTTTTGCCCCTACTGAGAACTCGGCTTTTGACATTTATGTGTGGGCAGTACTTCAGTGTCATGAGACAGGAAATCAGACTCAACATAATTATCCATAAGAAATCAATTACATATGACCTTTGCAAAGTAGCAAAGTGACTTCAGGGAGATACCTTTAGGAATTCTAATGAGTAGGGTTCTGTGTGGTGTATTAATCGTGACGCTCTTTCCTTCCTCTTTTTTTTTTTTTTTTTAAACATTTTATTTATTTATTTGAGAGAAGAGAGAGACCATGGCAAGGAGAAGGTCAGAGGGAGAAGCAGACTCCCCATGGAGCTGGGAGCCTGATGTGGGACTCGATCCCGGGACTCCAGGATCATGACCTGAGCCGAAGGCAGTCGCTTAACCAACTGAGCCACCCAGGCGCCCCTCCTTCCTCTTTTAACTTCTGGCATTTCTGTTAGGTGTGATGACTGAGTTCCAATGGATATTTAAATATTGTTCTGTAATAAATTACCTTTATTTTGCTTGGTCATTGTGTATCGTAAACTCTCCAAAGTCATTGGAGTGGCTCACATGTCCCTGCGGGGTCTGAGCCCCTCTCTCACTGCTTTCCTGTGGTCTCGCTTTGGCTCCCGAGACCTCCTCCTGTGCGGATCTTCATACACACAACTCCACTTCCGCCTCAAGGTCTCGGTGTTTATTTTCACTTCTTCCTGAAGTATTTTTCCCCCATGTACGGAAGAAAAGAACATTCGTTGTGTGTCCCAGACACTGTGAGAGCCACTTTTCTTTGATCGTGTTTTTCATCATACCGCTTCTCATATAGCTAGGAACCTTCAAAGAGTTTCCTTCTTCCAGGTCCCCCTCTGTATGTGCCATGGTTGTCACATGTTTTCATTTCTATTTATATTTTAAACCCTCTAATGCGTTTTTAATATTTTTGCTTTAAATAATTATCTTTCACACCAGCTAATAAAATGTATTTTATATTTACCCACATGTTTACCATTGTTTTGTTTAGATCCCTATTTTCATCTGGTACTTTTTTTTCCTTCTGTCTGAGGAACTTCCTTTAACATTTTGCTGCTGATAGTGAATTCTCTCACATTTTGTCTGTCTGAAAAAGTTATTTTTCCTTCATTTGTGGAAAATATCTTCCAGGGAGCCTGGGCGGCTCAGTTGGTTAAGTGTCCAACTTTTGTTCCAGCTCCAGTCATGATCCCAGGGTTGTGACGTTGAGCCCTGCATCGGGCTCTGCTCTGGGCGTGGAACCTGCTTAAGTTTCTTTCCCTCACCCTTTCTCTCTTCCCCTCCCTGCCCTTTTCCCTCTCTCTCTCAAAAAACAAGCAAACAAACAAAAACCTTTCTACCTGGGTATAGAATTATAGATTGACAAATTTTTGTTGTTGTAATTTACATCTTTCTTCTACTGTTTGATGTTTTCTTTTTTTGCAGAGGGTTATTTTAAGGGATTTTTGTTATTAGGGTTTTTTGGTTTTAGCGAGATTAATTATTGGCTCACCGTACTCTGCATTTATTCTCCTTGGACTCTGTTGGATCTGTTGGCTATGCGTTTTATCAAATTCTTGGAATCCTTATCTGTTCCTCACCCCTTTTTTCTTTTTCTGGGACTCCCAATTATGTACATATTAGACAGCTTGTCGTTGGAGAAACAATTCCCATGGGACATTTTTATTTACTCTTTCTCTGTGCTTGCTTTTGAGTAATTGGTATTTCATGTCTTCAATATTATTGTCCTTCTGCGGTATTTTGTTTTGCTCATCCCATCCAGTGTATTTAATTCGGATGTAGTTTTCATCACTAGAAGTTCCATAACGATGCCCCATTATTTATTTTTATTTTTTAGAAGATTTTATTTATTTATTTATCTTTGAGTCTTTTTAGTATCATTGATTTTCTCTGCATCGTGTCCATGTTTTCTTCCTCTAACTTGCATATATAGCCTGTTTTAACATTCTGTGTAGCCAATATCACTCTGCCATTGCTACATCTGTATCAATTTATTGAGTTTTCTTCTAGTGATGGTTCATATTTTCCTATTTCTTTGCATGCCTAGTAATTTTTATTGGATTCTGGATAATGTGAAATTTATGATGTTACGTGGTATGTATGTCATGTTGATTTGAAGAGTTTTTGCCATCATTTTGGCCCTCACTGAAGTTATTGGGATCAGTTTGATCTTTCGAAGTCTTGCTTTGAGGCTTTGCAGGAGGGGTACAGAGCACTCGGTACAGAAGGCCAAGTCTTACAGTGCAGTGCCCTTCTGGAGGCTCCACCTGGTGTACTGTGTGCATCAGGCACGTATCGCACGCATCAGGGCTTCCCGCTCCCGCTAGTGGAAGTGCAGAGTCTTCTCAGCCTCGTGCTCTCTCTCTGAACGGTTTCACTTAACTGCTTCTGGCAGTGCTCTTCTTGGCTTTGAGTAGTTTCTTCCGCACGTATACAGACTCCTAGCCAGAGACTTATGTGAACTTCTCTGCAGATCGCCGTAGCTTACTTTCCCCGGGTTCTCTCATGTCCTCTTGTAATCTGTCTCGCACATTAGAATGTAGCTAGAGCGACAGGGTCTCCCTGAACTCCTGTCTTTGTTTCTTCTGCTCAATGAGGGTGTTGGGCTGTGTTGTGTTTCCTGTCTGTGTCCCGTTGTCTGGAAAATTCTTCCAGGGAGTAAGATGGGGCAGTCGTATGGCTTCCTTTGTTTGGTTCTCTTCCATCAGGAATCATAATGCTGTGCTGCTGTTTGAGACCTGTTGTTTCATACATACTGTCTCATTTCTAGGTGTTCAGTGTGAGAGAATCTGGTCCCTGTTTTCTTCATTTCTGAAAATGATTATGATTTTAAAAGTGTCTTTGGAAGAAACACTTCAAAATTTATATCTTTAGAAATGTTCATTTGATAGGACTTTGTGTAAGAGGAGAGGCCTTTAAAAGGAACATGTATTAGATGCTCATTTCACGAGTGAAAGTGCATTAACGTGACGCAGTGGTAGGAGCTGGACGAGGGAACGTTTCTAAAACACATTTATGCAGGAGAAATGGACAGGATTGGGGAGCCCCTTGGCATGTGGGGCCAGGAGGATTCAAAGATAACTAAGATTTTAAGATTTGGAATAGTGATGGAATTAAAGGAGGATGAATAAAAGATTATTAATTTTTACTGATTTTTACATGTTCCTTTATATTGTACATCATAGGAGATGGTGACAGAAGTGTGTTCCGGCCCTTGTGTAGCAATGGAGATTCAACAGAATAATCCTACAAAGACATTTCGAGAATTCTGTGGACCTGCTGATCCTGTAAGTTAGTGTTTAAAATACTAATCAAGCTTGTTTTATTCACTAGCTAAGTATCTTAACAGGTCTTTTTGTTTGTTTTTGTTTTTAAATTTTTTTATTTTTTTTAAACATATAATGTATTTTTAGCCCCAGAGGTACAGGTCTGTGAATCGCCAGGTTTACACACTTCACAGCACTCACCATAGCACATAACCCTCCCCAATGTCCATAACCCCACCACCCTCTCCCTTAACAGGTTTGATAGTTTTAGTTTGTTCTTTAAAAGAACTGATATAAAAATGACTAAATCAGATGAATTTTTATTCAGAATAGCATTTTGAAAAATTTATTATATAATATTCCAAGAAAAAGTGAATTTTTTGTTAGCCTAGTAACACTATAGGATGGGCAGAAAGCTTTATTGTGGCACTTTCTTTTATTGTTTCTTCTTGCTATATTGTCTAGATAAATAAATTTATCAAGCCCTCTGGTAGAAATTATCAAAGATACTAATTATCCTTGGACATTGGGGGACTCTAAGTAAAGCTCTCAGTGTACAGAATATTGACATGATGGCCTCATACCGTAAATGCGAGCCCTGGCACTCACGTGAAACCTGATATTCTCTAGTACGCTTTCCATTTTGCTTCTGGTTTTCTTCATACAGACATTGGGTGGAAAAAGGGCTGAAGAGGAAGGGGATGGACCTAAAAGGCAAAAGTAGCATTAGAATATGTATAAGCAATCTCCCTGCAGATGTTAAACGCTGAGTAGTAGTGTGGGAAGCATTACTGATTTTAAACACTATAATTTTTAAAAATATTTGATTGATTGATTGATTGATTGATTGGAGAGAGAGCTCTTGAGCCAGGGGAGGCAGAAGGGGAGAGAGAGGGATGAGCATACTGCACGCTGAGTGTGGAGCTGACCCGGGGCTCGATCTCATGACCCTGAGATCATGACCTGAGCTGAAACCGAGTCCGATGCTTAATGTGCCGAGCTACCCAGCTGTCCCTAACTATAATTTAAATTCATTCTCTTTTCTTTATTTTACTATCTCTTGTAAATAGTTTGTTGGATATGAGTGTCCAGTTTACTTAGTCCAGCAGCATTTGTGGAGTTCCTGCAGTTGGTGGGTAGTAAGTAACGACACCTTTTAAGAAATCAGCTCGTGTGAGTGCTTGCTGCCGGAGTAAGCTCTGTAGGGGAGAGCGGCACACCTGTTCTCAGAGACTGAAGAGCACGCGCGTAACGATCTTTTAGAACACTTGCAGGGAAACTTACGATAAGGACTAAAATATTATTAGTTCAAGTAAAACGTAAATGTTGAAGGATTGTTTAGTAAAAGGAGCAAATGATGCGACCTGGGGAAAATTGGGAAAACTTACTCAGAGGAAGAGAGTTGTGCCGTAGGGATTTTAAGGACGAGTGAGGGCAGGAAGAGAAAGGGGAGGGTTCTGAAGCATGTGCAAAGGCTGCAGTGAAGGAATTTACAAACTTGCTGTGCTGTACAGCAAGGATATTTGCTTCGCTCAATAGGAAGTGCATACCTGAAAGCACAAGGAAATCAGTTTTTTTAGACAGAGGAAATAAGGTAGCAGATGCTGTAGAGATGAGTGTGGGATGGATGGCCCTAAAGGCCGGGCTAAAACTGTGGGTTCTGTGTGAGCGGAATTCCAGGTGGTGGGAAACAGTACTTCCCCGTACTTAGCTTGATTGTGAGCACATGGAGTCAGGCTCTTGATGCAACAAGAGCGAGCTAAACCGGAAGAGATTAAAGGTAGGGGCTCCAGAAGCAGTTACGAGCAGGCCTGATGACACCATTGTTATTTTTAATTATTATTTTGTCATGTTAGTCACCATACAGTACATCATTAGTGTTTGATGGAGTGTTCCATGAGCCATTGTTTGCACATAACAACCAGTGCTCCATGCAATCCTTGCCCACCTTCATACCCATCACTGCGCTAACACATCCCCTCACACCCCTCCCCTCTGAAACCCTCAGATTGTTTATCCCAGAGTTCATAGTCTCTCATGGTCCGTCTCCCACTCCAATCCCCCCCCATTCATTTTTCCCTCCATCTCCTAGTGTTTTCCATGCCTTTCCTTATATAGTTCCACAAATAAGTGAAGTCATATGATAATTGACTTTCTCTGACTTATTTCACTCAGTGTAATCACCTCCAGTTCCATCCATGTTGGTGCAAATGTTTCATATTAATCCTTTCTGATGGCCGAGAATATTCCATTGTATATATGGACCACATCTTCTTTATCCATTCTTCTGTTGAAGAGCATCTCAGCTCCTTCCACAGTTTGGCTATTGTGGACTTCACTGCTATGAACATTGGGGTGCATGTGGCCCTTCTTTTCACTGTATCTGTATCTTTGAGGTAAATAATCACTAGTGCAATTGCTGCGTCATAGGGTAGCTCTATTTTTAACTTTTTGAGGAATCTCCACACTGTTTTCCAGAGTGGCTGTACCAACTTGCATTCCCACCAACAGTGTAATAGGGTTCCCCTTTCTCCACACGTCACCAATATTTGTTGCTTCCTGCCTTGAAATTTTTGCCATTCTAACTGATATAAGCTGTATCTCAGTGTGGTTTTGATTTGAATCTCCCTGATGGCTAATGATATTGAACATTTTTTCATGTGTCTGTTAGCCATTTGTATGCCTTCTTTGGAGAAATGTGTGCTTGTGTCTTCTGCCCATTTCTTGACTGGGTTGTTTGTTTTTCGGGTGTCAAGTTTGAGAAGTTCTTTATCGATCTTGAATACCAGCCCTTTATCTGTAGTGCTGATGACACCATTAGAAAAAGCGTTGGCAGGACCTACTTTCTATCTTTCCAGGGAGAAGGAAGAGTAGAAATAAGTATTAAATGTGGTTGTGAAAGAGTGATTATTAAAATGTGATCTGATGTAGAGGACCTTAAGAGAAATTGGTGGTTGTTGAGTGTTTATTGATTATTAGTCGTAAGAAATTAGAAAGGGATACTTTTTGGTTACATGAATAAACAGATCTTGATGTTTGCTATTTTTATATCTGATTTCTGTTGGCCAGGACAGGGTTTTGTTTATTGGTTTTTTTAAGATAATTAAAATTGTGAGTGAACAGCTGATTAAACAAACAGGCAAATTAAAGAGAGAAAAACTAGAACAAAAATAGAATGAGTATGTTCATTTTTTCATTCATTCCATAACTATTTACTGAATCTGTGCTAGTATTTATGAATATGAAGATAGAAATCTCAAAGAACTTATGGTGTGTGAGTGAGCAGTATGTATAAGTGGCTAATTTTCACGTTCCATGGCAATTGCAGTGTTAGATGCTTGCACTGAGTATGATGGGAGCCCAGAACATTAGCACTTAGCTAAGCCTGGGAGGGGCAAAATAGCATCAGGGGAGACCTCTTGAAGAACATGACTTCTGAGGGGAATTGCAAGGAATGACTAGAACTTAGCTAAGTGAAGAAGGAAATGATACGATGGAACTTAGGGAAGAATAAAACAGATTTGCTTTTAGGCTACAGCAAGATCTTTATCGTTACTATAGTTGAAGTATTCAGCAGTGAATGATAGAGAATGAAGATCATCAGGAAGGAGTTTGGAAGAGAAGGAAGAGTCCCAGCAAGAGAGGTTTGCGGATGGCCCTCTCTTTCTAGATGTATATTCAGTGAACATTTACAGAGTGAATAGTATACACAGGGCTTGATCCCATGGCTGGGCCTTAAGAAAGAAGACTAGAACAAGGTATCTTTCCTTAAAGAGCTCATAATCTCATGAGAGTTTCGTTTGGAAACTCTTCCCTCATTAAGCATAGTTGGAATTACTCTATTTTTTTTTTTCATTTTAGTTGTCCATGAGCCCCTTATAGCATTATAAAAAGTTGTACTAATAGGAATATTAAAATTTGGTATGAATTTAACATATAAAATGTTAATAGTGTTTGTCTTTGCATGGTTGAAATATGATAATGTTAAATTCCACTTTCCTTTATTTTACCAGTTTTCCTTAAAGTACTTCTATTACTTTTACAATAAGAATAAGAATAATGCCTTTTAGGGATGCCTAGGTGGCTCAGTGGGTTAAGCGTCTGCCTTTGGCTCAGGTCATGATCCCAGGATCCTGGGATCAAGTCCCACATCAGGCTCTCTGATCAGCGGGAGCCTGCTTCTTCCTCTGCCTGCCACTCCCCCTGCTGGTGCACTCTCTGACAAGTAAATAAAATCTTAAAAAAAAAAAAAAGAATAATACCTTTTATTTTTTCATAAAACTTGGAAGTGAATGAACTTTTTTTTAAAAAAAGATTTTATTTATTTATTTCACAGAGAGATCACAAGCAGGCAGAGAGGCAGGCAGAGAGAGAGATGGGGAAGCAGGCTTCCTGCTGAGCAGAGAGCCTGATGCGGGGCTCGATCCCAGGACCTTGAGATCATGACCTGAGCTTAAGGCAGAGGTTAACCCATTGAGCCACCCAGGCGCCTCATGAATGAAGTTTTAATTGAGGATTTGGTCCTGATTTGGGATGGATTCTCCTCTTGAGTCTCAGAGTCTTGAATTATATACTAAGTGCAGGTACAGGATATTAGCCAGGATCATGTGCCTTTGATGGATATATATATCCCCTATATATTTCCATATACATGGATATATATGTATGTCCATATATATACATACATGTGTGTGTGTGTGTATCCCCATATAGATCCATATATATATATATATGTCAGAAGAAATATCATTAGTAGTTATAGTCAAACTTTACATTGGTGATACTAAAATCGTTTTTACAGTTTGTTCTCAGACTTTGGTTTATTTAATTCTTTATCCACTCCCTTTCTTTGTCCCTTTTTTTCCACCCCACCAGCAAAGTTGTAAGCATTGAATGCTTACTGCATGTCGTCACTGTGCTAAGTGCTACTAGATTTATAGTAATGATCGAATAAATACAGTCCTTATCTTTGAGGAACTTATGGTCTAGTTTTAGGGGGTAGAATTGATAACTGGCGGTCGACTCTAAATTGCCAGGGTCTAGTCTGTTCATGTGTTGCATTAAAATAATTTAGAAATTCATTTCATCACTCTATGGTCATTTCCATATCTGAAGAGAGACTGTGGGTTACAAAACATATAAATATAGTTAGTGTGTGGGAAAAATGCAAGGTATGCCATGGCCATACAATTAATTTTTGGTAAGTTAATGAATAGACTGGCTTATATTTTCATGTGTGCCTAAAATCTGGTATTGTCATTATTTAAAAATATTTCATCTACCGGGGCACCTGGGTGGCTCACTTGTTAAGCGTCTGCCTTCCGCTCAGGTCATGATCCCTGGGTCCTGGGATCAAGCCCCACATCAAGCTCTCTGCTCAGTGGGAAGCCTGCTTCTTCCTTTCCCACTCCCCCTGCTTGTGTTCCCTCTCTCGCTCACTGTATCTCTCTCTGTCAAATAATAAATAAAATCTTAAAAAAAAAATAAAAAAAATATTTCATCTACCAAAGTGAGTTCTTTTTTTCTTTATTCCTTTCTAAGATGTAGAACTATTTCTTAAGTTGATTCAAAAGAAGCTTCAGTCTTACAGTGACCGTTAGACCGCTTGGTAACTATGTATGTATGTTGTGGATTGACATCACTTTCATCATCGATGTCCGCACTATTGGCAGGTTCGGTCTCTTATAGCTGGAAGGAATCACACATTGTGTATGAACAGAATTTATTCCAGTCTCTCTAGAAGTGGTCTGCGAGAAGGGGTGGTTCACAGCACAGGTCACTGGTGGGGAAGAGTATGTTAAACTTTCTGCTTTTATTTATTTACTATATAAAAAAGAAAAATTAAGTTTTTAAAAAATTTAATGTATAGACTAGTAAGAGTGCATTTATACAACCTGTTAAAATATATACATGTTTTGATATATTTACATATTTGACAAGGGTGCTTGAAAAATACTGGAGTCTACTGCATAAAAGGGAAAAAATATCACAAGTTTCTTTACAGTCAGAGAAACACTCCCTCGCCACACCATCTCCTACAAAAATCTCTTAGACAGAAAACCTGATTTGCCTCTGGAAGAGGTTCTGATAGCACCTGCTCAAGAATTGCACTGTTGAGTAGCTTGGTAGTTTTCCTGCTGAGCCAGTCATTGGGAAACTGAAAATCATCAAAGAAGCAGTAAATTATTTGGAAAAATTGTGCAGAATATATTTGTTCTTGGACTGGGGGGGGTACGACAAACCAAATAACCTCACATCAGTATGCCTTATCTTATGAAAAATATGTTTGTAAAATATTTTATGTGAAGGATCTTATTTAAGGGAATCTGAATTTTTGGTGATTACCTGTCCCCACGTGCTGGTATACTCTGATAACCTTTACCCCATGGCCAGGTTGAAGTAAGAGTTAAATATTTTCACACACAAAACGTGGCTCTCAAAATTTTTTTTTTAAAAGATTTTATTTATTTGACAGAGAGATTACAAGTAGGCAGAGAGGCAGGCAGAGAGAGAGGGAGAAGCAGGCTCCCCACTGAGCAGAGAGCCCTATGCAGGGCTTGATCCCAGGACCTTGAGATCATGACCTGAGCTGAAGGCAGAGGCTTTAACCCACTGAAAATTTTAATGGTTTCCCATTCATTTCATTGTCAGAATGGTATTTCACCCATTACTGAGTAGCCTTTACTGATTTTAGGATTAAAGTATCATAATATTTTGAAATACATGCTCCTTTTTCATGAATGTGCAGGGAGTTGTGGTAAACTTGGAAAAGAAGTGCTTGGGAGCTGATGTCTGTTTGCTTCTGTCATCTTCTGACTCCTGGTTACATTCCTTTATTCCCTGAAGGCTGCAAACCCCTGATTATAGTCTTTCTCTTCATCCCAGCTCTTATCATCAGCTTGGGCACAATAACATCCATGTGAAAGACTCGCCCAGCGCTTGGCCTCAGGGCTGAACAGACCATTTCTGTCATTCATCTCGAGTCAGTCGCTTCCCAGTTTTCTTCCACAGCCGTCCTCTCTGTGTGGACAACCGGAGCAGACACACCTCTGTAATCTTAATCCCTAATATAGTAACGTCTCGCATAGCTCTCTGCTCCCCGGGGTCTCTTGACCGTCTTCACAGAGCAGCTCTGACTTGACCGAAACCTCTAGGCTTTGGACGCTTCCATTTTCTGACACTGTAATGCCACTTTCTGAGTTCTTTGTTTGGTCAGCCTAGACGCCATTGTTATCTTTGCCTTTTGTGATATCATTTTCAGCATCTTTACTCTCTTATCCTTTGTCTACACTCCCAAACCCCAAATTTAGATCAATTCAACTATGTGTCTACCTCATGCATATATATATATACACTGAAGGGTTCTAATAGATGAATGTTATACTGTTGTATAGATTCATGTTGATGATCTTTAAACTAAGATTTAACTAAAAATGATGATCTTTAAACTAAGCTAGACCAGTTACTGCCCCCTAGAAATCTTTTCTCGTTTTTCTTCTTCCCTTTCTGCTAATTCTCATAATAGTGATTTTAAACCTCCGTTATTTTCCTCAGCCCTTTTACATTTCATCCTCCTCTCCATAAAAAGATAACATTATCTTCTATTTCATAGAGAAAAATACGGTTAATAATTATGACCTCTTAAATTCTGCCTTCATACCGTTTATTTCTGAACTCACACTCATCTCCTCATTCTAGTCCCAAGGAAATGTGTTTTTCTTCTCTCTCAAAACTCTCTACCTATTCTTTGTCCTTTTCCTCCTCCACTTTGCTCTATTCTTCTGAATTTGTATTTTTTAAATAATACATTTTTATTGTGGTTCTAAAAGTAGTACATGGCTATTATAGAAAAATTAGAAATGAAATAAAGTTTAAATAAAGCAAATGTGGTCCATACTCTTATCACCAAGAGTTACCAATTTTATAAGTAAAATTTGGATCAAAGTGAGTATACTGCTTTGTAGGTCATGATACCCTAAATAATACTGAGCATTTTCTCATGTCATTAGATAATCTTCAATGATATGATTTTGGTAGATTGACTATATGTCATTTTATGGTGTAAAATGATTTTTTTAAAAAATATTATTTATTTCACAGAGAGAGAGATCACAAGCAGGCAGAGAAGCAGGCAGAGACAGAGGGGGAAGCAGGCTCCCCCCTGAGAAGAGAGCCCGATGCAGGACTCGATCCCAGGACCCCGGATCATGATCCGAGCTGAAGGCTGAGGCTTAACCCCCTGAGCCACCCAGGCGCCCCTGTAAAATGATTTTTATAAAATAATATTTAAGATAGGAATCCAGTTTCATTTTTCGGCATGTGATTTTCCTGTTTGCTTAACATTATTTACTGAAGAGATGATCCTTCCCTTACTGAGTATTCTTGGCTTCTCTGTCAAATATTAGTTGATCAAATATTAGTTGATTAGTTGATGTGAGGGCTTATTTCTGTGCTCTAAATTCTTATCATTGTTCTATGGTGTCTGTTTTTATGCCAGTACCATACTGTTTTGATTACTATAGCTTTATAGTAGAGTTTGCAATAAGGGAGTGTGGTGACTCCAACTTTGTTTTTCTTTCTCCAAATTGTGTTGGCATTTGGAACCTTTTTTGATTCTATACAAATTTTAGGATTTTTTTCCCCTATGTCTATGAAACATGTCCTTGAAATTTTCATAGAAGTGATATTTAATGTATAGATGGCTTTGGGTAGTATGGACATTTTAACAATATTCATTCTTTCAATTCATGAACATGGGATATCTTTCCATTTGTGTCATCTTCTGTTTCTTTCATCAGAGTCTAAGAGTTCTCAGTATGTAGGTCTTTTCCCACCTTGGTTAAATTTATTCCTAAGTATTTTATTGTTTTTGATGCTATTGTGAAAGAGGTTTATTTTCATATATTGTTACTGTATAGAAGTGCAGTTGATTTCTGTATGTTGATTTTTGTTTCCTTCAACATTGCTGAACTTACTATTTTAACACTTTTTAGTGAAGTCTTTAGGATTTTCTATATATAAAACCATATCCACAAACAAAAACAGTTTTACTTCCTTTCTAATTTGGCTCCTTTTTTCCATTTCTTACCTCATTGCTTTGGCTAGAATGTCAATTACTGTGATATAGGAGTGGTGAAATTGGGCATCCTTGTTTTATTCCTTATTTAAGAGAAAAAACTTTAAGCCTTTCACCATTGATATAATACTTGCTGTGGCCTTGCCAAATATGGCATTTACTATGTTTCTGATTTACTACCAAATTTTCTTGAGAGTTTTTAGTCCTGAAAGGAAGTTGTATTTTGTCAACTATTTTTTCTTCAGCTATTGGAATGATTATATGATTTTTTTCTTCTATTCTGTTAATGTGATTACTGTCTTATTGATAGGTATATATAGATTCATCCTGACATCCCAGGTATAAAGCCCACTTGATCATGGCATGATTGAATGTGGTGTTGAATTCATCTTGCTAATATTTTGTTGAAAATGTTTACCTCCATATTTATCAGGGTTATTGGCCTATAGTTTTCTTCGCTTGTAGTGTCATTATTTGGCTTTGAGATTAGGGCAATGCCATCTTCATATAATGAGTTTGGGAGTACTCCTTCCTTTTCAATTTTTTGGAAGAGTTTGAGAAGGGTTGGTGTTAATTCTTCTTTATATATTTGGTAGATTTTACCACGAGAATTATCTGGTCCTGGGCTTTTCTTTGTTGGGAGATTTTTGATTTCTCATTCAATGTCATTATTGGTATCTTCAGATTTTCTATTTTGTTATGATTCAGTCTTAGAAGTTTTAATGTTTCTGGGAATTAATTTCTTCTAGGTTGTCTAGTTAATTGGCATATAATTATAATAGTTTATTTGATTCTTTATATTTCTTTGGTATCAGTTGTAATATCTCCTCTTTGATGTCTGGTTTTGTTTATTTAAGTCATTTCTCTTAGTAATCTAGCTAAAGGTTTGTTATTTTTTTTTATCAGTTCAAAAAAAGTAGGTTTTGGTTTTATTGATCTTTTTTTATTGCTTTTGCGGTTTCTATTTCATTTCTTTCTTCTCTGATCTTTGTTAATTTTCTTTCTTCTGCTAAGTTTGGGCTTAGTTCTTTTTTTTTTTTTTTTCTGATTTCTTGAGGTGTAAAGTTAGGTTGTTTATTGGAGATCTTTCTTGTTTTTTGGCATAGGTGCTTATTGCTATGAATGCCCTCTTAGATCTGTTTTTGCTGTAACGCATAATTTTTGGTATGTGTGTTTCCATATTCATTTAAGATCTTTTTTTATTTCACTTTTTATTTCTTCTTTGACCCACTGGTTGTCCAGTAGTATGTTTAATTTCCATGTATTTATAAATTTCCAGTTTTCTTCCTGTTATTGATTTCTAATTGCATGCTATTGTGGTAAGAAAAGATACTTGGTATACTTTTAGATTAAAATTACTAAGGCTTGTTTTGTAACCTATCATGTGATATATCTTGGGGAATGTTCTATAGGCACTTGAGAAGAAGGTATATTCTATTCCTGTTGGGTGAAATATTCTGTATATGTCTCTTAGGTCCCTTTGGTCTAAAGTATGGTTCAAGTTGAATGTTTCATTATTGATTTACTCTCTGGATAATCTCTTCATTACTGAAAGTGGAGTATTGATGTCCTTACTATTATTCTATTGTCGTCTGTTGATCTCCCTTCAGATCTGTTAGTATTTACTTAATATATTTAGCTGTTCCAAAATGAGGGGCATATATGTTTACAATGATTATATTTCCCTGGTGATTTAGCCATTTTATCAGTATATAATGACTCTTAAATTTTTAACTTTAATTCCAGTATAGTTAACATACCGTGTTATATTACTTTCAGGTGTACAATATAGTGATTTAACAATTTTGTACATTCTACTCAGCACTCATCATGATAAGTATATCTTTAATCTCCATCGCCTATTTCACCGTCGCCCCATCCACCTCCCCTCTGGTGACCATCAGTTTATTTTCTATAATTAAGAGTTTCTTTGTTGGTTTGTCTCTCTCTCTCTCTCTCTCTTTTTTTTTTTTGGTTCGTTCATTTTGTCTCTTAAATTGCACATGTGAGTGAAATCATGTGGTATTTGCCATTCTCTGATTGATTTATTTTGCTTAGTACTATACTCCCTAATTCCATCCCTATTGTGGCAAATGGCAAGATTTCATTCTTTTCTATGACTGAATAGTATTTCATTTTATATATTATGTATATATATATACACACATATATATATATATACACACACACACATACATACACGCACATATCACATCTTTATCCATTCATTATCAGTGAACACTTGGGCTGCTTCCATAGTTTGAATATTATAAATAATGCTGCCCTAAACACAGGGGTGCATTTATCTCTCTGAATTAGTGTTTTTGTATTTTTGGGATGAACACCTAGTAGTGTGCTTACTGGATTGTAGGGTAGTTATATTTTTAATTTTTTTTGGGGAAACCTCTATAACTCTTCCACCTTGGCCATAGTAGTTCGTAGTCCCACCAACAGTGCCCAAGATTTTCTTTTTTTCCACATCCTTGCCAACACTTGTTTCTTGTGTTTTTGATTTTCGTCATTGTGACAGGTGTGAAGTGATATCCATTGTAGTTTTGATTTGTAGTTCCCTGATGAGTGATG
Source organism: Enhydra lutris kenyoni (assembly GCF_002288905.1). NCBI lineage: Eukaryota > Metazoa > Chordata > Mammalia > Carnivora > Mustelidae > Enhydra > Enhydra lutris. Next base: position 1,515,123 of record NW_019154108.1, on the reverse strand, counting down.
TTGAGCATCTTTTATGGTGTCCATTGGCTCTGTCTCCTGCCCATTTTTTTTTTAAGTTTTATTTATTTATTTGAGAGAGAGAGAGAGAGAGCGAGGGAGAGAGAGAAAGCATGAGAACGGGGAGGGTCAGAGGGAGAAGCAGACTTCCCACCAAGCAGGGAGCCCGATGTGGGACTCGATCCCGGGACTCCAGGATCATGACCTGAGCCGAAGGCAGTCGCTCAACCTGCTGAGCCACCCAGGCGCCCTCCTGCACATTTTTTATATGGGTTATTTGTTTTTTGGGTGTTGAGCTGTAACAGTTCTTTATATACTTGGAATACTAACTTTATCAGCTATGTCATTTGGAAATATCTTCTCCCATTCAGTAGGTTGCCTTGTAGTTTTGTTGATTGTTCCCTACATCGTGCAGTCACTTTTTATTGTTGCTTTTATTTCCTTTGTCTCCGGAGACATACATAGAGAAATTGTCCTTATGGCTAATGTCAAAGCAATTACTGCCTGTGCTCACTTCAAGGATTTCTGTGGTTTTAGGTCTCGTATTTAGATCTTTAATCCATTTTCGGTTTTTTAATGTGTGTGGTGAAAGAAAGTGGTCCAATTTCATTGCTTGGAATGTTGCTGTCCATCTTTCCCAGCACCATTTGTTTGAAGAGATGATCTTTTTCCCATTGGGTATTCTTTCTTGCTTTGTTGAAGATTAATTGGCCATATAACTGTGGGTTTACTTCTGGATTTTCTATTCTGTTCCATGGATCTCTGTGTCTGTTTTTATGCCAGTACCATACTGTTTTGAATACTGCAGCTTTGTAATGTAACTTGAAGTCTGGAGTTGTGATACCTCCAGTTTCACTTTTCTTTTTCAAGATTGCTTTGGCTATTTGGGGTCTTTTGTGACTCCATACAACTTTTAGGATTGTTTATTATAGTTCTGTGAAAAATACTATTGGTATTTTTATGGTATTTAATGTGTAGATTGTTTTGGGTGGTATAGACATTTTAACAATATTTGTTCTTCCAACCCCTGAGCATGGAATATCTTTCTGTTTCTTTGTATTATCTTCAATTTTTCATCACTGTTTAATAATTTTCAGAGTATAGTTCTTTCACCTTTTTGGTTAAGTTTATTCCTAGGTGTTGTATTGTTTTTGGTGCAATGGTAAGTAGGATTGTTTTCTTAATTTCACTTTCTGCTGCTTCATTATTAGTGCATAGGAATGCAACAGATTCCTACACATTGGTTTTGTATTGTACAAATTTACTGAATTTATTTATCAGTTCTTGTAATTGTTCAGTGGAGTCTTTTGTGTTTTCTATATATCCTATCATATCATCTGCAAGTAGTGAAAGTTTTAGCTCTTCCTTACCAATTTGGATGCCTTTTATTTGTTTTTGTTGTCTAATTGCTGTGTCTAGGACTTCAGTACTATGTTGAATAAAAGTAGTGAGAGTGGACATCCTTGTCTTGTTCCTGACCATAGGGGAAAAGCTCTCAGTTTTTCCCCATTGGTTATGATGTTGGCTGTCGGTTTTTCATATCTGACCTTTATTATTTTTTAATATACCTTCTAGCCAGTTTGTCCATTTAATTTAATTTTTTTTAGTGTTCCAACATTCATTGTTTATGCACCACACCCAGTGCTCCATGCAATACGTGCCCCCCTTACTACCCACCACCAGGCTCACCCAACCCCGCCCCCCCACTCTCCCCTCCAAAACCCTCAGTTTGTTTCTCAGAGTCCACAGTCTCTCACGGTTTGTCTATGTTGAAGTATGTTCCCTCTAGACTAAGCTTGTTGAGAGTTGTTACTGTGAATGGATGTTGTACTTTGCCAAATGATTTTTCTATATATTGAAATGATGATTAATGGTTTTTATCTTTTCTCTTATGAGGTGTTGTATCACACTGATTAATTTATGGATATCGGTCTATCCTTGGATCCTGCGAACAAATCCCACTTGATTTGATCATGTGAATGATTTTTTTAATGTATTGTTGGATTGGATTTGCTAATATTTTGTTGAGGATTTTTCCATCTGTATTCATCAGATATTGACCTCTGTAGTTCCTTTTTTTCTTTTTCTTTCTTTTTTTTTTTTTTAAGTACTGTCTTCATCTGGTTTTGGTATCACAGTAATACTGGCCTCATGGAAAGAATTTGGAAGTTTTCCTTCCTCTTGTATTTTGGAAAAGTTTGGAAAGAATAGGTATTAACTCCTCTTCTTCCACCTACCCCCAGAGGTTGACAGGGCAGAGGGAGAGGGAGGGAGAGAGAATCCATAAGCCAGCTCCATGTGGATCCTGACATGGGGCTTGATCCCACACCCTGAGATCGTGACATGACCTGAAATGAAGAGTTGGACACTTAACTGACTGAGCCACCCAGGCACCCTGGTATTAACTCTTCTTTTATGTTTGGCAGAATTTGCTTGGAAAGCCATCTGATCCTGGACTTTTGTTTTTTGGGAGTTTTCATAAGTTATGTTTTTAGGAATTTATCCATTTCTTCTAGGTTGTAAAATTTATTGGCATACAATTTCTCATAATATTCTCTTATAATTGTATTTCTGTAGTGTTGGTTGTTATTTCTCCTCTGATTTGTGATTTTGTTTATTTGAGTCTTCGCTCTTGCTCGCTTGCTTTTTTTTTTTCTTTTTTTTTAAGAGTTTGGCTGGAGGCTTATCAGTTTTATTGTTGATCTTTCCAAAGAACCAACTCCTGGTTTTATTGATCTGTTTGTTTTTTAGTTTCTATATCATTTATTTCTGCTCTTAATTTTATTATCTTCTTCCTTCTCCTGGTTTGGGTTTATGTTTGTTCTTTTTTTTTTTCTCTGTCCTTTAGGTGTAACTTTAGGTTTTTTTATTTGAGATTTTTCTTGTTTTGTGAAGTAGGCCTGTATTGCTATACACTTCCTTCTTAGAACTGCTTTTGCTGCATCCCACAGATTTTGGGCCATTGTGCTTTCATTTGCATCTGTATCCATGTACTCTTTGATTTCTTTCCATCATTGTTTTATAGAATGTTATTTAGCTTCCATATATTTGTGCTCTTTCCAGATTTTTTCGTGTGATTTCTAGTTTCATATTATTGTGGTCAAAAAACATGCATGGTATTGACTTAAGTTTTTTTGAACTTGTTGAGACTTGTTTTGTGACTTAAAAGGCAAATCTAATCTGGACATTGTCCCATGTGTACTTGAGAATGTGTATTCTGCTGTTTTAGGATAGAATGTTCTGAGTATGTCTGTAAAATCCTTTTGGTACAGTGTGTCATTCAAAGCCATTGTTTCCTTGTTGATTTTCTGTTTGGAGGATCTGTCCGTTGATATAAGTCAGGTGTTAAAGTCCCCTACTGTTACTGTATCACTGTCGATTATATCCTTTATGTTTGTTATTAATTGTTTTATGTATTTGGGTGCTCCCATGTTGGGTGCATAAATATTTACAATTGTTATATTCTCATGTTGGATTGTCCCCTTTATTATTATATAGTGCCCATCTTTGTCATTTGTTACAGTTTTTGTTTTAAAGTCTATTTTTTCCGAAATAAGTACTGCTACCCCGGCTTTCTTTAGACACCATATGCATCATAGATGTTTCTCCATCCACTCATCTTCCATCCTCAGGTGTATACCAGTCTGAAATGAGTCTCTTGTAGGCTCATATAGATGTGGCTTGTTGTTTTTTTTTTTTTTAAATTTTTTTTTTCACCTTTTTTTTTAAAAAAAAAAAAAAAAGATTATTTGTTTTTATTTTAGAGAGACAGAGAGAGAGAATGAGCCAGTAGCGGGAGGGAGAGGGACAAGCAGACTCTGCACCTGGATGCAGGGTTCAGTCCCAGGCCCTGAAATCATGACCTAAGCCAAAACCAAGAGTTGGACCCTTAACCAACTGAGCCACCCAGGCACCCAGTCTTTTGATTGAGCATTTAGTCCATTTATATTTGAAGCAATTATTGGTATATAATTCTGTTATTTGTTTTGTGGTTCTTTTTGTAGTTTTTCTCTGATCTTTTGCTCTCTTTCATGGTTTGTTGGCTTTCTTTAGTGATATAGTTGCATTCCTTTCTGTTCATCCTTTGCATATCTATTACTGATTTTTGATTTGTGGTTACCACTTGTTTTGTATATAACATCTGCATATGTCTACATTAAATTCATGGTCGCTTATGTTTTATCCCATCTGTACTCCTCTTTCCTTCACATCATAGGTATATGGTGTCATATTTTACATCCTTTTATTTTGTGAATCTCCTGTATGATTTTTACAGATATATTTATTTTTAACGCTTTTGGGTTTCCTACTTTTCATACTCTCACTTATGCACTTACGGTCTTTTTTTTTTTCCTTTCAAAGAGTCCCCTTTAATATTTTTGTAGGGCTGGTTTAGTGGTCATGAACTCTTCTAGTTTTTGTTTGTCTGAGAAATTCTTTCCCTCTCCTTTTCTTCAGAATGACAGTCTTGTAGGTTAGGGTATTTTTGGCTGCAGATTTTCCCTTTCGGCACTTTGACTATATCATGCCACTCTCTTCTGGCCTGCAGAGTTTCTGCTGAAATATCTGCTGAGAGTTTTATGGAGTTTCCTTGTGTGTAACTGTCTTCTTTTTTTTGCTGTTTTAAAAAAGAATTTGTTTTTATCACTACTTTTTGCCATTTTAACCCTGTATATCTTGGTGTAGACGTTTTTAGGTTGATTTTGTTAGGGGATCTTTGTGTCTCCTAGATACAAATGTCTGTTTCCTTCTCCAGATTAAGGATATTTTCAACTATTATTTCTTCAGATTTATTTTTTGCCCCCTTTCTCTCCTCTTCTTGGATTCCTATAATGTGAATGTTATTATGCTTGGTAGAGGCACTGAGTTCCCTCTTTTCTCATTTTGCATAATTTTTTTCTCTCTTCTATTCATCTTGATTACTTTACATTACTCTGTCTTCCAGGACATTTGTTCTTCTGCTTCCTCTAGCATGCTATTTATTTGAATGAGTCTGTTTTTAATTTCGTAATTCTGTACTCTTCATCTCTGATTGGTTCTTTTTTATCTGTGTATTAAGGGTCTCACTGATATCCTACACTTTTTGTTCAAGTCCAGTGAGTATCTTTATGATCATTACAATAAATTCTCTATGAGGCATATCATTTATATTCATTTTGCTTAGGTCTCTTGCTGTGGTTTTGGCTTGTTCTTTCATTTAGGACATCTTTTTCTGTCTTCTCATTTTATCTAACTCTGTGTCTGTTTCTGCTCTTGAAGGTAATGACCTTATGAAGAAGAGGTCCTGTAGTGCTCTATAGTGCTTTGTCAGCCTGTTCCCAGGACCTCCACTTCAGGAAGTGTCTCCAATGTGTGTTACATGTGCCCTGCTGTTGTGTCCTATCCCCTGTTTTCTTTAGTCCAGTTATGTGCAGAGAATCTCTGCCTATGTCGGCAGCATTTTATCCCCAGCCTGGGAGGGCACAGTTTAACTTGGTGTACAGTGATTTGCCAGCAAAATGATACTTGCCCCTGATGCCACTAGAACAAAAGCCCCGTTGTCAGGAGGTGAGGTTTTGGCAGGGATTGCTCCAGTTTTCTGGGGGAGGGGACCCGCCTTGCTGGGACTGAGGCCAGCTTGACTAAATAGAACAGATCCATTGAAGTGTGGATGGTGGCAGGGTGCTTCATGTAAGCAAATTGAGTAGAGAGTGTTACGCAATGCTCATTCCCACAGGAGGCCATGTGTGGTGGCGGATGTCACCTACTAACTCCTTTATTCCTGGAGTGGTCTCCCTGTGATCCCTACTTCTCTGGCCATGCTTTGAGATAATGGCTCTCCCTCCAATGTGCCTTGGGCATTTTTCAGACTGCTGCTTCTATGCCGTATCTCTATAGGCTATTTGTTGTGCTGTATTTTTTTTTTTAAAGATTTTATTTATTTATTTGACAGAGATCACAAGTAGGTAGAGAGGCAGGCAGAGAGAGAGGAGGAAGCAGGCTCCCCGCTGAGCAGAGAGCCTGATGCAGGGCTTGATGCAGGGCTCGATCCCAGGACACTGGGATCATGACCTGAGCCAAAGGCAGAGGCTTTAACCCACTGAACCACCCAGGCACCCCTGTTGTGCTGTATCTTTAAGTGGAGACTCAACTTCCCAGAACCGAGCCTGCTGATTTTTAAGGTTCCAGGCTTTAAGTCCCGCTGGTTGTATATACTCATGAAATTTGGTCCCTCTCACTTTCAAGCCGAATGTTATGGAGATTCATCTTCCCTGTGAGGGCTCCAGTTTGAGAGTCTGTTTCTTGCCCTTCCCTGCACCCTGGGCTCACTCCTGACCAGGGACAGCCATGGTCCTCTTTTCTCCCAAACTGAGTTTCTTTTCTTTCTAACTTCTTTAATGTGGCCTCTTCTTTACTTTTACTTGTGGAGTTTGTTCTCCCAGTCTTCAAGTCATTTTCTGAGTCATTTACACTCTTGTGAATGTCATCTAATTATATCTGTGGGATGAAGTGAGCTTACTGTCCCCTTATTCCGCCATCTTCTCAACCTGTACCTCTGTAATGACTTACTTTGCCTTTTGTTATGGTTTTTGGATTAAAGTCTATATTTTACTATATAAATATTGCTACCTTTGTTGTCTTTTGGTTTCCTGTGCATGAAATACCATTTTCTGTCTCTTCAGTCTGAACCTATGTGTGTCCTTAAAGCTATAGTGAGGCTCTTGAAGACAGCATATAATTTGATCTTGTTCTTTAAATCCTTCCAGGCATCCATGCCCCTTGACTGGAGAATTCATCCCATTTACTTTACAGTAATTACTGTAATTATTTAATATATACTATAATACTAATATCCTGTAATTAGTAGGAATTTAATAATTCCTACTAATGCCATTTTATTAATTTTCTGGCTGTTTTGTAGTTCTGGTTATTCCTTTCTTCCTTTTTTGCTGGCTCCCATGTGTGTTGATGATTTTCCATAGTGGAATGCTTTCAGTTGCTTGTCTTGGTCTTTTGTGAATTTACTGTAGGTCTTTGCTCTCCAGCTACCATAAGCATTATATAACTCTCTTAATCATACAATAGTCTCTTCTGGTAACAACTTAACTTTGCATACAAAGTTCTTTTAGTCCCCCATTTCATATTTTTGATGTCACGGGTACCTCTTTTTATGTTGTCAATTTGTTAACAAGTTACTATAGTTATTCTTAATACTCTTGTTTGTTAACCTTTATACAAGAATGAAGTGGTTAATGCACCGCCGTATTAAAGTATTAGAATATTCTGAATCTGACTGTATACTTATCTTTACCAGTGTGCTGTGTATTTTCATTTTTTTTTTTTTTCTCATATTACCACATAGCTTCCTTTCCTTTAAGCCTAAAGCACTTCTTTCAGCCTTTCTTCTAAGAAGTCTGGACTGATAAGCTTCCTCAGCTTTTGTTTCTCCTTCATTTCTGAAGGACAGCATGGCTGGAGAGAGTATTTTTCACTGGCAGTTGCTTTTTACTTTCTTGCAGCATTTTGAATACAATCATCCTCCTCTCTCCTGGCCTAAAAGATTTCTGCTCAGAGAGTTATTGATAGCTTCGTGGGAGTCCCTTGTAAGTTACAGACTTCTTTACTCTTGCTGCTTTTAAGTTCTCTGTGTTTGATTTTTGGCAGTTTTGTTATAATGTGTCTTACAGGGGATCTGTTTAAGTTGAGTTTATGTTATGATCTATGAACTTCATGAATTTGGATGTCCAAATCTATTTCCAGATTTGGGAAGCTCCCAGCTGTTCTTTCTTTATATGAGTTCTACCCTCGTTTCCCTCTCTTCTCTTTCTGGGACTCCAAAAATTTGCAAATTATTTCTTTTGATGGTATCCCATGGATTACATAGCTTTCTTCCTTCTTTTTTCTTTGTTCTCCTTTAACTGGACAATTTCTTACTTCCTGTCTTTTAGTTCACAGGTTCTTTCTTTTGCTTCATCTGTTCTGATATTAATGCTCTGTAGTGCCTTTTTCATTTTATTCATTGTGTTTTTCAGCTCCAGAATTTTTTATTTCTTCTTTTATGATTTCTACCTTTGTTAATCTTCTTGTTTTGTGCATGTATTAGTGTTTTTTTCTGTTTTGTTGAATCGTCTCTCTGTATTTCCTTGTAGCTCATTGAGCTTCCTTAAAACAGGTATTTTAATTTCTTTATCAGGCAAATAGTAGATATTCATGTCTTTGGGATCAGCTACTGGAAGATTATTTTTATCTTTTGGTTGTGTGATGTTTCATAGATCTTTCATGGCCCTTGAAGATTTGTTTTGCTGTCTTTACATTTGAAGTAACAGTGAGAACTGAGTGCCTTCCTTCCTTACTAACTACCTTCTAGAGAGAAATCTCTTCTCTCAGCCTTCCTAGGGATTCTCAGGACTTCTGTGGATACACCTGGTTCACACTTTTGCCCTCTTTTGGCAGAATTCTACAACTTGTATGCCTTCTTTTGATCTCCCAATGCACTAGGCCAAGAGCCAACAACCTCCCTTTTGCTTTCCCAAAGGTTGCCCTGAAGCTCAATTTGTGGTCTCTCTCTGGCTTACAGATTCTTACTGATTTTCTACCAGACTCACTTGCCATCCATCAAAGCTTTCTCTCACTACCTCCGTGGGAAAGCACACAGGATTAGAAGTATGTAGGTGAGGGACATGGAGCACTGGTGTGGTGCCCATGGGCTAGTTGTTGGGATCTGCAGATAGGACATCCCTAGCAGCTCACAATTCAGCTACTTGATGGAATCTGTGGCACCGTTTTTAGAATCCATGTCCTTTTAATGGTCTCCAAGAGTCTTTTACTTTGCCAGCTGTTCCCACTCACCACTAATACAGCTCATGATTTAGTACTTTGAGTGGAGTGAGAGAGAAATGAATTTCTCTGGCATTATTCTGCACAGCTGGGGAAGCCCAGGTGTTCACTCACACACTTTCATTTTCCCTTCTTGGAAGAAATCACAGGGTAGGAATATCTCTCATGGCCCTGAGGTGTGCCGCTTTCAGAGAAGGGTCCTAACACGTAAAATCAGACTGTCATCTTACCCACTTCTGTGCATCCAGCTCATATTGTTTTGTTCCAGCTATGTGCTAGGACTTCTCTACTGGAGACCCATACTTCCACGAGGGTACCTCTGTTCATAGGTGATTGTCTAAGACAGTTTTTACTGGATTTCTGGACTGTGGCCAGGAGGGGCTAGAGTTGGTGTGGGAGTCACTGTGGGGTCCACAACTGGGTTTTTACCTGATGTAGAGGTGGGGAAGGCTCCTCTTACGTCTTTTGATGTAAAGAAAGGCACTTCTTTTCATGATTGGATGTCAAATTGTTGTGGGGGGAGGGACACGATGAAGGAGGTCTTATTCAGCCATGTTGCTGACTTCTCTCCTTCCAGAGCTTTTTAAAAAATTAATATATAATGTATTATTTGTTTCAGGGTTACAGGTCTGTGATTCATTAGTCTTACACAATTCACAGCACCCACCCTAGCACATACCCTCCCCAGTATCCATCACCCAGCCACCCCAGCCCTCCCTGCCCTCCCTGCCCTTCCCTCCAGCAATCCTCAGTTTGTTTCCTGAGATTGAGTCTCTTATGGGTTGTCTCCCTTCCAGGTCCCATCTTGCTTCATTTTTCCCTCCCTTCCTCCCTTAACCCCCTGCCCTGCCTCTCAAATTTCTCATATCAGAGAGATCATATGATAATTGTCTTTCTCTGATTGACTTATTTCACTTAGCATAATACCCTTAAGTTCTGTCCATGTCATTGCAAAAGGCAAGATTTTGGTTGTTTTGATGGCTGCATAGTATTCCATTGTACATATACACCACATTTTCTTTATCCGTTCATCTGTTGATGGACATCTAGGCTCTTTCCATAGTTTGGCTCTTGTGGACGTTGCTGCTATAAACATTCGGGTGCACGTGCCTTTTTGGATCACTACATTTGTATTTTTAGGGTAAATACCCAGTAGTGCGATTGCTGGGTCATAAGGTAGCTCTATTTTCAACTTTTTGAGGAACCTCCATGCTCTTTTCCAGAGTGGCTGCACCAGCTTGCATTCCCACCAGCAGTGTAAGACAGTTATCCTTTCTCTGCATCGTCGTCAGCATCTGCCATTTCCCGACTTGTTAATTTTAGCCATTCTGACTGGTGTGAGGTGGTGTCTCAATATGGTTTTGATTGTATTTCCCTGATAATGCATGATATTGAGCAATTTCTTCATGTGCCTGTTAGCCATTTGGATGTCGTCTTTGGAGAAATATCTGTTCATGTCTTCTGCCCATTTCTTGACTGGATTATTGTTTTTTGGTTGTTGAGTTTGAGAAGTTCTTTACAGATCTTGGATACTAGCCCTTTATCTGATAAGACATTTGCAAGTATCTTCTCCCATTCCGTAGGTTGGTTTTGGTTTTTGCTGATTGTTTCCTTTGCTGTGCTAAAGACTTTTATCTTGATGAAGTCCCAGTAGTTCATTTTTGCTTTTGTTTCCCTTGCCTTTGGAGACATGTGTAGCCAGAAGTTGCTGCATCCAAGGACAAAGAGGTTGCTGCTTGTGTTCTCTTCTAGGATTTTGATGCATTCCTGTCTTACATTTAGGTCTTCCATCTGTTTTGTGTTTATTTTTGTATGGTGTGAGAGAAAGGTCTAGTTACGTTCTTTTACATGTGGCTGTCCAGTGTTCCCAGCAGTATTTATCAAACTGTCTTTTTTCCATTGGATATTCTTTTTTTTTTTTTTTTTAAGATTTTACTTATTTATTTGACAGAGATCACAAGTAGGGAGAGAGAGAGAGAGAGAGAGAGAGGAGGAAGCAGGCTCCCTGCTGAGCAGAGAGCCTGATGTGGGGCTCAATCCCAGGACCCTGGAATCATGACCCAAGCCGAAGGCAGAGGCTTTAACCCACTGAGCCACCCAGGTGCCCCTCCATTGGATATTTTTTTCTGCTTTGTCAAAGATTAGTTGACCATAGAATTGAGGGTCCGTTTCTGGGTTCTCTATTCTGTTCCATTGATCTATGTATCTGTTTTTGTGACAGTATCATGCTGTCTTGATGATTACAGCTCTGTAATAGAGCTTGAAGTGTGGTGTTGTGATGCCCCCAGCTTTGATTTTCTTTTTCAACATTCCTCTTGCTATTTGGAGTCTTTCCTGATTCTATACAAATTTTAGGATCATTTGTTCCAGCTCTGTGAAAAAAGTTGATGGTATTTTGATGGGGATTGCACTGAATGTGTAGATTGCTCTGGTAGCATAGACTTTTTAAACAATACTTATTCTTCCAATCCATGAGCATGGAACATTTTTCCATTTCTTTGTGTCTCCCTCAATTTCTTTCATAAGTATTCTGTAGTTTTTAGAGTACAGAACCTTTATGCCTTTGGTTAGGCTTATTCCTAGGTATCTTATGGTTTTTGGTGCAATTGTAAATGGGCTCAACCACTTAATTTCTCTTTCTTCTGTCTCATTATTAGTGTATAGATATACAACTTGTTTCTGTGCATTGATTTTATATCCTGCCACATTGCTGAATTCCTGTATGAGTTCTAGCGATTTTGGGGTATAGTCTTTTGGGTTTTCCATATAAAACATCATCTGTGAAGGGTGAAAGTTTGACTTCTTTTTTTTGCCAATTTGGATGACTTTTTTAATTCTTTTTGTTGTCTGATTGCTGAGGCTAAGACTTAGTACTATATTGAACAATAGTGATGAGAGTGGGCATCTCTCTTGTGTTCCTGACCTTATGGGAAAGCTCTTAGTTTTTGCTCATTGAGAATGATACTCACTGTGGGCTTTTTATAGATGGCTTTTATGATATTGAGGTATGTTCCCTCTATCCCAGCACTGTGGAGTTGTTTTAAAGTTCTTGCATGCTAATTCTAGCATCTGGTTTGTCTGTGGGCCTACAACTGATTTTTCTCTTGCCTATGGATTATCTACTTTGAAAATCTAGTAATTTGGGGTTATATACTGGAAAATTTTGTGAGATATGTTATCACAGACTCTGAATTTTCTTATCCTCTTATAAAGAATGGTCTAGCGGACAGTTAACATTACTGGTTTTAGGCTTTGGCAGGGTGGATCTGTTTTATGATTTCCCTTAGACATGGGGCGATTTCCTAATTCTCACTGGTGTTTTTTCCTAAGGCATGGCTCTTAGAGGTTTCAGTTGAAAATCCAGCCCAAGGTATTTACCAAACCTTCTACTTTGACAGATTGACACTCTTCATTCTTTCCTGCAGCGAGTAGCTGTTCAAGCTCTGCTTACCTCTTTCAGCCCGCTGGTGTTTGTTTCTTCCATGGCCTCTTTGAAATCTTGCCCAACACATGAGCTTTTAGGGATCAGTCAAGGACTTGAGGGAGTTTGTTTATAGATTTTTTTGGGCTGCCTACTTCTAGGGTTTTGCCACATTCCATTTTCAGCTACTCTGGCTGTCTCAGTCCTCATTCTCTTATTCCTCAGGCCAGTAATACTGAGATGTTCTGCTTGAGCTCTGTCACATAGAATGGAGAGTAACTTCACAGGAAAAACTGTGTTTATTTATATATGAATTTCATTGTGGTTCTTTTCTTTCAAGGGCTGAATCCTTTGATTTTCCTCTGGTCCTCTTTAATTTCTACATATATCAGCCAGAGATTGGGGCCAGAATTGGAGTAGAGCTTTAATTATCTGTGTACTTGTTCATGGTAAGTGAATTGTACATGAATGGAAGCCAATAATAATACAATCATTCTTTTCTTCTTCTCCTCCTGTGTCTCCAACTCTTCCATCTTCGTCTTCCTGACTACTTTATCCTTTAAATGAGGATCTCCTGAGGGACTTCATCCTTTTTGTCTCTTCAAATTCTATAAGCTCTCCCTGGGTGAACCATTGGTGTTAATATAACAGTACGTTATCTACCAATATATTTGCAGTGGACTCTGAAATCCATGATTCCAGTTCAGATCTTTCTCCTGTGCTCCATGTGCTTCTAAAAGTCTATGTTTTCTCCCTCCTCTCACAGATTCTTCTATTTTTATGAATGCTGCTAATAATCATCCTACCTGGAAACTGGAGAATCATCTGAAACACTCTTTTCTCTTTTATTTCCACACATCTCTTTGTGTCCCGAGTCCCTGAATGAATATATCGTTTATATTTAAGTGTATGTTTCTTTATCTTCATCCCCAGTGCTACTTAGTTTATTGTTTATCTTTACTATTTCTCTTATCTCTTAAATTTTCTCATTTGCAGTGTACCAACATTACCAATACAGCACTCTTTCTAAAATACAGGGGAAGAACTACTGGTCAATAGCTTAAAGCCTTGGGGTGACTCCCTGTTGGTTAGTTTACATCTCACCGGAAGGTGAACAGAGTCCTCCGTGGTGCAGCCCTTACTGCTTCTAGCCGCATTTCTTGCTGCCGTTTTTTGCCTTTTTTCTATCCTCCACATTTGTACTCTGCTTTCCACTAATATAAATGTTCATCATTCCTCTATAAATGGATGCCTTTCTTCACTCTCTCCGTCACTTCTGTCTGTTTGTCCTTCTCTACATATAGATACAAGCATAGGCACCTCCTCAACTCCTGAGACTTTGCCCACACATCTGGGGACTGTTTCTGGGCCACTCTACCCTCAGGTAGAATTGACTACTTCTCTTCTGTGCTGTCACTGTACTCTATATATATACTATACTTTCATATCACCTGTTAAATTGTCTGTACTTATTTATTTACTGTCTTAAAAGTCACCCTTAAGACCATGTTTTACTCCTCTTGGTATTCTAAGCACCTCACAGAATGTAATAATGGAATGTTGGCAAGTATTTGACAAATAGTTGAGGAACAAGTATGATGAGTATGTTTAGGTATCATTGCGATAGCTGGTAGTGAGGTCTCATGGTGTTAAGTATGATGACTGTATGGTGGTTATGTAAGAGACTATACTTGTTTGTAAGAAATACTAAAATATTTGGGTAAACATGTCGGCAACTTGTTTTTAAATGCTTGATAGCAAAAACAATTGTACTCTGCACTGTTCTCTAAATTTATGATTATTTCAAAGTAAAACTTAGAAATTAATGTGTGGTCCTTAAAACTTAAAAATAAGTAAACAAGAGACTGTCTTTTTTTCCACTGTATATTTTTTCCTGCTTTGTCGGAGATTATTTGACCATAGAGCTGAGGGTCCATATCTGGGCTCTCTACTTTGTTCCACTGGTCTATGTGTCTGTTTTTATGCCAGTACCATGCTGTCTTGGTGATCACAGCTTTGTAGTAAAGCTTGAAATCAGGTAACTTGATGCCCCCAGTTTTGTTTCTCTTTTTCAACATTTCCTTAGCAATTTGGGGTCTCTTCTGATTCCATACAAATTTTAGGATTATTTGTTCCAGCTCTTTGAAAAATACCGGTGGAATTTTGATAGGAATGGCATTGAAACTATAGATGGCTCTAGGCAGTATAGACATTTTAACAATGTTTATTCTTCCGATCCAAGAGCATGGAATGGTCTTCCATCTTTTTGTGTCTTCTTCAATTTCTCTCATGAGTGTTCTGTAGTTCCTTGAGTACAGATCCTTTACCTCTTTGGTTAGGTTTATTCCCAGGTATCTTATGGTTTTTGGTGCTATAGTGAATGGAATCAATTCTCTAATTTCCCTTTCTGTATTTTCATTGTTAGTGTATAAGAAAGCAACTGATTTCTGTACATTGACTTTTGTATCCTGCCACGTTACTGAATTGCTGTATGAGTTCTAGTAGTTTAGGGGTGGAGTCTTTTGGGTTTTCCATATAAAGTATCATGTCATCTGCGAAGAGAGAGAGTTTGACTTCTTCATTAAGAATTTGGATACCTTTTATTTCTCTTTGTTGTCTGATTGCTGTTGCTAGGACTTTTAATACTATGTTGAACAAGAGTGGTGAGAGTGGGCATCCTTGTCGTATTCCTGATCTCAAAGGGAAGGCTGCGAGCTTTTTCCCATTGAGGATGATATTTGCTGTGGGTCTTTCGTAGATAGATTTTCTGAAGTTCAGGAATGTTCCCTCTATCCCTATACTTTGAAGCGTTTTAATCAGGAACGGATGCTGGATTTTGTCAAATGCTTTTTCTGCATCAATTGAGAGGACCATGTGGTTCTTCTCTCTTTTCTTATTCATTTGTTCTATCACATTGATTGATTTGCGAATGTTGAACCATCCTTGTAACCCAGGGATGAATCCCACCTGGTCATGGTGGATAATCTTTTTAATGTGCTGTTGGAGCCTGTTTGCTAGGTTCTTGTTGAGAATCTTAGCATCTGTATTCATCAGTGATATTGGTCTGAAATTCTCCTTTTTGTTGGGGTCTTTGCCTGGTTTGGGGATCAGGATAATGCTGACTTCATAAAAAGAGTGTGGAAGTTTTCCTTCTGCTTCAATTTTTTGAAACAGCTCAGGAGAATAGGTATTATTTCTTCTTTGAAAGTGGTAGAATTCCCCAAGGAATCCGTCAGGTCCTGGGCTCTTGTTTTTTGGGAGGTTTTTGATCACTGCTTCAATCTCGTTACTAGATATCGGTCTATTCAGATTGTCAATTTCTTCCTGGTTCAATTTTGGGAGTTTATAGTTTTCCAGGAATGCCTCCATTTCATCTAGGTTGCTTAACTTATTGGCATATAACTGTTGATAATAACTTCTGATGATTGTTTCTACTTCCTTGGTGTTAGTTGTGATCTCTCCCTTTCATTCATAATTTTATTAATTTGAGCTTTCTTTTCTTTTGGATTAGTGTGGCCAATGGTTTATTGATCTTATTGGTTCTTTCAAAAAACCAGCTTCTAGTTTCATTGATACATTCTACTGTATCTCTGGTTTCTATCTCATTGATATCTGCTCTAATCTTGATTATTTCCCTTCTTGTGTGTGGAGTTGGTTTAATTTGTTGTTGATTCTCCAGTTCTTTAAGGTGTAGAGACAGCTGGTGTATTCTGGATTTTTCAGTTTGTTTGAGGGAGGCTTGGATGGCTATGTATTTCCCCCTTAGGACCGCCTTTGCTGTATCCCATAGATTTTGGACCGAAGTGTCTCATTCTCATTGGTTTCCATGAATTGTTTAAGTTCTTCTTTGATCTCCTGGTTGATCCAAGCATTCTTAAGGAAAGTGGTCTTTAGCTTCCGGGTGTTTGAGTTCCTTCCAAACTTTTCCTTGTGATGGTCAAATGATCTTCGACAAAGCAGGAAAAAATATACAGTGGAAAAAAGAGAGTCTCTTCAATAAATGGTGCTGGGAAAATTGGACAGCTATATGTAGAAGAATGAAACTCGACCATTCTCTTACACCATACACAAAGATAAACTCGAAATGGATAAAAGATCTCAACATGAGACAGGAATCCATCAAAATCCTAGAGGAGAAAATAGGCAGTAACCTCTTCGGTATCAGCCACAGCAACTTCTTTCAAGATACGTCTCCAAAGGCAAAGGAAACAAAAGCGAAAATGAACTTTTGGGACTTCATCAAGATCAAAAGCTTCTGCACAGCAAAGGAAACAGTCAACAAAACAAAGAGGCAACCCACAGAATGGGAGAATATATTTGCAAATGACAGTATAGACAAAAGGCTGATATCCAGGATCTATAAAGAACTTCTCAAACTCAACACACACAAAACAGCTAATCATGTCAAGAAATGGGCAGAAGACATGAACAGACACTTCTCCAATGCAGACATACAAATGGCTAACAGACACATGAAAAAATGTTCATCCTCACTAGCCATCAGGGAGATTCAAATTAAAACCACATTGAGGTACCACCTTCCACCAGTTAGAATGGCCAAAATTAGCAAGACAGGAAACAACGTGTATTGGAGAGGATGTGGAGAAAGGGGAACCCTCTTACACTGTTGGTGGGAATGCAAGTTAGGACAGCCACTTTGGAGAACAGTGTGGAGATTCCTTAAGAAATTAAAAATAGAGCTTCCTTATGACCCTGCCATTGCACTACTGGGTATTTACCCCAAAGATACAGATGTAGTGAAAAGAAGGACCATCTGTACCCCAATGTTCATAGCAGCAATGGCCATGGTCGCCAAACTGTAGAAAGAACCAAGATGCCCTTCCACAGATGAATGGATAAGGAAGATGGGGTCCATATACACTATGGAGTATTATGCCTCCATCAGAAAGGATGAATACCCAACTTTTTTTTTTTTTAAAGATTTTATTTATTTATTTGAGAGAGAGACAGTGAGAGAGAGCATGAGCTAGGAGAAGGTCAGAGAGAGAAGCAGACTCCCCATGGAGCTGGGAGCCCGATGCGGGACTCGATCCCGGGACTCCCAGGATCATGACCTGAGCCAAAGGCAGTCGTCCAACCAACTGAGCCACCCATGCATCCCAAATACCCAACTTTTGTAGCAACATGGATGAGAGTGGAAGAGATTATGCTGAGTGAGATAAGTCAAGCAGAGAGAGTCAGTTACCATATGGTTTCACTTATTTGTGGAGCATAACAAATAACTTAGAGGACATGGGGAGATGGAGAGGAGAAGGGAGTTGAGGGAAATTGGAAGGGGAGATGAACCATGAGAGACTATGGACTCTGAAAAACAACCTGAGGGTTTTGAAAGGGTGGGGGGCAGGTGGAAGGTTGGGGGAGCCAGGTGGTGGGTATTATGGAGGGCACGTATTGCATGGAGCACTGGATGTGGTGTAAAAATAATGATTTCTGTTACACTGAAAAGAAAGAAAAAAAATAATATCATTGACTATAAAAAAATAAGTAAACAAGATATTATTGTCTCTGAAGTTAAGTCTAGCCTCACTGTAAAGTATGAAAGAAGCAGATTATATATTTCTATGTCCTTCATCCCCTCTCCATAGTCCCAGGATCTCAGGCCTAGGCCTCCTCTACTTCCTTGCTGAACAAATTCTGTAATCAGATCTGGTAAATTCAGTCACACTGAGATGCAAATTACTGCCCAGAATTAATATATAATCACTTCCTAGGGTTTTTCATTTCCTTTTTCTCTTTTAACTGAATGCATTATGTAAAATAAAAATAGTACCAATTTTGGACTTTTAGGTCCCAGGAACGTGACTGGGGAAAGAGAAACTGACAGAAGAAGGAACTTCTTAGTTACCTCCCATCATTCATTTATCCAGAAGTATTTGAGTACCTGCTATGTACCAGCACTATGCTAGATACTAGGGATATACCAGTGAACAAAACAAGTGGGGTGTGTGTGTGTGTGTGTGTTAGAGAATTTCCTCACAGAGCATCAAGCTTACATTTTACGTAGAGAAAGACAATAAATGAAAAAATAAAATGCATACTATTTCCCATAGTATGGAGAAACATGAAAGAAGGAAAGGGGGTTGGAGTTAAGGGGATATATATATATATATATATATATATATATGGAGATATATAAACATATATATATATAAGGAGATATATAAAATATATATATATTTCTATTTTAAATTGGAGTCATCAGCAGAGATGGTCTCACTGAGACAGTGATATTTAAGAAAAGGCTTAAAGGAATAAAAAAGTAAGCTATGTGACTTTCCAGGGGAAGGGCGTCATAAGAGGAGCAAACAGACAATGGGAGAGAAGCTTGATTGAAATAATCCAGAAACCCAGAGGAATGAGCAAGATGGGCATAAGATCAGAGGGAAGGGGGCTGGGACAGATCTTGTAGACCCTTATAATGACTTTAAGCTCTGCACTGTGTGAAACTCTAAGATTTTGAAGAGTTTGAGCAGAATGGTGACATAATTAGACTTCTAAAAGGATCATTGTGACTGTTGTGTTAAGATTAGTCTAAAGGGTCTACAAGAGACTCATTTTGAACCTAAAGATAGATTCAGACTGAAAGTGAAGGGATGGAGGACAATTTTTCACATCAGCATACCTCAAAAGAAAGATGGAGTAGCAATTCTCATATCAGACAAACTAGATTTCTGTAGCAAGAGATACAGAAGGACACTATATCATTCTTAAAGGGTCTGTCCAACAAGAAGATCTAACAATTGTAAATATTTATGCCCCTAACATGGGAGCAGCCAACTACATAAGCCAACTGTTAACCAAAATAAAGAATCATATTGATAATAATATGTTAATAGTAGGAGACCTCAATACTCCACTCTCAGCAATAGACAGATCATCTCAGCAGAAGATTAACAAAGAAACAAGAGCTTTGAATGACACATGATGGACCAGATGGACCTCATAGATGGAGACAGAACATTCCACCCTAAAACAACAGAATACTCATTCTTCATGAATGCACATGGAACTTTGTCCAGAATAGAACACATACTGGGTCACAAATCAGGACTCACTGATATCAAAAGATTGAGATTATTCCCTGCATATTTTCAGACCATAGTGTTTGAAACTAGAACTCAATCACAAGAAAAAAAATTGGAAGGAATTAAAACACTTGGAAGCTAAAGAGTATCTTGCTAAAGAATGTTTGGGACAAGCAGGAAATTAAAGAAGAACTTAAACAATTCATGGAAACCAATGAGAACAAAAATATATCAGTCCACAACCAATAGGATACTGCAAATGCGGTCCTAAGGGATAAATACATAGCATCCAAGCCTCACTCAAAAAAGTAGAAAAATCCCGAATGCACAAGCTAACCTTTATACCCAAAGGAACTGAAGAAAGAACAGCAAATAAAACCTAAACTAATCAGGAGATGAGAAATAATAAAGATTAGAGCAGAGACCAATGAAATAGAAACCAGAAAAATAATAGAGCAGATCAAAACTAGAACCTGGTTCTTTGAAAGAATTAATAAGATTGATAAACCACTGGCCACACTTACCCAAAAGAAAAGAGAAAGGATCTAAGTTAATAAAATTATGAATGAAAGGGGAGAGATTACAACTAAGGCCAAGGAAATAGAAACAATTATTATGAACTGTTATCAGCAACTATATGCCAATAAAGTAAGCAACTGGAAGAAATCGATGCCTTCCTGGAAACTTATAAACTACAAAGACTGAAACAGGAAGAAATTGACAATCTCAATAAACCAATAAGGAATAACAAAACTGAAGCAGTAATCAAAAACCTTCCAAAAACAAGAGTCCAGGGACAGATGGATTCCCAGGGGAATTCTACCAAACATTTAAAGAATAAATAAAACCTATTCTTATGAAGCCATTTCAAAAATAGAAACAGAAGGAAAACCTCCAAACTTGTTTTACGAGGCCAGTATTACCTTGATCCCCAAACCAGGCAAAGACCCCATCAAAAAGGAGAACCACAGACCAATATCTCCAATGAACATGGATGCCAAGATACTCAACATGATCCTAGCCAATAGGATCCAACAGTACATTAGAAGGATTATCCATCACAACCAGGTGGGATTTATTCCTGGGATACAGGAGTGGTTCAACATTTGCAAATCAATCAGTGTGATAGATCAAGTCAGTAAGAGAAAAGACAAGAACCATATGATCCTCTCAATTGATGCAGAAAAAGCATTTGACAAAATACAGCATCCGTTCCTGATTAAAACTCTTCAGAGTGTAGGGATAGAGGAAACATTCCTCAATTTCATAAAAGCCATCTATGAGAAGCCCACAGCGAACATCATTCTCAACGAGCAAAAACTGAGAGCTTGTCCTGTAAGGTCAGGAACATGACAGGGATGCCCACCATCACCACTGTTGATCAGCATAGTACTAGAAGTCCTAGCCTTAGCAATCAGACAACAAAAAGAAATAAAAGGCATCCGAATTGGCAAAAAAGAAGTCAAACTTCATTCTTCACAGATGACATGACACTTTATGTGGAAAACCCAAGATTCCACCCCAAAATTGGTAAAACGTGGCAGGATATAAAATCAATGCACAGAAATCAGTTGCATTTCTATACACTAACAATGAGACAGAAGAAAGAGAGATTAAGGAGTTGAGCCTATTTACAACTGCACCAAGAACAGAATAACCCTAACCAAAGAGGTAAAATATCTGTACTCTAGGAACCACAGAACACTTATGGAAGAAAATGAAGAGGACACAAAGAGATAGAAAAACATTCCATGCTCATGAATTGGAAGAATAAACATTGTTAAAATGTCTATGCTGCGAAGAGTAATTTACACTTTCAACGCCATCTGTATTCAAATACCACTGGCATTTTCAAAAACCTGGAACAAACAATCCTAAAATTTATATGGAAGCAGAAAAGACCCTGAATCACCAAGGAAATGTTGAAAAAGAAAAACAAAGCTGGGGGCATCACGTTGCCTGATTTCATGCTATATTACAAATCTGTGATCACCAAGACAGTATGGTATTGGCACAAAAACAGACACATAGGTCAATGGAACAGAGTAGAGTCTCCATAAATTGACCCTCAACTTTATGGTCAACTAATCTTTGGTAAATCAGGAAAAAATATCCATTGGAAAAAAGACAGTCTCTTCAGTAAATAGTGCTGGGAAAATTAGACATCTGTATCCAGAGGAATGAAACTTTACCATTCTCATGAACCATACACAAAGATAAACTAAAAATGAAAGACCTCAGTGTGAGACAGGAATCCATCAAAATCCTATAGGAGAACATAGTTACCTCTTCGATATCGGCCACAGCAACTTCTTTCATGACACATCTCCAAATGCAAGGGAAATGAAAGCAAAAATGAGCTTTTGGGACTTTGTCACAATAAAAAACTTCTGCACAGCAAAAGGAACAGTCAGTAAAACTAAGAGGTGACCCGAAGAATGGGAGAAGATATTTGTGAATGTCTTATCAGATAAAAGGCTGGTATTCAAGACCTGTGAAGAACTTTTCAGGGGCGCCTGGGTGGCTCAGTGGGTTAAAGCCTCTGCCTTCGGCTCAGGTCATGATCTCGGGGTCCTGGGATCAAGCCCCACATCGGGCTCTCTGCTCAGCAGGGAGCCTGCTTCCTCCTCTCTCTCTCTGCCAGCCTCTCTGCCTACTTGTGATCTCTGTCAAGTAAATAAATAAAATCTTAAAAAAAAAAAAACTTTTCAAATTCAACACCCAAAAACCAAATAATCCATCCAAAAAATGGGTGGAAGACATGAATGGACACTTCTCCAATGAAGGCATACGGATTACTATCAGACACAAGAAAAAATGTTCATCATCATTAGCCACCAGGGAAATACAAATCAAAACCACACTGAGATACCACCTTATACCTGTCAGAATGGCAAAAATTAACAAGACAGGAAACAACAAGTATTGGAGAGAATGTGGAGAAAGGGGAACCCTCTTCACTGTTGGTGGGAACACAGGTTGGTGCAGCCACTTTGGAAAACAGTGTGGAAGTTCCTCGAAGAGTTAAAAATAGAATTAGCCTGTGAGCCAGCAATCGCACTACTGGTTATTTACCCCAAAGATACAGATGTAGTGAATGAAGGGGAACATGGACCCCCGTGTTCATAGCAGCAACGTCCACAATAGCCAAACTGTGGAAGGAGCCGAGATGCTCTTCAACAGATGAATGGATAGAGAAATTCTGGTTCATATATACAATGAAAGGAAAGGATGAACACCCACCATTTGCATCAACGTGGATGGGACTGGAGGGGATTATGCTGAGTGAAATAAGTTAATCCGAGAAAGACAATTATCATATGGCTTCACTCGTATATGGAACATAAGGAATAGCATAGAGGATTTTAGGGGAAGGAAGGGAAAACTGAAGGGAAGGAAATCAGAGGGGGAGATGAACCATGAGAGACTATGGACTCCAAGAAGCAATTTCAGAGTTTCAGACGGGGGGAGGAGGAGAATGGGGTAGCCCAGTGGTGGGTATTAAGGAAGGCATGAGTTGCAATGAGCACTGGGTGTTATATGCAAATAATTAATGATGGACTGCACGGTGACTAACATAATAATAATAAGTAAATAAATAAACATAAAAATGGGTGGGGGACTAAGAATAGCCTACAGGGAGATAAAGGTGGAAGTTGCAATCTGGACCCAAGATGACTTGGGCACTTGGACCAGGAGGGCAGTGGTGGGCATGCTGAGAAGTAGCTAGGTGTTGTTCGTTAGGTTGCTTACCATTTGCTTTTCTTTTTATCTTGAGTGGATGAGTGGATAAAGATTAAAATTGAAGGAATCCTAGGGAAGGGGTATGGCAGAATCCTTAATTCTAGGAGATGGAAATAGAACAAAACAGAATTCTGTCCCCTCTGTTCATTTCATCTCCATCAACTTACGAGATAAGTGGAAGATGAGCACCCTATTCTCTGTCAGTTCAGTGTTTGACAAGTTAGAGAAGGCATTTATGCTGGTCCAGAGATCACATGCATATTCACAGATTAAAGCAGGTGAAGAATTTCTGTTGTTAGTTTTTACTAAAAATTCAAGAAACATTTTTCTTATGGTAATCAACTTAATTATTTAATAAGCATTTCATTGATCTTAGAAAATATAAAAATAAAAATACATTTCAGAAGAGTATTAAATATCTTAAGTGCATTTTTAAAATAAGAAAATTAAAAGCATGCCAAGTATAAGGATTTTACAGTATTATGTAAAAATGCTGTGATAGTAATTAACTTACAATACCTGTTAAGTGACTTAGCAATGGAAAATAATTCTATTGTAAATCATCATGCTTTTAATGAAGAATCATTTTTTTTTACAGAAAAACAAAACAAACCCACTTATCTTATGTCGTATACAGTGAGAGTGACCAACACTGTCCTAGTTTGCCCAGGACTCTCCCAAATTAGTACCCAAAGAGCAGAGTTCTGAGAAATCCTTCATTCCTGGGAAAACTGAGCTGGTAGATCACTCCAAAAAATTTGCCACATTGTTGCATGATAGCTCTTAAGAACAAACTGTAACGAAGGGTCGACATATTCATACTCATTTAAAAGAATTTTTAAATGGATGATGCATTGAGTTAGAAAAGTTGAGAAGTGCAATTAACCTGCTTCCACCTCCCTCCAATAAAATAACTTCAATTTTAAATCTGAAATTTAGTCAATTTTAAAAATCAACTTTATGGGGCGCCTGGGTGGCTTAGTGGATTAAGCCGCTGTCTTCGGCTCGGGTCATGATCTCAGGGTCCTGGGATCGAGCCCCGCATCGGGCTCTTTGCTCAGCGGGGAGCCTGCTTCTCTCTCTCTCTGCCTGACTCTCTGCCTACTTGTGATCTCTCTCTCTGTCAAATAAATAAATAAAACCTTTAAAAAAAAAAATCAACTTTATTTGCTTTATAAGTTAAACTTCCACAGGACTTAGTTTATAGCTAGGGATGTTAAGTTGATGCCCATTTGCCAGAACAGCAAATGTGATTGAAAGCTCAAGTGTAGAGGTCGGGAAAAGGTGCAGAATTGAAATATAAGTAAGGACTTAAAATTATGACTTGCATAAATCTTTCTTGAAGGATGAGAATGAAAATGATAGGAGAATGAGGAGAACATTTTGGAACATGTTCCATCATATTAAATCACATTTCTGAATGGGCAGTTTATGGTAAATATTAACTTGTTCCTCTCAGCTATTCTTTCACATTCGTGAATTAAGCACATACTGAAGACTTGCCATGAACCTGATGTCATACTTACTCATTAGGGATTCAAAGATGAGTAGTCCACAGCTGGGACCCTCAAGGAGCCCTCAGTTTAATGGGAGAATCAAGCAAATTTCAGTGAGGTACGATAAAGAGAGGAGATGGGAGATGGGGGCCCAGGGAAGACTATTTAGGAAAGACTTCCCTGAGGAAACGATGCCTGGAGCTATATAAAGACTAAGTAAAATTTGGCTAAGCCAAGAAGGAAGGTTCCAGAAAAACGAAGAAATCCTACTTATCACTATAGGGTGAGAGAGCACAGTTTGAGCTTCTAATGGGAGAGCAACGCTCTTCCCATCTGCCTTCTCTGTTCCTTTCCACAGGAAGGTCTGGATCTTGGTCAAGAAACTTTACTCTTCTAGGAAGAGGAGTTGTTTTCGAGATTGGGGGTACTTATCTTAAGAAAGCAGTTCCTTTCCAAAGTGGTATCTCTCACACCATCTGCAATCTTGGTCTCTTGCTTCCCGAACCACCTCCCTTTCCAGTGGTATCGGTGATAAGGGTTGGGGCCGCTCATTTTGATTGGGAAAAGGCCCAGTGTTGCTCTCTGCAGAAGCTTCTTCTCCTTTCCTGGGGTTACTTGCCTGTCTTTGAGAAGCCTTGAGGCAGGCCGCTCTCCTGTTGGGTATAACAGAAATTAAAACAACAGCCACCACCAAAATTAACATTTTAATTACTGCCAATGCTAGTCTTTCTTTTCAGGCGGGAAGTGGGTTGAATGGTTTTCCTCTGCGGTAAGCAGGTGAAGCTGGGTGGACTGTGACGAGAAAGCAGATGTCTCTCTCTCTCGCTGAACTATTAAGAAATGCCTAGCGACTTGTGAGTAGGAAGTAAAATGAGCGAGAACTCAAGCCACAGCGGAGGCTAAAATTGGGCAAAAAGACCAAGGTCTAGAGGCTGGGTAGGTGAAGGGATTTTTCAGAACAGTATTTCTAAAATTTAAGTCTAGGATGCCTGGGTGGCTTAGCCAGTTAAGCGTCTGCCTCTGGCTCAGGTCATGATCCCAGGGTCCGGTGATCACAGCCCAGCTGTTGGGCTCCCTGCTCATCGGGGAGTCAGCTTCTTCCTCTGCCTCTGCTGCCCCCCCCCCACCGTCAAATACAATCTATTGAAAAAATAAAAATGAAATTTAAGTCTAGGATATTTGTGTTTCTGGGATGTAAGTCATCCTAATCTTCTCAAAGCTTTGGTAAAATCAAGTATGCCTTAAAGCTTTCCAGGGGTAGTGGTGTGGGTGGAAAAGGAAAGCTTAAGCCTGCAACACATTGACCCTGCCCTGCCTGGAGGCAGTGGGCGGGGCATCTGCGCAGGTGAGAGGTGAGCCTTGAAGCTGCCACTAGCACCCGGATGCCAGCCAGGGAATTTATTCATTATTCAGGTGCACAGGGCAGTCCTTTGTTCTTAAATACATCAAAGGGGAGAAGGCCATCTGGTAAATGTGTTTTACTTTCTTTTACTTCTTTTCTTAAGATATGACCTTGCATCTCACTGCAGTGCTAAGTTCTAAGACTTAGGGAACAAGAGGGAGAGGGGGCGATGGAACACATGAACAGGCTTATAGTTCGGATGACGTTAGGTAACCACTGTTCAGTAGCAATATGATACAAGCTACACAGGTGTTTAAAATTTTCAAATAAGACAGAATATGCTAGAAGACACATTAAAGTACCTAAAGAGAAACAGGTTCTATTAATTTTAATTATTTTACTTAATCCAGTATGTCCAATATATTATCAAGTTATAATTAATATAAAAATTACTAATGGGAAATCTTATATTCTTACTCATTTTTACTACGTTTTTGGAATCTGGCTTTCATTTTCCACTTAGAGCACGTCTGAGTTTGAACTAGCCACATATCAGGTAGGCTAGTGGCTACCGTATCAGACAACGCAGCCCTCGCCATTCCAGCAGGCCTTGCTTAGAAGTAGAGCCTTCCGCCGTAGTCTCGCTGAGATTACTGGAGTGCTGCGCTGGGGTTTGTGGTCAAAACAATTAAGTATTTATGTTGCTTCGTTTTGATTCCTTTGTGCATATTTCTCAGGGTATTTAGAGATAATTAGCCAGTCTTGGGTAGATTTCAGATTCCTAGCGCCTTTGGCCAGAAAACCACCAATATAGTATCTTCCCAGAGTGCTAACTTCATGTCCCACTAGAGCTTGCATTGAGGGTAAGCATGGGCCAGATTAGAACAGGCTTTAGAAAATTATGTTAAAGACTTGAGGGGATGAGGAGGAGTCAGTGAGTTTTCAGTGGGACAATGATGTGATTACATTTGCATTTTGGAAAAATTAATATTATGGTATGGTATGGTGGTGTGGATGCCCCATTATTGGGCAGCTTGATGAGAAGCAAA
Organism: Enhydra lutris kenyoni; assembly: GCF_002288905.1. Taxonomy (NCBI): domain Eukaryota; kingdom Metazoa; phylum Chordata; class Mammalia; order Carnivora; family Mustelidae; genus Enhydra; species Enhydra lutris. The sequence goes on along the minus strand of NW_019154108.1, from coordinate 1,488,211 downwards.
GAGAAGTCCTATAGAGATGTGGATAAGCAGTGATGAAGGGCTAAGGTACGATTATGGCAAGACCAGGTAGAGAGGAGAGGACTAGTTAAAAAGACATTAAGGAAGGGTATAGAACCTCCCACAGTGCTTGGTGATCCACTGAGAGAGTAGTAGTGTCGAGGAGGACTGTGAGCCCTTTCTTTCTTTTTTTCTTTCTTTCTTTTTTGGTCTTGGGCAACTTGGATAATAGCAAGTAAATGCCACTAATTGAACTGGAGATTATGGAAGAAACCAATTTGAGAGGAAAGTGTTGAATTTCATTTGGGGACAATGTTGATTTTGAACTGGAGAGCGCAGTGTTTAAAAAGTATCTAATTTAGCCGACCTAGAATCCCCGACAAAGATGATGAGAGTAATTTCAGTGGAGTAGTGAGGACAGAAGCCAGGCTGTAAGTGTGTTAAGGAATTAATAAAAGATGGTTTTCCTCTGAGGTAAATAGGTGAAGCTGATTGGACTGTGATGAGAAAGTGGAAGTATCGCTGAACTATTAAGAAATGCCCAGCGACATGAGAGTAGGAAGTAAAATGAGCGAGAACTCAAGCCACGGCGGAGGCTAGAATTGGGCAAAAAGACCAAGTCTAGAGGCTGGGTGGGTGAAGGGATTTTCAGAACAGTATTTCTAAAATTTAAGTCTAGGACGCCTGGGTGGCTCGGTCGGTGAGCTTGGTATGTTCAGTTCATTCCTGTAACAATCGGTCGTTATTTGGTGAGATGCATGGAATGTACTTCGCGGTACACTCGTGAATAACGCAGCGTCTGCTCTCGGGCGTTTTTCCTGGGAGGTGGGGGCAGTAGCAACCGGACAGTTAGAGCGCGTGATGGGCTAAGATAGTCACCGTGAGCGCTGTGGGAGCCCACAGAAGCGCTCTTGACCCCTAGGGGTTAGGACTATTTCAGTGAGCTTGTGTTGGGGACAGCGAGTGATGGAAGTGGTAGACGTAAGACTGAGTCATTTTAACATGATTTTCTTCTATAGAATATATGGGGAAAACTTTTCCCTTTTCTAGTGGAGTCACAGACTGAATGAAGGGACGTAATTTCAGCCTCACGTGTGTAGTGCTGTTAGGCTTCTTGCTCGCAAGCTGCAATTCTTCGAAGACCAGGGGTGCGGGGTGGGGGGGCGCGATAGGGGGCAGTAGCTGAGGAAAGAACCGCCTCTTATCCCTGCGGAAGGTTGTCTCGGAATTGGGCTGTGAAGTAGTTTCTGTCCACAGGGGTGCTGCCCACTACAGTAGCCACATGTGGCTAGTTAAATTTAAATTCGTTTCAATTAAATAAAATTTTCATCTCTTAGTCACACTACCACATTCCAAGTGCCCAATACCCCCATGTGGCTGAAGGCGGACATACTGGATAACATAGACGAGAGGACATTTCTGTCCTCACAGGAAGTTGCATTGGACTGTGGCTGGTCTAGACAACTTGCTTTGTTCCTTTAGTTTAAGGAATTTTTAAAATTCAAGGAATTTATACTATTACCTAGTTTATCTTTTTAGCCCTCTAGGATTTTATGCTAGATCTTATGTTTTAAAAATTATATGATTATTTTTAGCTGGCTTAATAGTGTATTGTTTTCTGCCTACTTTGGTCTGCTATTTTTATTATTTTCATAACTTTTATATTTATAGCTTTTAGCCTCCCCCCCCCCCCTTTTTTTTATATCATTTTTCTTTCTTTTTTTTTTTTTTGCCTTTTTTGTTCTTCTTTTTTTTTTTTTTTATTATTTTTTTATTTAAAACTTTTTGCCCCCCCCCCCCCTTTTTTTTAATATCATTTTCCTTTCTTTTCCTATAACTGACCTTTGAAGTTCTTGTAAGTTGCTTTTGGTACACCATTTATTTCTTTGCTGACTCACTGAAGTAAATGAAAAGATTCACAGAATAAAATTCCTTCTTGGGAACAAGAATATTACATATGCTAGCAGCCTTCCTCAGTTATTACAAGTAGTTTTTCATCATACCATGTATCAAAGTCTGTCATTTTTACTGGATTTAAAATCTTTATATGAGCAAGCCATTTAAACATGTGATATTTGAAAGGGGAAAGGTGGTGCTTCGTAATATTGTTTTAAGTATTGGTACTTGCCAAGCTCTGTGCTGTAATGTCATTGGACTCTCCCAACAGTCTCGTGAGATTATTGTGATTTATTCCAAATTACAGATGAAGAAACTGGGGTCCTCAGAGGGGATGTCCCACAGTTAAGTAGCAGATTTGAATTCTAATTCCAAAGCCTGCATTCTTGGATAAGGAGGTCCCCCTGAGAGTAGGACCCACAAGCCTATCTCTGATTCAGTGATGGCAAGAAACTCTGTGGTGTTGAATCTTATTATATGTTTTGATGAACACAGTTTCTCAGAGGATCCATGGCCAGGTTTTTAAAATTTCTGTAAATCAATTTGGCCTATCTGGCAATAATCCTAATGAGTATCAAATCATAATGAATTTTGAGTTTTCATTATTTTGTTATTTTGTGCTGATTTTTAAGCAAAATTGTTATCTGTGGCAAATGGCTGTCTCTTCTCCTGTGATATGATTGACACAATATGAAAGAAGTTTCTAGGCCAAACACATGACCCTTGAATCAGGAGGCTCCTGCCCTGAGGCCTTCACACAGGCTGTCCATTCGGAGTAGAATGCTGCTCTCTGGAGAGCCGCATAGCTAACTCTCTCACCTTCTTCAAGTCTTTGTTCAAATGTAACCTTTTCAGTGAAACTGTAACAGAACTTTCCCACTTAACTCACTTCCTAGTCCACTTCCGGGAATTGGTTGACGATGTTATTATTGTGGGCAAGAAGCACTAATTCTTCATCTAGATCTCTCAGGGTACTGGTCAGTATTGTTATTTCTTTAGGCTAATGCCAAGTAGCCTACCTTCAGAGCAAGTTTCTTTCTTCCCAGTTGTGCTCCTGCTTTCCAAAACTCAAAATAAGGTGCTAAGCCAGTGTCTGACAACCTTGGAAACAATCATCTCTTTATTTCTTCCAGTTTGACATGAATCCTATCACTTTTTCCTATGTGGTAAGATAAATAACACCTCTGTTTGTTGGCATGGACCTGGGGAAAGTTACAAAGAGTTTTTACTTTCTTGTCAAAGAAAATAATCCTAAGAAGCAAGCCATACCTAATACCTAGTGTTTTTTTCCTAGTCAAAGGATCTTTGATGTTCTTAAGATCATTTAACTTGGACCTATTACCATTTTTTAAATTTTACTTATTTATTTTTTACATTTAATTAATTTATTTGAGATAGAATGAGAGTGAGTGAGTGAGAGAGAGCACAAGCACGGGGAGCAGAAGGCAGAGGGAAAAGCAGGCTCCCTGCCTAGTCGATGTGGGGCTCGATCCCAGGACCCTGAGATCATGACCTGAGCCCAAGGCAGACGCTTAACCCACTGAGCCACCCAGGCGCCCTCGACCTATTATCCTTTTAGAAATGGCAAAGAATCAAATCTTGGGGGTTTCCAGTGTATAAAAGGAGGAGCCACTGCAGGTTCTGTAGGCATGTTTTCAAACCAGGCTGCCGCATTGTTCACCAGGCTCCCAGAACACCATAGAAAAGGACTTGCTAAGGTTTTTTTTTGTTTGTTTGTCTTGTTTTGTTTTTTGTTTTCTTTTTTTTTTGTGAGCAAAATTTAGCTCTTTTATGTATCATTTTTTTTTACCATCTTAATTTTATTTTTTTCAGTGTTTCAAGATTCATGGTTTACGCACCACACTCAGTCCTCCATGCAGTCCGTGCCCTCCTTAATGCCCACCACCAGGCTCATCCATGCCCTCACCCCCCTCCCCTCCAAAACCCTCACTTTGTTTCTCAGGCTTCGTCTTCCCCTCGATTTACCCCAATTCCCTTTTCCTTTCCTTTTCCCCATGTCCTCTGTGTTATTCCTTATGCTCCACAAGTGAATGAAACCATATGATAATTGACTCTGTCTGCTTGACTTACTTCACTCAGCATAATCTCCTCCAGTCCTGTCCATGTCTAACAAAAGTTGGGTATTCATCCTTCTTGATGTCGCTAAGCTTTTTAAAAGGACTAATGGTGGGTAACAGTGCTGCCATTTTTTTCTAGGGCATTTGCCCAATTTAATTCATATAAGCTCCCTTTTCAGACCACTTGCTTTTAGCATTTCCTTCTGGGTTCCATCTTGAAGAGTACTTTCTCACCCAAATCCTCCATGCTTGGTCTGTCTCACAGCTTTTAAAACCTAATGAGGACTAAGGTTTTCTTATCTCTTAATTCACTTTTGAAATTCTCAGTAGATAAGTAGGACTGCTTGTACAGATCATCAGGAGATACGCTTGTGCATACCAGAAAGTAGCTTACTGCTATGAACGCCCGTGCGCTCCTACCACCAAGCAGTATGTATTACAAAGGGAATGAATGTGTGGGACTAGGTAATCTGGAGAGGCTGTTAACTACAGACTAGTTAACAGAACTTCCTGTATATGGACATATTTTCTTTCAAAAAGATTTAGCCACTTTAATGTGGCAACTGTGTTGGCAAACAATGAATCATTTCCCCCCGGATCTCTCTCTGACCAGGGTGGGTCTCTCGGCCAGGGTGGAACAGTCATCTAGATCTCGTTGGACCGACCGGCAGCTGAAGAGCAGGGGATTTCTTCAGTACTCGTTCTTAGTCCTCCTTTATTAAACATGTGACGTATTTAAAGAGGAGTTGTTCATCCTTTCCTACTTGAGGAAGACAAAGAGAAAAGAACAAAAAGAAAAAAAAAGGATAATGGGTAACAATTTACAGAAAAGATGCCTATTTCTCATAACATGCTCAGCCCTTTTAATCCATGAAATGTGTATCAAAGCAGATGGTACAGTTCTCTTAAACCAGTGAGATTGGCAAAACTTAAAAAGATAGATAAAATTAAGTGTTGGCAATCATATGGTGGAAAAGGCGCTCCAGGTTATGGTACTGTGGCTTCTGTGTATGTGTGTGCGAGTGTGTGTGTATTACTGATATAGCTACACACCCGCGCGCGCATATCTTCCAGTGTCATGGATAATACAGGAAAATCTTGTTTGCGAATAAAACTTCCAGAGATTCACTGTGGTATAGACTTAGGGTGTATTAGAAATAAATTACACTTTAAGAGCTCTTTGCCATTTTACCTCCGTTTTTATTGGATTCAGATTTACTTCATTCCACTAAAAATCTTGAATACACCATGGGTACCAGCAGTGAGATGATAGACATTAGCTTGGTTCCCATGGAACCGACGGTCTAATGAGGAGTTTGGTCATGAAGGAAATGAGTCTACACATACGTGCGTTCACAGCCACGCTAAGTGCTGTACCAGAGTGTGATCTTTGAGCAAGAGCTTGTAACAGGAGGCTTTAGCCGACCTGGAGTGGAAGGATTTCTTAAAGATTCTCATTTATTCTAAAATCTGGAGCATAGAGAACAGCTGTGTGGGAAGGCCCCGCATCTGGGGAGAACTGGCACATTCTAGGAGTGCAGAGGAGTCCAGTCTGGCTCTGTCTTCATTGCAGAGTGGAGGGTGGCCCAGACGGTGATTGAAGAGCTCATTCCGACCAGGTTATGAGCCACATTGACTAGTTCGTGTTCATTCAAGAAGTGGGAAATTCTGTGGCAGAGTGTAAATGGGGCATTGGTGAGATTGCGTTTGTCTTTTAGAGGATCGCTGACTAGCGTGTGGACAGCTGGTCGAAGCAGATGAAGTCACTCCGACTGGAGATGATGAGACCCAGGTTTATATAACCATCACTGGAGGTGACAGGTTTTGAGATACATTCTGGAAGGAGAGCTTGCAGAACTTGGTGATTTGGAAGTGAACATAAGCAGCGAAGTATAGATAAACAAATTTGTGGTGGAAGAGACTGTTATATTTTTGGAAGAGACCCAGAAACAGTGATTAAAACACCAAAGCCTGTTTAAGTGGATTCACTACTTAAATGTTCTTCCTGAGCTATAGAATAATAGCTTTTATTCTCAAAAGTACAGGAATGGGGAAAAAAAGAAAAAAAAAAGCATTTGATCTTGGGTTTAACTATGTTACTGAGGTACCTATCAGCTTTTAGCAAATGTGGAACCCTTTGGACTTCGATGGAAAAGTCGAGTCTGTCTGTTTTGTTTGCTCTTGAAGGAAGTAGTGTGGCAGTTGTGGGCTCTTCTGCAGCCCCTTCAATGTTAATTTTAATTGTGAAGATTTTTTTAACTCAAGTTTTATAAAAACAAAAATGCTATATGTCACCCTGCTGTAACCAGCAGGTGCTGCTCTCTTGTTAGTTCTGCATTGGGGATTCGGAAGTGGGTGGAATTACTTGATTAGGATCCAAAAACAGATGGACAACGAAAACACATTCTTGAAAACCGTATAGAGTTGAAATCCAGCTAATAATATTTTTTTCTAAGCCTGTAACTCTATAGATGTGTTTTTATTACTTTATTCTCTCTTGTAAATGTGATCCACGCCGTTAAAGGTTACGTTTGGAGACTGAGATTGTTCCCAGTTTCTGCCTTTAAGCCTTCCTGTCAGTTCCCATAATTCACTCTTGCAGGTGAGCCGCGCACGGAGGTGCCGCATTTAGTCTCGCGCAGAATGCAAACGAAGTGCTGATTGAATCATTAATGATGTAGCCTCTCTAGTTTCAAAGCTACAGAAATGATTAGACTGGAAATATGCCTTTCTTTCCTACAGTGAGATTTTGCTGTTACTTTAGTTTACAGCTATGTATGTAGACTTCTGAAAAGTTTGCTGATAACCATTTTCCCTTTATCCTTTCCCCAGCATTAACCTCAGTTCATCAGGCTTCTGAAGGTTCCTTTCATGTTGCCCGTCTTACTGTGATAGTGATTACATGTTTGCATCAAATGGGGGAAAAGTTTATGATCAAATAAGACTGGGAAATACTGGGTTAAATGAAGTTAAGTAAATGTCTCCGCTGCAGGACCCTAGAACATGTCAAGCGCTAACATGCATAGTGAGTCTGCAGCGAGGCCGTCTAGTATCCAGTATTTTCCAGCTTTGTTGCCAAAAGTTAGAGATGACAGTCAGGATAAGAAGAAATTCCAAGCCATAATTCTTGCTAAGCTGCCCGCAGGGACCATGAAGAGAGCATAAAGAACTTGGAAGCATAGCTTTTACTTTTTAGGGAATCGAGAAAGGTAAGCAGAGCTACATAAAGATGAATTTCAAAATTTATCTTATTTCTAGTCATTCAGCACTTGCACTGCTGTCGTGGATCTTTGTGCGGATTTTGAGGCTTCTGAACTTCTGTGCTTCGGCATTTCTCATCAGTGTTGGAAAGTAACCATGTGTCCTGTTACTGAACCTCATCCATCCTGATACTCTACACTCCTAAATAATTGCCTTTTTAGGCCTGTTTTCTAATTAGAGTGAAGAGGATTATCTACCTTTAAAAGAATTAGGAAAAATAGTTTTATTTTTGTCTCCTTGTTTTGTCTCATGCCTTTCTGGTGCTGAGGGAGTGGAGGGGTCCTTAACTTTGGTCACCTTCTCCCTTGAGTGTAGCCTGAGACTGACTCTAGAGTGGGCCTTCCTGTCCCGCTGTCTACAGACACCTGAAGTTTTGGAGAACAGAATTCAGGGCTTTGTGAACTTAAATGAGAAAAAAAAATGTGTACTTCTTTTCACTAATCTCTGGCTAAAGATTAAGCATTCTTGTGAGTAGAATTAACAAACCACTGTGGGAGCCATCCCTGGGCTTTGCAACCAGTAGAAACCACTAACATTTCTTATCATGTTGCAACTGTTCTATCTTAAATTATCACTTGTAGCTGGTAGACCTGAATAAGAGGCACATTATATCATTGTGTCACAACTTTTAAAAAAGTTGTAAATTGGGGCGCCTGGGTGGCTCAGTGGGTTAAAGCCTCTGCCTTCGGCTTGGGTCATGATCCCAGTGTCCTGGGATCGAGCCCCACATCGGGCTCTCTGCTCAGCGGGGAGCCTGCTTCCTCCTCTGTCTCTGCCTGCCTCTCTGCCTGCTTGTGATCTCTGTCTGTCAAATGAATAAATAAAATCTTTAAAAAAAAAGTTGTAAATCTTATTGCATGATAGTTTCCTTTGTAATGCTATGTGTTTGATGCATTTGGAAACATTGCTTTGAGAAGTGTTCTTAGACTTCATCGGACCACCAAAGAGGTGCTGAGCACAAGACAAATTAAGACCCTTGTTTTAGAGGAAGATAACACAGGGTAAACAAGGACTCCTGGAGGTAGAAGACAAGTAGTAGCCCAGTCCCGCAGCTTCCTTCCCTTCCTTTCCCTTCCCTAGCTGAATCCTCCACCCTCCCTGTTCCAAGCCTCTGAAAACTTGTAGGACTCGCAGCCCGTTCTTACTGTTTATGCTCTCAACACCTGCCTCAGCTTCAATATAGCTACTTGCATAGTGTAATTCATCCATTCAGTCGTTCATTTACTCAACAAATATTTGGGGGGGACCTATTCTGAACTGAGTACCATTTTAGATTTGGAGATAGAACAGTACTCAAAACAAGCAACAGACCTTGCCCTCGCAGAGATTATGTTCTATTGGAGAGAAACAGACCATGGACGGAAGAAGTAAAGAATGAACAGGGAAGGCTGTCCTGAAAGGCACCATTGCATACAGACTGGAAGGGAGTGAGCGTAACAGTCATCTAGCAGTCCAGGCTGTGGGCACAGGGAGTGCCAGAGTTGCAAAGTGCCCGGTCTGTTGGAAGAAGCCAGAAGCCCAGCATGGCTGGAGGGGGGCAACCATGATGGGGAGAGCTGGGAGTGAGGTCGGCTTGTAAGGGATGGGAAGGAAGACCACACAGAGCATTGGATGCCACTCAAATGACTTTGGTTTCTTTGAGTAAAATGGAGGCCATTGAAGGTTTGGACAGAGGACTGACCTGATGGGACGTGTTTTAGTTTCTAGCTCACTGGCTTCTAAGTGGAGAATAGATGAAACAGTGCAAGAGCAGAAAAAGGAAAAACTTGAGATTTTTGTTACTTCCAATTTTTTACAATAACCTCCCAGCGAGTCTCCTCACCATCACCAATTCAGTATCCACACTGCTGCCCGAGTAATTTTTTTTTTTTAAGGCCTTATATCCAAATGAGTTATGGGGATAATTACAAATGTCAGCTAACAGGATTGAAATCTAAAATGTATCACAGTTTTATCATTTCTTCATTTTTAATATACTGTAAGCTTCGAACAAATGAAAGTATCCCATATCTCCCTTGCCATTTGGGGAACTCTGGTTTAAACGATCTGTAACACGTGGGGCTCCTGGGTGGCTCACGCGGTTAAGCCTCTGCCTTCAGCTCAGGTCATGATCCCAGCATCCCGGGATGGAGCCCCGCATCAGACTCCCTACTCGGTGGGGAGCCTGCTTTTCCCGCTCCCACTGCCTGCCCCCCCACCCCGCCTGTGCTCTCTCACTCTCTCTGTCAAATAAGTAAATAATTTTCTTAAAAAAAAAAAATAATCTGTAACACGTAATGTAATCTGGTCAACCAGACATATAGTGAGTTTTCTCTAGTTGCCAAGAACTGTATTAAGTACTAAGACTACAGAGCTGAATAATTCAGGATTCCTAATTTCCTTTTCCTGGTTCAGCTTTTTCCCTTACTTCTTGTAGCATTTCATTCAGTATGTATTTTTATCGCTAATTTCAAGACCTATATTTCACCTGCAAATGAATGGATCAGACTGGATGGTTTGTAATATCTCTTCCATTTCTGCATTCTACACCTTCTAAATCTGTGATTTGAATACTAATGTGGATTTGTGCAAATACTGAAGCAGTCTTTGCTGAGAAATGCAGGAACTTTGAAATTACTTTATATCCAAATAAACTAAGCTTCAGACAGGCCTGAGTGCAAATATTTACACTTGGATAAACTCTCAAATCTCCTTGAATTTATCTCTGTGGACTAATCGATCCATAAAACAGGGATGCAAATACTACTCACTTTATCAAGTGTTGGGAAGATTAAGTGTAAGGCACGTAAACAGACGGGTTCAGAGTAAGCTCAAATGAGTGTTGTTCTCATTCGGGGCCTAAGTGCAGGTGACTTGCCGATCTGGAAGAGTATTCCTAAATATCCTCGAGTTTGGTAAATTATGTTTGTCCTCATTTTACAAAAAAAAGTTAGTGAACACGTTGATGATGGTAAATGTATTTTCTGCTCATTCTCGTCGTCCTCAGTCAAGAGCTGCACCTTGAGATTCTTTGGTGGCAGACGAGTGTGCTGAGTAGAACCATCTCCTACCTGACGTCTTCATTGCTCGGCGTGGTACCGAACACCACAGCTCTACCGCGTGCTTGCCGGACGGACGAACAGACGATCAATTGGATGAGTAAACGAAAAGGATCCCACAAAATTGTTTGTCCTTTATACACTGGGAAAGAGAAAGCCTTACTCAAGGCAACGTTAATAAATAGTTGAGTAGGACCAGAATCCAGATTTGCCTACATGTTGGCATTTTTCCATAATTCCATCATCTTCTGTTTCTTACAACGACACAAATTCATGACCATGTTGCATTATGATGACTTCACAAAACATGATACAATCACATTTTTTTTACTTATCCCAGCAAGAATTCCAAGTACTAAGTGAAGTAGTTAGCATTAGTTTTCCTATTTTATTTTCAGAAAATGGACTAGGAAAAAGTTGACCTAGGATTGTGGACCAACTTTTGAGTGGTTTCCCTCAGTGTTACAATGCTGTCTCATCTTTTTCAAGTCAAGGATGGCCTTGGGACTCTGAGCTGGACTTTCCAACAGCACTCTGTAGCTGTTTTCCATTCCATTAGACCCGTTGTGATGATGGAATCCTATCAAGAAGGTTCCTTTGAGATCTTGAGATAAAAAGTCCTGAATGTGTATCATTAACAGTTAGCAAAAGTCATGTTTCCTTTTTACGTATCTTTCATCTTAATGATCTGAGTTTGGACCAAAATGGAGAAATGCTCTCAGAAAAACTGCAAGGGTATGAAAGAACATTTTTGAGAGGGATAAAAATTGAGATATGTGACTTGAAATAAGGACTAGTGAAGTGTGTCGGCTGGGCATAAAGGAGCATTTTGAAATCTGTGATGCCAGTGTACCAATACTTAATGGGACAGGTGTTTTTATTATTTATTTTTTAATTTTTATTTTATTTTACTTTTCATTGTGGTAAGCGCACTTTTTAATCCTCACCACCTATTTCACCGCCGCCCCCCGCCCCCGCCTCTCTGGTAACTATCACTTTGTTCTCTGTACTTAAGACTCTGTTAATGGTTTGCACCCCCCCCCTTTCTTCCCCTTCGCCCCTTTGTTTCTTAAAATCCACATATGGTTGAGATCATATGGTATTTGTCTTTCTCTGACTTATTTTGCTTAGCATTACACTCTCTAGCCCTTTCTATGTCCTTGAAAATGGCAAGATTTCATTCTTTTTATGGCTGAATAATATTCTGTGTATATATATATATACCACAACTTCTTTCTTCTTTATCCATTCATCTGAACACTTGGGCTTCTTCCATAGGTTGGGTTTTGTAAATAATGCTTCTATAAACATAGGGGTACATACTTCTCTTTGAATTAGTGTTCTTGTGCTTTTCTGGTAATTAACCAGTAGTAAGTGCCTGGGTCATAGGGTAGCTCTATTTTCAATTTTTTAAGACCTCCATACTGTTTTCCGCAGTGACTGCACCAGTTTGCATTCCCAATAGTGCAGGATGGTTTCTTCGACATCCTTACCAACACTTGTTGTTTCTTGTGTTTTTGATTTTAGCCATTCTGACAGGTGTGAGGTGCTATCTCATTTTTATTTGTAGTTCCTTGATGGTGAGGATCTTTTCATGTGTCTGTTGGCCATCTGGATGTTGTTGTCTTTGGAGATATGTCTGTTCATGTCTTCTGCCCATTTTTTAATTGGATTATTTGTTTTTGGGGTGTTGAGTTATATAAGTTCTTTGTGTATTTTGGATACTAACCCTTTAACAGAGATGATATTTACAAATATCTTCTCTCATTCAGTAGGTTGCCTTTTAGTTTTGTGGTTGTTTCCTTTGCTGTGCAGAAGCTTTTTATTTTGATGTGGTCCCAATAGTTCGTTTTTGCTTTTGTTTCCCTTGCCTTAGGAGACATATCTAGAAAAATGTTGCTATGGCCAGTGTCAGAGAAATTACTGCCTATGCTCTCTTCAAGGATTTTTATGGTTTCAGGTCTCACATTTGTATCTTTAATCCATTTTGAGTATTTTTGTGTGTGGTGAACAAGAGTGGTCCAATTTCATTATGTTCCATGTTGCTGTCCAGTTTTCCCAACACTATTTATTGAAGAGACTTTTTCCAATTTTATATTCATTCTTCCTTTGTCAGAAATGAATTGGCCATGTAATTGTGGGTTTATTTCTCCGTTTTCTATTCTGTTCTGCTGCTGCCAATACCATACTGTTTTAATTGCCACCACTTTGTAGTATAACTTGAAATCTGAAATTGTGATACCTCTAATTTTGTTTTTATTTTTCAAAATTGGTTTGGCTATTTGAGTCTACTTTGGTTCCACACAAATTTTAATATTGTTTGTTCTAGTTCTGTGGAAAATGCTGTTGGTATTGTGATAAGGATGGCATTAAATCTGTAGATTGCTTTGGGTATTGTAGACATTTTAATAATTGTTCTTCCAACCCATGAGCATGGGATGTCTTTCCATTTCTTTTCATCATCTTGAATTTCTTTCATCGGTGTTTTATACTTTACAGAGTTCAGGTCTTTCACCTCTTTGGTTAAGTTTATTCCTAGGCACATTATTGGTTTTGGTGCAGTTATAAATGGGATTGTTTTCTTCTTCTTTTTTAAGATTTTATTTATTTATTTACTTACTTATTTACTTACAGGGCATGAGTGGGGAGGGGGCAGAGAGAGGAAGAGAGAGAACCTCAAGCAGATTCTGCATGGAGCATGAAACTTGAAGTGGGGCTCGATCTCACAACCTGAGATCATAACCTGAGTGGAAATCAAGAGTCAGATGCTTAACTGACTGGGCCACCCAGGGACCCCAGGATGGTTCTTAATTTCACTTTCTGCTCCTTCACTATTAGTGCACAGGAATGCAGTAGATTTCTACACATTGATTTTATATCCTGTGGATTTCCTGAATTTATTCATCAGTTCTAGTAATTGTTCAGTGGAGTCTTCTAGGTTTCCTATATAGAGTATCATGTCATCTGCAAATAGATTTTCACTTCTTCCTTACCAGTTTCGATGCATTTTATTTGTGTTTGTGGTCTAATTACTGCGGCTAGGACTTTCAGTACTGTATTGAAAAGGTAAAGCTGTTTTACACCATTGAGTATGATGTCAGTTTTTCATGAATGGCCTTTATTATGCTGAGATTTGTTCCTTCTAGACCTACTTTTCAGAGGGTTTTTATCATGAATGGGTGCTGTACTTTGTCAGTTGCTTTTTCTGCATCTATTGAAATGATCAGATGGTTTTTATCTTTTCTCTTATTGATAAGATATATCATGTTAATTGATTTGCAAATATTAAACCACTCTTGCATCCTGGGAATAAATCCCACTTGGTCATGCTGTATGATTTTTTTAATATATTGTTAGATACCGTTTGCTAATATTTTGTTAAGGATTTTTACATCTTATTCATGAAAGATATTGGCCTGTACTCCTCTTTTTTTGTAGTGTCTTTATCTGGTTTTGGTATCAGGGTGGTACTGGCCTCATAGAATGATTTTGGAAGTTTTCCTTCCTAATCAATTTTTTGGGAATAGTTTGAGAAGAATAGATATTAACTCTTCTTTAAGCGTTTGGTAGAATTCACCTATGAAACCATCTGGTCCTGAGCTTTTGTTTTTTGTGAGTTTTTTGATTACTGATTCAATTTCATTGCTAGTAATTGGTCTGTTCAAATTATCTGTTTTTACCTGCTTTAGTTTTGGTAGGGAATTCATCCACTTCTTCTAATTTGTCTAATTTGTTGGCATAGTTTTTCGTAATACTCAGTCACAATTATTTGTGTTTCTGTGGTGTTATTTCTCCTCTTCCATTAGTGATCTTGTTTATTTTGGTCTTCTCTCTCCCTCTCTTTCTCTCTCTCTCTCTTTGATGAGTCTAGCAAGAGATATATCAATTTTGTTGATCTTCTCAAAGAAAGCTCCTGGTTTCATTGATCTTTTCTATTGGTTTTTTTGTTTGTTTTAGTTTCTATATCATTTATTTCTGCTCTAATCTTTATTATTTCCTTCCTTTTTCTGACTTGGGGTTTGGAGTTTTGTCTGTTCTTCTTTTTCTGTCTCCTTTAGGTGTGAGTTTTGGGTACTTATTTGAGATTTTTCTTGCTTCTTGAGATAGGCCTGTATTGCTGTCAGCTTCTGTCTTAGAACTACTTTGCTGCATCCCAAGGATTTCGGACCAGTGTGTTTTCATTTGCATTTGTTTCCATGTAATTTTTTATTTCTTCTTTGATTTCTTTCCCAGTCTTTAGTTAGTAGCATATTACTTAACTTCCACGTATTTGTGCTCTTTCCAGATTTTTTCCTCGTGGTTGATTTCTAGTTTCATAGTGTTGTGGTCAGAAAACATGCATGGTGTTGACTTGAACTTTTTAAAAAATCTGTTGAGACTTGTTTTGTGGCCTAATATGTGATCCATTCTGAAGACTGTTCCTGTGCACTTGGCAAGAATATGCATTCTACTGTTTTAGAATGGAGTGTTGTGAATATGTCTGTGAAATCCACCGGGTCCAGTGTGTTATTCAAAACCATTGTTTTCCTTGTTGATTTTTTGTTTGGAGGATCTGTCCGTTGATGATATTGGGGTGTTGAATCCCTTACTATTATTCTATGACTGTTGATTGTATCCTTTATGTTTGTTATTAACTGTTTCATGTATTTGGGTGCTCCCTTGTTGAGTGTGTAAATATGCTTCATTGTTATATCTTCCTGTTGGATTGTCCCCCTTGTTATTCTATAGTGTCCTTCTTCGTCTCTTGTTGGAGTCTTTCTTGTAACGTCTGTTTTGTCTGAGATAAGTGTTGCTACCCCAGCTTTCCTTGGATAGCCATTTACGTCACATTTACATAAATATTTTGCCATTCCCTGTGTACCTGAGGGTGCCTTTCAGTCTGAAACGAGCCTGTTGTAGGCAGTATGTGGGTCTTGTGGTCACCCTGTGTCTTCGATCGGAGTGTTTCGTCCCTTTCCAGTCAGAGTAGGGGTGTATTTATCCTGTTACTTGTTTTGTGGTTGTGTTACTTGTGTTGTTTCTATAGATTTTCTCTGATTCTTTCTTCTCTTGCTCTCTTTCATGGTTTGCTTTTTTTTTATGATATACTTGGATTCCTTTCTTTTTATTCTTTACGTATCTATTACTGGTTTGATTTACTGTTACCGTGCAGTTCATATATAACATCTTTATGATAGTTACTTTAAATTCTCTATCAGGCATGTTACTTACATCCATTTCAGTTCAGTTTAGGGTCCTCTGCTCTGCTCTCTTCCCCAAGTCATTGTTTGAAGTGTCAGCCTGATCATGTTATGGCCCTGCTTAAAACCATTCTTTTGCTTTCAGTGTTTACTGAGTGCTTAAAACCGCTCAGCAACACAGACGAGGCCCTGGATGATCTTGGCCCTTTCTTACCATGTGGCAGCCCTTTCTGCATCTCTGTTTTAAAGATTTTTTTTTTTTTTAATTTATTGACAGATCACAAGTAGGCAGAGAGGCAGGCAGAGAGAGACAGGAGGAGGCAGGCTCCCTGCTGAGCAGAGAGCCCTATGCGGGACTCGATCCCAGGACCCCGAGATCATGACCTGAGCCGAAGGCAGAGGCTTTAACCACTGAGCCACCCAGGCACCCTGCATCTCTGTTTTAAAGTATAAGTTTTATTAATATTCAGATGTGGTGAGGCCCAGACGAGATGATCGCTGCGGAAAGAACAGTGACTGCGCTCAAGCAGGAGCACGCCATGCCACACGAAGCCGTGTGGGGAAGTACCACTTCGGTTAGGAGGGAGAAGGCCTTGGAGGTGTTGAGGGGGAGCGTGGGCAAGAGCATTTTTGTGATTTCTGTGGGAAGGGCAGGGGAGACAGGCTAAGCAGGCTTAGGATTGTCTCAGTTAAATCATTTCGGTGGGCTCTAGGGTGTAGACGGCTGTTGTAAGTTGTCTGTATGTTTGAGGCAGGGGAGTATTGGCTTGGAGTCTCCCTGCCTGATGGAAGAGGTGACAGCGTGTGGGGGATTCTGAACTGGTGGGTCTCCCGGTCAGTGAGGCTCCAGACGGCAGACAGCGGAGTAAAAAGTTGCTTAATTCAGCCTCCTACTCTCGCTGGCTATGCTCCAAGCAGTTCTAAATAACTTGCAATTTCTTACTATTCCAATGTAAATTCCCTTACTCTCTTCCTGGAGAACAATAATCTCTCTCTTAACTTAATGATTTTCTTGGTGAAACTTCCTTGACCTTCCCGCAGACTTGTGACCCTGCCGCACTTGTGCAGTGTCGCTTAGCGCGTTGTACGGTGGCTGTTCGTTCGCGTGTGTGACTTCCCGCTGTCCTCCGCATCAGACTTAGAGCCCCTCGAGGACTGGGACTGTTCTGTTCCTCTTTGATTTTCTCGAGTCTGTAGCCCAGCACGGTGCATGGCGTTGTAGCTGACCTTTAGTACCCGTTTGTTGACTGAAATGAAAAAGTGAATGAACAAATGAGTTCTACACTAGTCATAGCTTTGGGAGAGTTACCATTCTGGAGACTTATTTTGTAAGAGTGAGCCAAAGCCCCCAGATCCCAGCTTTATCACTGTCATGAAGTTGCTATAAAATTGAATGATTTATGCTGTTCCTTCCAAATGTAATTAATATTCTAATTTTTTTTTTTTGCTGAATTTCCGGTAAATCATATCTTTCCAAAGATTTCCTTTCCAAAATCATGCATATGATTTTGTTTTCTATATAAAATATGTCCCATGAAGTGTATTGAGATGGTTAAGATCACGGGTTGTGATCTGAGTTCAGGTCCCACCTATACCACGAGTGGCTTTGCTCTCGGTCCAGGTATGCACCCTCTCAAGACCTTAAGTTTTCCATCTGTGGAATGGGGATGATAGTGACATCTACTTGGTGAGATTTTTCATGGGGACGCCCCAGCACAGAGTAAACACTTGGAACCAGCTGGCAGGATTATTGTCATCAGGGGGCTAGAGCGCCATGCCTGTAACTCGCGACCTTCTGCTCTCTCACAGTGTGTTGCCAGGGCTTACAGGGCGCAGGGGCATTGCCTTTGGGAAAGAACAGAAATAACACACATGTAGCTTCATGTATATACCTTTAATTATTTTTACGTGTTATTGTTATTATCACATTTTACATAATAAGTCAATGGAAGAGCATCTTTTTTGTGTTACAATTACCTAGGCTGTCTGGTAAATTAATTCTTTCACAGGGGTTAAAAATGTAGGGGAGGGGAATAGGAAGACGGTCATTTTATGAAGTCTGTAAAAACAGAGTAAGTTCTGTATCTGTGGGCTTTTTTTTTAACAGCCACTGTTGAGGTGTAATTCATATCCTAATACAATGCATCCATTTAAAAATATACAATTCAGTGGTCTTTAGTATATTCACACACTCAAGCAATCATTACCACCGTCTATTTTAGAACATTTAGAATATCATCTCAAAAATAAATCCCATACCTTCTGCTCTTACACTCTGACCCCTGAGTCCTAGGCAACCACTGATGGCCTGTCTGCTTCTAATGAGTTCCCTGTTTTAGACATTTCATATGAGCAGAATCATGTAATGTATGGTCTTCTGTGACTGGCTTCATTCCTGTACTATAATGTTTTCAAAGTTCATCCGTGTTATACTATGTACTCAGTAGTTCCTTTTATGGCCCCGTACTACCCCGTTGTATGGGTATGCCACATTTGTTGCTCTGTTTGTCTGGACGTTTGCATTGTTTCCATCTTCTGGCTGTTAGGAATAATGCTGTTATAAACACTGTGTGCAAGTTGTTATGGGAGTTTGTGTGTGTGGCTAGGAATACTGTTGTGGGTCATGTAGTAACTCTATATTTAATTATTTGAACAGATGCTAGTCTGTTTTTTCAAAGTAGATACACCATTTTGCATCACCACTAACACTATTTGAGGGTTTCGGTTCTTTACATTCTCACCAGTACTTGTTTTTAACGAACTTTTTGATGTCAGCCATCTTAGTGGTTCTGATTTGCATTTCCCTGTTGACTAATGATGTCAAGCATCTTTTTATGGGCTTATTGGCCATTTTTTTTCCCTATGAAAAATTATCAGTTAAGTCCTTTTGCCTATTTTTAATTGGTCATTTGTCTTTTTATTACTAAATTGTAAGAGTTCTTTATATATTCTAGAATTACATGCTTATTCGATTCATAACTATTTCCTCCCATTCTGTGGATTCTTCTCACTGTCTTCATGGTGGGCGTCCTCTGCAGTACAAAAGATTTTAATTCTGACAAAGTCTGATTTATCTATTTCTTTCTTTTGTTGCTTGTGTTTTTAATGTCATATTTATGAACCCTTTGCCAAATCCAGGGTCATGAATGTTTTACCTGGTGCCATCTTCTAAAAGTTTCAAAATTTCAGTTTTTACTTCTAGATATTTATCTGCTTTTAGTTATTTTTTGCATGTGTAAGGGTCCAGCTTTGTTCTTTACCTTGTGGCTATCTAGTTGTGCCCACATCATTTGTGATAAGAGTGCTGTTTCCCCATTAGGTGGTTTTTGCACCATTGTTGGGAATCCGTGGGCAGGAGATGTTTGGATTCATTTTTGGGCTCTCAGTTTCATTCCCGTGCTCTATAGGTCTCTCCTTCTGCTGTGTATATGTTTGATTTTGAAGCGTTTTGTTACTTGTGTCTTGTTTTTCTTTTAAAGAATGTTGACATCCAAGAAGATATATGATGTATCTTTTTCACAGTTTTTGAGTCCTGTGTAATTTTATAGTCATGATGCTGGAGCTTAGCAGACATGAGGAATAATGATTCATCCAGAATTACATGCTTCAGTGTGAATATGAATATGAATTCCAGGTATTACATAAGCCAGAGTTTTTCTAAATGTTAGTCATATTTTTTATTTTGATTAGTTACCTATTTTTCCCAAGTATTTTTTTCAATTTGTAAAGCAAATATACAGCCCCTTACTTGCTTCTAACAATAAATCGGTGAGATGTAGGTACCGTTATCTACTGACACTGCTGTTTTGTCTTTCTCATGTTATCTGTAAGGAAGCTGAGGTGTGGGCATACACAGAGATTTCTCCAGGGTCACTCACTCAGCTTACACCGACTCTGAACAGATCTCCTCACCGCTTTCTGTTCTCTGACCACTCCACTTGGTTGGTTTAGGAAGCCGCATTTTATTATTTCAAGGGCTCTTTGTAAAGCCTGGTTCCATTTTGAATTTTTTTAATTATTCAGAATCTCAATAGTATTATTTCTTCAAGTCATAAGTGCGTATCATGCAAGAAACATGCTTTGAATACACACAATGCACCTAAGAATATAATTGTCCTGTTGGGTGTGCTCTGGTCTCTTCTCTCCGGTTGCTGTCTGTGATAATAGTACCAATAAAAATATTTCGAAGATGAGAGTAAGTGACGTTCTAGGCATAGGTCTCAAAAGATTAGTTACATGACGTCCCCGTTCATTTCAATAACCCATCATGAAACTGTCACCCATGGAATATGAACTTTTAAAAATACATTTGCCTGTGTGCCTTTTTGGATTTGGCACTTTTCCTGACTCTCCTAGTATTCTGAATTTTGTTTTCCCTGCAAGGTTTTTGGCTTTGCTGGCTCTGGCCTTAGCATCTTACTAGGGCTGAGTACTCTGTACCCCTCTCTACTCCCACCCCCCAGCTTCTTGTCCCTTGCCTTTTGTTCCGTGTGTGCCAACTTGGTCCCACAGGGATTGGAAACTTTTCATGACTATCTTTTTCTTCCATAATGGACCTTTTCCTTTCCTTTTTTTTTTGTGGTGGGGGGAATGTCTGTACTTTCGACATTTAATTGGTTTTCATTTTCCCATTCCTTCTATCAGCAGTGTTTTTGCTTCACCCTTTCCAGTATGGTTATCTGAATGACTTTCACAAGTTTTTCCTTTCAGTCTCTTCTTTTTCTCTCATTTATTTTCATTTTATTTAAAAAAAAAATCCTCCCTTGTGATTTTTTTTTTGCTGCTTCTTGACAGCATTAACTGTTCTCTACCAAATGACGCTTGAAGATCTCTCAGCTTAATATTTTACCTTTTTTTTCTTTTCCCATTTTCCTTTTTTTTCATAGAGGAAGTCATTTGTTCTGAATATCTTAAAAAATCATCTTATTCCAATCAGACATGTTCTTATCACAGTCAGAAGGAGGGGCTAGAGCTCCCTGAAGCAGTGCACACTGCGGGTAGGGCACAGCCAGCAGCTGGAGCCACTAACATTTGAAAATCCCAGGAGGTAGCAGCATGTGCCGGGCCTTATCTCCCTAATGCACATGGGCTGCTTGTCAGTTTCAAATGTCAGCCCCTAGTGGTATTACTTAAAGACAGTAGGCTTTGTGTTGAGATAGAAAGAAAATATTTTTAAACCTTCTTGGGACCCTGGGAAATTACCATTTTTGGACAAGAAATAGCCTGCCACCTTACCAGTCTATCAGTAGGTAAAAGCCACTGACACCAGGGCCAGGTCTGAGCCCAGGATCAGTTACAGTTGGCATGAACAGTACGAGCCACAGTGTTCTCAGGATGTTGTTATTAAGGTGTTTTATTTTTATCTCGATGAGACAGTCCTACCATTTGCAAGGCCAAAGAGAGGGACTTTGGGGGCCCTTAAACATAACCATGTGACAAGTGCCACTCTTTCACCTTTGTGTATTGATTTTCGATAGGTGACAAGATAGCAAATCTGTAATCATTGCTTCTCTGTAGTAAGTACAGGCATGATTCTTTTGAAAAGACTTAATTAAAATATAATGAAAATGTTACCCCACAGTACAAATAATTTAGGAACTGACTCTTGTTAAAAGAATTCTGTACTTTCCCATAGGGCTCCTTTCAGTAGTGCTTCAAAAAAGAGGTTTCCCCAGAATGGAGGTTCCTCAAGAAGTTGAAAATAGAGCTGCCCAATGACCCAGAAATCTCACTACCAGGTATTTACCCTAAAGATTCAAATGTAGTGATCCGAAGGGGCACGTGCACCCCAATGTTTATAGCAGCAATGTCCACAACAGCTGAACTGTGGGAAGAGATGAGATGGATGAATGGATAGAGAAGATGCAGTATTTATATACAAACTGTGGGATATTACTCAGCCATCAGAAAGGATGAGATCTTTCCATTTACATCTGACAGGCATGGAATTGGAGGGTATTTTGCTGAGTAAAATAAGTCAACCAGAGAAAGACAATTATCATATGGTTTCACTCCTATGAGGAATATGAGAAACAGTGTAGAGGACCACAGGGGAAGGGAGGGAAAACTGAATGGGAAGAAACCAGAGAGGGAGACAAACATGAGAGACTCTTAACTATGGTAAAGAAACCGAGGGTTACTGGAGGGGAGGTGGGTAGAGGGATGGGGTAACTGGTTGATGGGCATTAAGGAGTGATATAACGAGCACTGGTGTTCCATGCAACTGATGAATTATTGAACTCTACATCTGAAACTAATGATGTACTACATGTTGGCTAATTGAACTTAATTAAAAAACACACAAAAAAGAGGTTTCCCTACATTTTAAGTTAAACCTAAATTTAACACATTTAATGTGGAAAGTGAAATATGTATAATGAAATAATGTATAGAAATATGTATATGTATAGAAATATGTATAATACATATATATACATCTATACATATATAGAAATATGTATAAATGGGTAAAACAGCCTGCCCTACCTCCCAGAAGGCTGTACATTTTGGAATGAAGCATGTGACCTCTTATGATGCCTTACTCTATTGTCTTTCTGAAGCTTTGCTGCCTGACTCTCGTCAGGACAGTATAACTGAGTTGGTGAGGCTCAGTAGGTCCTCTTGACCCTACTCATTTCTCAGATCTCTGGGCATGTGGAATTTACAAAACTGCTGCAGAGTACATTTATGCAAAGGAGAGTTGAGGGTACCGTACTCTCCTCTTTCCTCCAGGCATGGTCATTCCTGTCCGTCACCACTGCCTGCCCCAACTTCAAGTAACTTTTGCCTTCGTTTGAACGATCATACCATTGTCTTATCACCCGTCACTTACCACCTGTCACTTGGCCTGTGCTCCGTGTATAGTTTATCTTTGATGGATGTTCCTCACCTCCTGGTCTAGATACTCCAGTTAGAGGACCTGTGTTACACCTTGTTGGTGTCTCCAGAACCAGAAAAATGCTTGAACACAGAGTGCTTCCTCAGGCTTTGTAGGAAACCCCCGGGACCTTGTTAATTGCAGAGGCAGTCGGTCTGGGTGGGGCCGGAAAGGCCACCTCCCCGACAGCGGACAGCGGACAGACTCTCGGGCGGTGGCACACAGCTGGTCTGCAGGCCACACCTCCAGTGCCCTGTCTCTGGCAGACTTTCAGCAGATGCCTGTTGGTGATGCTGTTGGTTTAAAAAAAAGGGGGGGGAAGATTTAAATTTTGTTAAATGCTTCATTTGTCTGCAATATGAAAACTGCAGTAAGAGGTGAACATAGATTTAAGTCAGTTTCTGTGAATAACTGAAGATGTGGGTTGTCTTTTACTCTTTTTTTCTGACTTGTCTATCTGATCTATAGTAATGGACTTTAACTTACCCATTTCAATAGATACCAGACCGAAGGAGATTACATACGAGAAGCTCCTATTTTGGCTTCATTAGGTTTGGGCTCCAAAGCAAAAGCTTTTGTAACACATTTCCAGTCATCTGAATTACCCATTCCTTAGATTTATCCATTGTAGCTTTGAGGAACACAGGTGCGGTTTTCCAGATAAACCCAAATGCTGCCGGTATCACATTTTAGGGGCAAGAATTATGCATATACTTACTGTAAGCCCAATCAAATCTTTCCTTCCTCTTTTTTTTAATGGAATTCAAAAGTGGTACATTAATGGAATTTAATGGAATTCAAAAGTGGTACATTAAGAATTACCAACAAGCGGGATGCCTGGGTGGCTCAGTCGGTTAACCCCCTGCCTTTGGCTTAGGTCACGATCCCAGGGTCCTGGGAGTCTCTCTCTGCCTCTGCCTGCCTTTCTGCCTGCTTGTGCATGCTTTCTCTCTCTCTGACAAATAAATAAAATCTTTAAAAAAAAAAAAAAAAGCTACCAACAAGCAATGAATCTGAGTCCCAAGACTTCGATGGCAACCGAGAACTCCACGTGCTGATAGCAGAGGTCACTGTTCATCGCCTTGCTCTCCCAAACCAAGAACGCATTGATGGTAATCTAGGAGTTTGTGCTTCAGGCTTTGATTGTCACTACTAGAGTATGCAAAGGGAACTCGCTTTTCTGTTTTTTTAAGATTGGCATTATTTTTTTTAAGATTTTATTTATTTACTTATTCATGAAAGACAGAGAGAGAGAGGCAGAGGCAGAGGAAGAGCCAGGCTCCCCACTGAGTGGGGAACCTGATGCGGGACTTGATTCCAGGACCCTGGAATCATGATCTGAGCCCAAGGCAGACGCTTAACCATCTTAGCCACACAGGTGCCCTTTTCTGGTTATTTTGGTAGAAGCAGTCTACTTCCTTCCTGTGAAATGTTAAGTACCAAGTGTCATTTGGCACGAGTCTGCCAGCCTGCAGTTGTTTTGTGTTCCCTCTCTCCCTGGGAAGGGCATTTGTCTCGCAGAGTGGCTAAGAGCTGTGTGGTATCACAGCACACGATCAAGGAACCATTCCACCACTGTTGATACCTGACAGTGTTTTTACATCTGTTGCAAGGAGCACTGGGTGTTACACACAAACGAAGAATCAGGAACACTGCACCAAAAACTAATGACGTGCTGTATGGTAGCTACTGTGACACAGTAGAGAATAAATAAATAAATAAAACTTTTTATGTCAAAGACATTGCCGAGACCAGATTTATAAGTAAATCTTTGTGCAAGCTTTTTTATTATTAACTTAGAATACATTCTTACAGGTGGAATTGCTGGGTCAGAAGATAAAAGGGTTCATTCGTGTGTAATTTGTTTTGTGCTTTCTGAACTACAACCGTAGTTTAACAGGCTTCAACCTAAACAATGACACAGTTTCCTTTGTAAAATATTTTGTGTGAATAGCAAGACTTATGTTGGTTTGTGAAGTGCATGAATACACAAAAGAGTTACGTAATATCTGGGAACTAGGGGTGCCTGGGTGGCTCAGTGGGTTAAGCCGCTGCCTTCAGCTCGGGTCATGATCTCAGGGTCCTGGGATCGAGCCCCACATCGGGCTCTCTGCTTGACAGGGAGCCTGCTTCCCTCTCTCTCTCTGTCTCTGCCTGCCTCTCTGTCTACTTATGATCTCTCTCTGTCAAATAAATAAATAAAAATCTTAAAAAAAAAATATCTGGGAACTAATTAACCCGAGGAGATAGTAACAGGGGGCCTCACAATGAGCAGCATTTATCACCGGGACTTGCCGGCGTCCACTGCTCCTTCTGTTGTGGTCTTACCACATTGGAGATACTAGGTTGTACACGCAATACATAAAACAGGTCACACATGAAATTTAACTGAGAATGAATGGCTGGTTCCCAAACCATTTGTCTTTTAATTTTTTCCCTCCTGCAGAGAATTTTATTTGGTAAAAACACTGTGTATACTCTGAGTCAAGACAACCAAGGAAAATACAGGAAAAGCAAAGCTAGTTACCTGTTCCTGTTAGTGTGAGGAGTACGCAGATGAGCAAATCTTGGCAGTGTGTTAACTTGTTACATTGCAAAGCTATTTATCAGGGTTTAAAAACGGAATTAAATATATAAATGATTATATTTTAAAAGAGACTGAATTAGATGAGTCCGTGTATCATAGCACTGATTTAAATACAGGAGTCCTTTTGGTATAACGTATGAAATAAGTCTAATGGCTGTACAAGTATTTGATGAGTTTAATAGTTCTCTAAAAGAATATAAATCTGGGGGTGCATGGGTGCTCAGTTGGTTAATCCTCCAACTTTTGATTTTGGGGTAGGTCATGATCTTGGGGTCATGAGATTGAGCCCTGAGTCAGGCTCCTCGCTCAGTGGGGCGTCTGGTTGAGAGTCTCTTCCCTCTCTCTCTGCCCCTCCTCTGCTCACACACTCTGAATAAATCAGTCAGTCAGTAAATAAAATCTTTACAAAAGAAAAAAAGTCTTTCACAAGGTAAGATATTTAGCACATAGAACGGCATGTTTCTGATTTTTAAGAGTGCGTGCAACAAGTCTGCAGTTGCATATCACTGTAACAGTTAAAATATCTGTCAATATATATAACTGTACTATAAGTTAACTGTGTGTATTTTTAAAAACTTTTAATGTTGCTATTAATATAGAATTTAAGACAGTTGAGAAACATGCAACATAATAAGATAAATCAAGTGAATGAGGAAATCAAGACAGGGAGCAAAGGAGACTAGAAGTGAGAAAATGTGTGCCACGAAGTCCTATATTTTTATTCCTGGGAGGCCACTGTGTGGCTCTTAGTTTTTAGGGATCCACTGAATCAGATTATATGACTGATGGTGTCCATGAGATCAACGAATTGCTCACAAAAAATCCTAACTTCTTCTGATACCAAAGAGGAAAGTCCTTCGTGGCTCCCCAAAGAAGGACTAAGTGATCTGGCACTCAGTCTTCAGTAATGGCAAGTTTCCTACTATTCTTTGCAAGAAGCTGGTGATACCATCCCAGAGGGTGGCAGTTTCAGGAGAAATCAGAAAGATTTGATCCCACATCTTGTTGCAATACAGGGCTAGAGTTCTAAAAAAAAAAAAGAATGTGTTGTCTTTTTTTTTTTCCTTTAATTTTTCCTTTCTTTTTTCCCTTTTTTTCTAGTTTTATTTTTTCAGTGTTCAAAGATTCATTGTTTACGCACCACACCCAGTGCTCCATGCAATCCGTGCCCTCCTTAATACCCAACTCCAGGCTCACCCAATCTACCACCCCGCTCCTCTCCAAAACCCTCGGTTTGTTTCTCAGAGTCCACAGTCTCTCATGCTTCCTCTCCCCCTCCCATTTCCCCCAATTCATTTTTCCTTTCCTTCTCCTAAGGTCCTCTGTGTTATTCCTTATGTTCCACAAGTAAATGAAGCCATGTGATAATTGACTCTCTCTGCTTGATTTATTTCACCCAGCATAATCTCTCCCAGTCCCATCCATGTTGATACAAAAGTTGGACTTTCATCCTTTCTGATGGAGGCCTAACACTCCATTGTATATATGGATCATATCTTCTTTATCCATTCGTCAGTTGAAGGGCATCCTGGCTCTTCCCACAGTCTGGTGATTCCCACAGCAATGTGGCCATTGCTGCTATGAACACTGGGGCACAGATGGCCCTTCTTTTCACTACATGTGTATCTTTGGGGGTAAATAACCAGTAGTGCAATTGCAGGGTCATAGGGTAGCTCTGTTTTAATTTCTTAAGGAATATTCCACACTGTTTTCCAAAGAGGCTGCACCAACTTGCATTTGCACCAGCAGTGTAAGAGGGTTCCCCTTTCTCCACATCCTCTCCAACACTTGTTGTTTTCTGTCTTGTTAATTTTGGCCGTTCTAACTGGTGGAAGGTGGTATCTCAATGTGGTTTTGATTTGAATCTCTCTGATGACTAGTGATGATGAACATTTTTTCCTGTTAGTCATTTGTATGTCTTCTTTGGAGAAGCGTCTGTTTATGTCTTCTGCCCATTTTTTGATGTGATTATCTGTTTTTTGAGTGTTGAGTTTGAGGAGTTCTTTATAGATCTTGGATATCAGCCCTTTGTCTATACTGTCATTTTCTCCCATTCTGTGGGTTGACTGTTTGCTTTGCTGTGCAGAAGCTTTTGATCTTGATGAAGTCCCAGAAGTTCATTTTCACTTTTGTTTCCTTTGCCTTTGCCTGTCTTGAAAGAAGGTGCTGTGGCTGATGTCGAAGAGGTCACTGCCCATGGTCTCCTCTAGGATTTTGATAGATTCCTGCCTCACATTGAGGTCTTTTATCCATTTCGAGTTTATCTTTGTGTATGGTGTAAGAGAATGGTCGAGTTCATTCTTCTATACATAGCTGTCCAATTTTCCCAGCACCATTTATTGAAGAGACTGTCTTTTTTCCACTGGATATTTTTTCCTGCTTTGTCAAAGATTATTTGACCATAGAGATGAGGGTCCATATCTGGGCTCTCTACTCTGTTCCACTGGTCTATGTGTCTGGTTTTTTTTTTGCCAGTACCATGATGTCTTGGTGATCGCAGCTTTGTAATAAAGCTTGAAATCAGGCAACATGATGCCCCCAGTTTTGTTTTTCTTTTTCAACATTTCCTTAGTAATTTGAGGTCTTTTCTGGTTCTATACAAATTTTAGGATTGTTTATTCCAGCACTCTGAAAAATGCTGGTGGAATTTTGATCGGGATGGCATTGAAACTATAGATGGCTCTAGACAGTATAGACATTTTAATAATGTTTATTCTTCTGATCCATGAGCATGGAATGGTCTTCCATCTTTTTGTGTCTTCTTCGATTTCTTTCATGAGTGTTCTGTAGTTCCCCAACTATAGATCCTTTACCTCTTTGGTTAGGTTTATTCCCAGGTATCTTATGGTTCTTGGTGCTATAGTAAATGGAATCAATTCTCTAATTTCCCTTTCCATGTCTTCATTGTTAGTGTATAAGAAAGCAACTGATTTCTGTGCATTGATTTTGTATCCTTCCAAATTACTGAATTGCTGTATGAGTTCTAGTACTTTGGGGGTGGAGTCTTCTGGGTTTTCCATGTAAAGTATCATGTCATCTGCGAAGAGAGTTTGACTTCTTCTTTGCCAGTTTGAATACCTTTTATTTCTTTTTGTTTTCTGATTGCTGTTGCTAGGACTTCTAGTACTATGTTGAACAACAATGTGGTGAGAGTGGGCATCCTTGTCGTGTTCCTGATCTCAAAGGGAAGGCTTTTGTCAGCTTTTCCCCATTGAAAATTTGCTGTGGGTTTTTCATAGATAGGTATTGTGAAGTTGAGGAATGTTCCCTCTATCCCTATACTTGGAAGTATTTTCATCAGAACGGATGCTGTATTTTGTCAAATGCTTTCTCTGCATCAATTGAGAGGACCATGTGGTTCTTTCTCTTCTCTTTTTGATTTGTTCTGTCACATTGATTGATTTGCGAATGTTTGAACCACCCTTGCGTCCCATGGATAAATCCCACCTGGTCATGGTGGATAATCTTTTTAGTGTACTGTTGTATCCTATTAGCTAGAATCTTGTTGAGAATCTTGGCATCCATATTCATCAGGGATATTGGTTTGAAATTCTCCTTCTTGGTGGGGTGTTTGCTTGGTTTGGGGATCAGGGTAATGCTGGTTTCGTAGAATCTGGTTTTCCTTCTGTTTCTATTTTCTGAAATATCTTCAGGAGAATAGGTATTATTTCTTTGAATGTTTGGTAGAATTCCCCAGGGAATCTGTCAGGTCCTGCACTCTTGTTTTTTGGGAGGTTTTGTTTTGTTTTGTTTTTGGGTTTGTTTTTTTTTTAAATCATTAACCATATTTTTAATATAGGCACTTAAGAATATAAATTTACTTCTGGGCCCCATATTAGCTGCATCTCACAAGTTTTGATATGTAATATAAGATTATTGTTCAGTTCCTAATACTGCAGTCTGCATTTTTTTTATTGTGCTAAGTACAGATAACATGAGATCTACCCTTTTAATTTTTTAAGCGTTATGGTACAGTACTGTTAACTATAAGCACGATGTTATACAGCATATCTCTACAATTTCTTCTTCCCTTTTTTTTTGACAATTTTTTTTTAAATTTCTTTTCAGCGTAACAGTATTCATTGTTTTTGCACCACACCCAGTGTTCCATGCAGTCTGTGCCCTCTCTAATACCCACCACCCAGTTCCCCCAACCTCCCACCCCCCGCCCCTTCAAAACCCTCAGATTGTTTTTCAGAGTCCATAGTATCTCATGGTTCACCTCCCCTTCCCATTTCCCTCAACTTCCTTCTCCTCTCCATCTCCCCATGTCCTCCATGTTATTTGTTATGCTCCACAAATAAGTGAAACCATATGATAATTGACTCTCTCTGCTTGACTTATTTCACTCAGCATAATCTCTTCCAGTCCCGTCCATGTTGCTACAAAAGTTGGGTATTCATCCCTTTCTGATGGAGGCATAATACTCCATAGTGTATATGGACCACATCTTCCTTATCCATTCGTCCGTTGAAGGGCATCTTGGTTCTTTCCACAGTTTGGCGACTGTGGCCATTGCTGCTGTAAACATTGGGGTACAGATGGCCCTTTTTGGGAGGTTTTTGATCACTGCTTCAATCTCATTACTGGGTATTGGTCTATTCAGGTTGTCAATTTCTTCTGTTTCGATCTTGAGAGTTATAGGTTTCCAGGAATGCATCCATTTCTTCTAGGTTCCTTAACTTATTGGCATATAACTGTTGATAATAATTTCTGATGATTGTTTCTATTTGCTTGGTGTCAGTCGTGATCTCTCCCCTTTCATTCATTGTTTTTTTTTTTCTAAAGGTTTTATTTTTTTATTTGACAGAGATCACAAGTAGGCAAAGAGGCAGGCAGAGAGAGGGGGAAGCAGGCCCCTTGCTGACAGAGAGCCCAACTTGGGGCTCGATCCCAGGACCCTGAGGTCATGACCTGAGTTGAAGGCAGAGGCTTTAACCCACTGAGCCACCCAGGCACCCCTCATTCATCATTTTATTAATTTGGGTCCTCTCTCTTTTCTTTTGGATTCGTTTGGCCAGTGGTTTATTGATCTTATTGATTCTTTCAAAGAACCAGCTTCTAGTCTCTTTGATGTGTTCTACTGTATTTCTAGTTTCTAACTCATTGATCTCTGCTCTAATCTTGAGCAGAGATTGATTATTTCCCTTATTTCCCTTCTCATGCATGGGTTTCTTAATTTGTTGTTGATTTTCCAGTTCTTTAAGGTGTAAAGAGAGTTGGTATATTCAGGATTTTTTCAACTTTTTGAGTGAGGCTTGGATGGCTATGCATTTTCCCCTTAGGACCGCCTTTGCCTTATCCCATAGGTTTTGGACCAAAGTGTCTTCATTCTCATTGGTTTCCATGAATTGTTTAAGTTCTTCTTTGATTTCCTGGTTGATGCAAACATTCTTGAGCAGGATGGTCTTTAGCTTCCAAGTGTTTGACTTCCTTCCAAACTTTTCCTTTTGGTTGAGTTCTAGTTTCAAAGCATTGTGGTCTGAGAATATGCAGGGAATAATCTCAGTCTGTTGGTATCAGTCGAGACCTGATTTGTGACCCAGTATGTGGTCTATTTTGGAGAAAGTTCCATGTGTGCTCGAGAAGAATGAGAATTCTGTTGTTTTAGGGTGGAATGTTCTGTATATATCCATGAGGTCCATCTGGTCCAATGTGTCATTCAATGCTCTTGTTTCTTTATTGATGTTCTGCTTGGATGATCTATTACTGAGAGTGGCGTGTTAAGAT
Source organism: Enhydra lutris kenyoni (assembly GCF_002288905.1). NCBI lineage: Eukaryota > Metazoa > Chordata > Mammalia > Carnivora > Mustelidae > Enhydra > Enhydra lutris. Next base: position 1,457,567 of record NW_019154108.1, on the reverse strand, counting down.
CCCCTACAATTGGGACGCCTGGGTGGCTAGTTGGTTGGGTGGCTGTCTTTGGCTCAGGGCATGATCCCAGCATTCTGGGATCAAGTCCCACATTGGGCTTCTTGCTTGGTGGGGAGCCTGCTTCTCCCTCTGCCTCTGCCTGCCACAATGTCTGCCTGTGCTCTCTCTCTCTCACAAATAAATAAATAAAATCTTAAAAAAAAAAAGATCCCCTACAATTAATGTGTTCATATCAATATGGATCTTTATTTTGATTAACATTTGGCTTATGTAGTTGGCTGTTCCCATATTGGGGGCATAAATATTTACAATTTTTAGAGCTTCCTGGTGGATAGACCCTTTTAGAATGATGTAGTGTCCTTCTTTATCTCTGACTATAGTCTTTAGTTTAAAATCTAATTTATCTGGGGTGCCTGGGTGGCTCAGTGGGTTAAAGCCTCTGCCTTTGGCTCAGGTCATGGTCCCGGGGTCCTGGGATCGAGCCCCGCATTGGGCTCTCTGCTTGGCAGGGAGCCTGCTTCCTCCTCTCTCTCTACCTGCCTCTCTGCCTACTTGTGATCTCTGTCAAATAAATAAATAAAATCTTAAAAAAAAGTAAAATAAAATCTAATTTATCTGATATGAGAATCGCTACCCTAGCTTTCTTTTGAGGCCTGTTGGCATGAAAGATGGTTCTCCATCCCTTTACTTTCAGTCTGCATGTATCCTTAGGTTCCAAATGTGTCTCTTATAGACAGCATATGGATGGGTCCTGTTGTTTTATCCAGTCTGCAACCCTGTGCCTTTTTATGGGAGCATTTAGCCTGGCTTAGTAGTCACACACCCATTTAAACACCGCTGGTCTTAGAACCTCTTTATGTCTCCATCCATTTTGAATGTCAGCCTTGCTGGATAAAGTATTCTTGGCTGCATGTTCTTCTCATTTAGTGCCCTGAATATGTCTTGCCAGCCCTTTCAATCTTGCCAGGTTTCTGTGGACCAAAGGTATGCCGTTATTCTGCTGTTCCTTCCTCTGTATATAAGGGATCTCTTCCCCCAGCTGCTCTTAAGACCTCTTGTCTGAAATTATGATTCTTGAATTTCACAATTAAGTGTCTGGATGTCTTTCTAGACTCGATCATGGTGGGTGTTCTTTCTGCCTCTAGGACATGAACACTTGTTCGATTCCCCACATTAGGGAAATTTTCATCTAGAATTTGTCCAGTTGTATCTTCTAGTCGTCTCTCTTTCTCCACCCCCTTAGGGATCCCAATAATTCTGAGGTTGGAGTGTTTCAAGACATCATTTATTTCCCTAATTCTGTTTTCTTGGATTCTAAGCTACTTGTCCCAGGCCTCCTCCTGATCCTTCTTTTCTGTCAGTCTGCTTCTAGATCACTAATTCCATCTTCTGCCTTGGTTACCCTAGCTGTAGAGTATTTAGAATAGATTGGATCTCACTGATAGCATTTTTAACTTCTGCCAGATCAGCTCTCACTTCCGCCCTTAGAGATTCTATGTTGTCATTAATGGTCTCCTCCAACCTAGGCATTGCCTGAATAATTGTTACCCTGAATTCCCTTCCCAACATGTTGTTTATGTCCATATCCAATAATTCTGTGGCAGAGGGCACAGTCTCTGAATTTTTCCTCTGTTGGGTGTTCCTCCTCCTAGTCATTTTGGTGACACGTGGTTGAGGGGATGTGTAGCTAAAAATATCAGCCAGGATCCAGGCAAGGTGCACCATGATTTGTTGTTGGGTAAAGGTTTTTTTCTACTAGACGGCAGAGTAGAGAAGAAACTGGCTCTCACTTTATAGTTCACCTCTATTTCCTCTGCTGAAAAGACATTTTCGCATGGCATATGACAGCCACGTTAGAAGCAGGTATATCAACGCCATGACACGGGCCCACGGCGTTGGAGTCCTGCTTGTGGTCCCATCTCTACCCCCTGTCTGGCTCCCACTGCCCGTCGGACTCACTGAGGCTATGGTTTCCTGTTTGTATTTCCTTAAAGCAGTCCTTTATACATACTGTTCTAAGTCAGTGCTTTGATAATATTGAGTGGCAGTAAGTTCAAGGTTAAACTTCTTGGAATATAACTAGAGTGTGTTTATTCGGTGTCCTTATGCAAATACAGAGTGGTGTGCTTCCTTAGCCAAGCCACATGTACTTGTGGAGACTGATGAGAATAACACGATGTTCACTTAAATGGATGTAGACCCTGATGAGGTGGGCCCAGGAGGCACCCACAGGCAGGACCTGGATTCATTTCCAGATATTTGTTGCACAGAAATTATTTGAATAGTCAGGGTACTAAAGTTCTATAGCATAGATCATAACAGTATAGTTTTAGCCTCTTTTTTTAATTAAAAAAAAGGTATGATCAGATGCTTATCCCTCCCTAAAATAGAACCCACATTAAAACAAAGCAAAACGAAACCTCTCAGTCCATTACCTGGAGAACATTTGTCTTTGAATCTTGTTTTTTATTTTTTGTTTTTATTTTTTTTCTGGTGTACTCTCTAAGATGAACTGATTACAAAATGTACCTTCAGGTATTAGTATGAATTAACTCATTATATGGGGGAGTCAGTGAAACCTCTGAAGTAAGGAAGAAATATATTGCATATATCCAAACTTATAGAGCAGGTAAGTATTCAGGTTCTCAGGCTGTGGGTTCCCAGGAAGCCTCCCCAGAGAGCTGCAGAATGGTCTCTAGAGCCTGGCATTCTGTCTGTGCTGCTGTTTCGTTATTTGTACGAGCCTCAGCTTCCATGTCACCACTGGTGAAAATACCTGCTGGAGAAGTGGTCACGACTCTGGCTTCGGTGTACAGTTTCTAAGTGTATTGAGACTCTCTAGTGTAGATTCCGGTTGGTGTCTTATCTACATTGCCTAGGCTGCTTCTTCACCCCTTGTAAAATTCTGTCTGGTATATTTTTATGTTTTACATATTGTTAGGAATACACTTATTTCATAAATCATGATATATAGTTTTTGAGTACTAAAAAACTAAAATGTCTAGAGAAGATTCGACCTCAGACATCTCATATGAAGTTCCTCCCGGTGTGAGATGTTCTGAATAGTCTGAGGGATGCTAAGATGAATAAGGAACATCCCCATTACCAATGGGTGTATTGTCTCTAGGAGGAGACACGCACAGTTGAGTTTCTGCATTCTCAGTAAATACTAAACAAATACTTATTATGTGCTGGGTACTGTTCTTGGCATTCAAGATTCAGCAGAGAACAGGACAGATCTGAGCAGTAGTCTTTTATTTTCCTTTTTCTTTTTTTATAATTCAAGTACAATTAACATACAGTGTTATATTAATTCAGGTGTATAGTATAATGATTCAACAATTCTGTACATTTCTTAGTGCTCATGAAATTAAGTATATTCTTATTCCCTTTATTTTTATTCCACATCCCACCATCCACCTCCCCTCTGGTTTGTATTCTATATTTAATAAGAGTCTGGTTTTTTGTTTCTCTCTATATATTTTTGTTTATTCACTTGATTTGTTTCTTAACCTTCACATATGTGTGAAATCACATGATATTTGTCTTTCTCTGACTGATGTATATCATGTAACTTCGTATCTTCTAGGTCCATCCATATTGTCGCAAATGGCAAGCTCAAATTCCTTTTTACAGCTGCACAATATCCCATTGTATGTGTACACCGCATCTTTCTTATCCATTCACCTGTCAGTGGACACTTCGGTTGTTTCCATGTCTTGGCTCTTGTAGCTAATGTGCAATAAACATAGGGTTGCACATATCTTTTCAAATTAGTATTTTTGTTTCTTTGGATAAATATCTGATAGTGGAATTATTGGGTCATATGACATTTCTATTTTTAATTTTTTGGGAAACCTCCATACTGTTTTCCACAGTGGCTGCACCAATTTATACTCCCACCCACAACGTATGAGGGTTCATTTTTCACCAAATCCTTGCCAACACTTGTTATTTCTTGTTTTTCATTCTGGTGATTCTGACCAGAATGATATCTCATACCAGTGTGATATCTCATTGGGGTTTTGATTTGCATTTTACTGATAATGAGTGATGTTGAGTATCTTTTCACGTGTCTGTTGGACATCTGGATGTCTTCTTTGGGAAAATGTCTGTTCAGGTCCTTTGCCTAGTTTTTAACTGGATTGTTTGTTTGTGGGTGTTGAATGTGTACATTATATATTTGGGGTACTAATCCCTTATTAGATACATTGGTTACAAATGTCTTTGGCTGTGAAGTAGGTGGCCTTTTCATTTTTTTGGTTTCCCTTGCCGTGCAGAAGCTTTTAATTTGACGTAGTGTCAGTGGTTTATGTTTGTTTCTCCTGCCTTGGGAGACATATCTAAAAAAATGTTAGGACCAATGTCAGAGAAAATACTGCTTGTGTTCTCTTCTACGATTTTTATAGTTTCAGGTCTCACCTGTAGGTCTTTAATACTTTTGAATTTATTTTTGAGTGTGGTGCTAGAAAATGGTCCAGTTTCCTTCTTTTACCTGTAGCTGCCAGTTTCCTAAACACCATTTATTGAAGAGACTGTTGTTTGTATATTGTTGCCTGAGTTGTTGTAGCTTGGCCCTATAAACATGGGCTCATGTCTGGGCTCTGTATTCCACTGATCTGTGCCTATCTTTGTGCCGGTACTGTACTGTTTTGATGACTACAGCTTTCCAGGGTATCTTGAAGTCTGGAATTCTGATACCTCCAGCTTTGTTCTTTCTCAGATTGGTTTTGTGATTTGGGATCTATTGTGGTTCCATACAAAGTATAGTGGTATTTGTTCTGGTTCTGTGAAAAATGCTACTGGCATTCTTATGGGTTTTGCATGGAATCCGTAGATGGCTTTGGGTGGTACATTGTTTTAACAATGTTAATGCTAATCCATGATCATGGAATATCTTTCCTTTTGTTCAGGTCACCTTCAGGTTCTCTCATCAGTTTTATAGTTTCCAGAGGGGAGGTCTTTCAACTCCATGGTTAAGTAGTATACTTGAGGGTATTTTATTCTCTCTGGTGTAATTGTTTTCTTAATTTCTTTTTCTGCTACTTCATGATTAGTGTATAGAAACGTTACCAATTCCTGAGTACTAATTTTGCATTCATGTATTACTTATAGTATTTTTGGTGGAGTCTTTTGGATTTTGTCTGTGTAATATCATGTCATCTGCCAACAGGGCTCATCAGTGCCCTGCAACAGTATTTCAGCCACAACACAAGTCACGCTGTGCCCTTGGCCGCGCAGAGGTTGTTAACCACAGCCGGAGAAGAGGAAACAGCTCGCGGAGGGACTTCTCTTGTAGAGGCTCAGGGTTCACTGGCCCGAGAATGACAGGGAAAATATCCTCCCAGGACGACCAGGAACGAGTTACCGTGAAACGGAAACATGTTCCGAGTGTAGGGACGAGTGTGGACGCGGTCGGACGCGCCCCTCACCCCACGGTGCTTCACGGGCGTGTGCAGCGTCACAGCGACTGGAGGGACCCAGGGCCCATCGCATGGAGACTCACGGGTGCGGCAAACACGCGTGTCCTCTTCTGTCTCCCGGGTCTACGCACCAGTTCTGGGTTTCTCTCTCAGTGGCCTTGTCCGCTTCTCGACACCTTCGGAGGCGTCGATCCCATGGATGCGGAAGCGCCGATCCCGTGGATGCGGAAGCGCCGATCCCGTGGATGCGGAAGCGCCGATCCCGTGGATGCGGAAGCGCCGATCCCGTGGATGCGGAAGCGCCGATCCCGAGCTGCGTCCGACGTGACGAGGCCGGAAGAACGCCTGAGGGCGGAGCTGAGCGGCGCCGTGAGTGACCGTCGTCCCCTCCCACGCGGAACTTCTCCTCTCGGAGCCCGGCTGCTGGAGGGAAGCGGCGGGGCGGCAGCTGGGGGCCTGGCTGCTGCCGCCGGAGCGGGGGGCTGTGGGGAACCGAAGGACGGTCTCGGGACCAAGAAGAAACCTGACCTGAGCTGCCTCCCTCGTGCCCCCGAGCACGTGAATGACACCGTCCGGAGCGCTGGTCCCGGCGCTGTGGGACAGGCGGCAGCTTGCTCGGCCGCTCGCTGACACCGCGCCCCGCCCCGTGCTCTGTCCTGGTGGCACAGTTGACGCCACGGCTTTGGGCACACGACACAGATCCGTGTGTTGTGCTTTGTTGTGTGACCGCCGTTCGCTAACAGTTCCCGGAACCTCCCTGGATTCACCCGACGTCCTGTCAGACGGCGGCTTCTTAGTCCGAGCTCACCACGCGTGACGGGACTGTGTCTCCTCGCCGCGGGCGCCGCCGGCAACTCGCAGACTGCGGCCGCCCGCCAGCCAGTGAACAACTTGGTGGTGACCTGCCGGTTGTGGGCCATGACGGGCATGGTCGGGACTCGTTCTCAGTGATCTCGCCTGAACACTTGCGGGATGGTGACGCGGCCAGGGACGAAAGCAGAGACACTGAGAGAGACACGTGGGGGTGCGGCGCGCCGTGGACGGCGATTATCCGGGGACACTGCGGTTCGGAGGGCTGGGGCTGGAGGTGGTGCCGGCAGTCGTTCAAATCACTATCAAACGAGAGTTTTGAAGTTACTTTTCCTGTGGTCTTCTAAAGTACTCAGCTACCCAGATTGAAGTTGAGAGTTACCGTTTGTTAAGAAAAAACAATTATTTCATTCCAGCAGTACAAGAGAAAATCAGATTTCTGGAAGGTGTTCTGAATATTGCTTTGGCAGAAAAAAAGCAGAGACCAGAGTCTGGAAAAGAAGGAGGAAATGGAATTTTTTTTCCAATGTAAATTTTGTTTCAAGATGGTAGTTTACACTTCTTTTAGGAAGGGAAAGTGAATTTTAGGGGATTAAAGTTGCCTCTTTGAATATAACCCCTGAAGAAAAGTTTTTTTACAGTTAAAGACTAAAGATGAAAAAAAAAGACTCAAAAAATATTTTTTTACAGTCAACAGGAAGGAAAATGAGACACTTCTGAGGGCAACAACCATAATCTAACTTATCTAGGTAAAGGAGTATTCTCATTTTTCGAGTATTTTGCATCTTTTGTCCACAAATGTGTACTTGTAAAAAATATATAATCAAAATAATGATGACATCGTCACTTTGGTGAACAGAGTTCATTATTTCCTTTTTAAGTGAGGATCTTGCCTCACGATCCTGTGTGAGACATGATTGATCGAGTTATAGAGCCGTAGAGGAGTGCATGTGTTTTAGAATGAGGTAACAGAGAACTTCAAGTAAGACCAAAGATGATTAACTATAATGTGACCGCGAAAGTTTAGAATGAGTCGGTCCTTTCTACACTATGGATATCCACCAGAAGATTCAGGAGCCCTCTGGGGAGTTTGTGTGTGTCTTACTGTCCCCGCTGGAAAGGCCATTTATGAGCGTGCATTTACACGCCTGAGGCCTTTCCCGTGGACTGCTCCACTCTCATTTCGTGTCCATCGCCTGGTGTTCTGTGTCTGTGATGGAACAGTAGGACTGTCCTCGATCAAGGTCCCAAAGCAAGTCACTTTCAGAGCTCTGGGATTAGTGCTTAGAATTCTTGATTCTGTTCTTAAACAGGTGTGCCCTAATTTGAGAAAATCTGGTATACAAAACCATCAACTCACAAAATAGATAAATTAAGGAGTGATTACTTTCATTTCAAAAGGATTTGCTTCAGGATACCTTAGAATAAGCGTGTCTGAAGAGTGTAACATGTCCAAAAGGCCTTCTGGATTATTAGTAAGCGAGAGGGCTCATTTTCCCACCCTCTCGTTAACCAAGTTAATGACGTGCATATGTTTGAGCCTGTAGCCATTTCATTCATGCGTTCACTTCTGCACGAAATTATTAGTACTGTTACTCAGTGACTCTTTCATGAGCATTCTCTGTGTGTTGAATACACAAAAGTCACAGCCCTTGTCCTTAAGGCATTTACAGATGACAAGAGTGAATCAGACGTCAAGTAAATGTTTGACAGTGGAAGCAAGCTGGCCTGTTAGGAGACCGTGGGGTTAAACAAAGTGAGAGGGTGAGCTGTGGCCATAGGGTAGCCTCCTGGCAACTTTAAAGGGAATTGTAGCACGACTAGGGCAGCTTAGAAAATTAACTAAGAGTTTGCCCAAAGCAGTTGATCTTTGGATACATTGTTTCTTCAGTGCCGAACAGGAAGGCTAAGACTTTAGAACCAGGTTATCCAGACATATAAAAGGTAAAAACTGTCTGCATTGTCACTACAACAGGGGGTCGTTAGGTACATATGAAATATGACATCTTTTAACAATGGAAGTACTGTGTAAGGGCTTCATTATAGGATGATGAAGATGATGAGTGCCTCCAATTTGGCTGGAGACTTTTAGACATTTTACGGGCATTACCTCATTTATTCCGTCCAGTATACTGAATGGAGGCCTTTACGGACACCGAGATATTTTCACTAACTGCTGGGATTTATGTTGCTCCTATAGAAGAGAAAATCTTTAATCTTACAAACTCTCTGTCCTATTTTATAATCTGAAGTATACCTGTATATACTAAGATGAGTTAGGCCCATGGAGATGTTAATTTCAAGGTCACCTCACCTCACTGTAGCTACATCTTAAGCCAGAAATTGCTGCTGCTGCCTCCACTGCTGCCATCACCACTGACTGTCACAGAATCTGGGGCCTCAGGCACGGAGTCTGGCCACCACAACGCCTCCAAACACTCACGTGTCCCACCTTGTCAGCCAGAGGCAACGTCAGCAGGTAGATGGCCTGTGTCCAGTTCTGCCTTCCAGATCTCATTGGTGGGACGTAATTGACTTCAAGAACTTGAGCGGAAAGAGTGTCGAGAGAACGTAATGTTGTGGATTTCTAACCTGCATCTGGAAGGAGGGTGGAATTAGGGCTGAGAGAGCCGCTGTATGGAATCCACTCGATCTTACTTATGTTGCTTATTCTGAACCCTTTGTTAGGAACATGAACTCCTTGAGAAGAGGGTGAAAAACTTCTGAGCCAGAACATTTGAAGGGAATAGCACATGTTCTCATTCTTGAGCTAGGAAAGAGGTTCGTGACTTTGAAACCCGGAAGAGGTGGAAGTGACTGGGTTATTTCAGGTGCAGGTGGAGAAACAAGCAGGAGTCACAGCTGCTGGCCTTTCTGGAGCGCATCACTCACTTTAGATGTTCCGTTGCAGAAAGCAGCTCAGGCAGGGAATGGCATGCTTCAGCTTGGTTCTGTAGCCTCAGCCCGACTGCTTTGTGGAGGATCGAGGAGACAGCATAAACCAGGAAGAGAGAACTCCAAGAAGTCAGTAGTCTAGGTGACAGAACATGGTGACAGAATGGAGGAAAGGAGAAAGACTGATGTGGACTGTATTTCAGCCTTGTATTGACAGGACTTTATAATAACTTGGGTGCTGAAGGTGCCAGGAATGGTCCCAGCTGTTTCACTGTTTCGTTCCTTTAGTGGAGTTTCTGAGTGTTGAGCCCCGCTTCTTAGGAGAGTCAAGGAAGATTGCATCGCAGTTCTTTATCAGGATGACGTAGACTGTGGGGAGCACTTCTTTTTGGGGGAGAGATGGAGAATGCCTCTCCCGTTTCTTAGTAGTAATAGGACTATACTCGAAGGTTAAATCTCCTAAGTGTAGCTTTTCTCTTAGGAGAAAAACAGAAAACAGGAAAATATTCATCAAAAATTTTATCATTTTCCTCTGTACTAACATGTATGTTCACAGACATCATACAAATGAGTCCTTGTGGGTAAACCATAAAGTAATTTACATACACGTGAGCAAGGAGATTTGCCCAACTATTTAAAAGAGAATGAAGGGATCATCATTTTTATTTGAAAATAACACCTGTGTCAGCCAGTGCCTATCGTAGGCTAAAGTAGCAAACAGCTCAGCAAGAGGAAATGATGACTATGGCATGTGGCCTTTGAAGCCTAGTGCAAGAGACAGGGTTGAATTGTCTGAATGTTTCACCTGAAATCCCATTTAATTATCACCCTCTTTAGATTCTATAAATTCACATTACATCTATTTTCTACTTAATGAAAAGTGAGGTACAAGGCCTGTCAAGAGTTCACAAGCCAGGTGTTTTAATGATTCCTCATATTTAAGCAAATCATGTGGTCTCCAGAGCTAGTAAGATAAGTGTATTTACTGTGAATTCTGACAGCTCACTCAATGAGATTAATATATAAGTAGTTGAGTTTAATTTTGTGATGATGCTTTCAGAGAACCTGTTCTCCGAAACGCATAGGTTCTAGAAGGATCCTTAGACTTATAGAAAGTAGCCTTTGAATCTCTTTTGTGGTTCCCTTTTCTGCTCCTGATTCCCCCCAGTGTTCCATTGTCCTGTTTTAGCTGTAAGTTAGTCTGATACTGCTCATCTCCCAGGAATATGAAACTAACTGCGTTACTTAATACAAAGTTTCATGCAAATTGAAAAGCTGCTTGGGGGTCCGCTTCGGTGGGATGTTTCCGAAGTATGAGGGAATTCAAGCCGAGCCCTTAGCATGTGCTTTTTACTCTTGTAGGACTCCTTGGCTAAAAGCATAACTACTTGATGCTTGAATGATGGCACTTGCTTCTCTGGCCTTTAATATTAAGTTCTGTTACTGTTGTTCTCTGTGAAATGAGGACAACAGTAATAGGACTTTCTGTTTTGCTTCACAGTTTTGTGGCTAACGGAAGTGATCCTAGTTCCTCTTTAATATTTATCCACTTGTCTATGTCATTGCCAACATTGTTGCCCTATAGCTTGAGAGGACTTTTTCCTTGGAATTTTTTGGAAATTAGACTGATGACCAGGTGTAATTATCCACCATGTGCCACTAATTACATGAATATATTCTACAGTTGATCATTAAGTCATCTTTTTTTTAATTAACATATATATTATTTGTTTCAGGGGTACAGGTCTATGAATCATCAGTCTTACACACTTCACAGCACTCACCATAGCACATACCCTCCCCAGTGTCCATCACCCAGGCACCCCAACCCTGCCACCCCCGTCCCCTCCAGCAACCCTCAGTTTGTTTCCTGAGATTAAGAGTCTCTTATGGTTTGTCTCTCTCCCCGGTCCCATCTTGTTTCATTTTTCCCTCCTTTCCCCCCATGAATCCCTCACCCTGCCTCTCAAATTCCTCATATCAGGGAGATCATTTGATAATTGTCTTTCTCTGATTGACTTATTTCACTCTAGCTCCATCCATGTCCTTGCAAATGGCAAGATTTTGGGTTTTTTGATGGCTGCATAGTATTCATGTGTGTGTGTGTGTGTGTGTATACCACATCTTTTTCCATTCATCTGTGGATGGACATTTAGTTCTTTCCATAGTTTGGCTTTTGTGGACATTGCTGCTATAAACATTCAGGTGCACGTGCCCCTTTGGATCACTACATTTGTATCATTAGTGTAAATAACCAGTAGTGCAATTACTGGGTCGTAGGGTAGCTCTATTTTCAACTTTTTGAGGAACCTCCATACTGTTTTCCAGAGTGGCTGCACCAGCTTGCATTCCCACCAACAGTGTAGGAGGGTTCCCCTTTCTCCACATCCTCGCCAGCATCTGTCATTTCCATGGCATCAGCCATTCTGACTGGTGTGAGGTGGGACCTCACTGTGGTTTTGATTTGTATTTCCCTGATGCCGGGTGATGTTGAGCATTAAGTCACCTTTCTTAAAAGTTCTAAAAAAAAAAAACAAAAAACCAGTAAATTTCACAGATCTCTTCCCAATCCATTTTTTAAGTGGAGGGTCATTTTCAATCTTGCATATCTGTTTTGCATTATACAGAACTGAAACAGTATGACTTTCTGAGGAAGCAATTTGTTTTCTTTGTTCAGACATATTTTATGAGTCTGATAGACTTATAATTCAATAAATAAAAATATTTATAATGGACACAATAATAGAATAATTATATAAAGTTTCTCTAATTTGTTTTTAGTATTTAGCTAATCACCATCCCCCTTAGTGCATTTTTTCCAGGTCTTAGATATAGAGGTCATTCTTTAAGCCAGGATTCTTCTCCCACTGCAAGATTAACCTAGCAGAACTTTCAGTACTTCTGATGAGAGTATAATAACCAAGAATTTGATTTGAGGGTGCTCAGCAGGCCAGGCTGTAGTGGCAGATGGATGCGACAGGAATTTGGTAGAGTCTGAAAGACTACTGACCTTCTAAGTGCAGTGTGGGGCTTTAGAGAGTCTTATTTTCTCAGCAGAACCTGTCACTTATTAAAACTGCAGTAATTAAAAAAAAATTATGGTAGGAAAATTGTGTGTTGGTATTTTATGTTGCTTTTATATATATCTGATATTCACTTCTGCTTCATTAAGGGAAATGTTTGGTGGGATGGTTTTCACTGTAGTGTACAAGGAACAGGAGAGTATGAATCTATCAGAAACAATTAGAGAGCCTCGTGGTGGGTATTAAGGAGGGCACGTATTGCATGGAGCACTGGGTGTGGTGCATAAACAATGAATTCTGATACACTGAAAAGAAGTTAAAAAAAAAAAAAGAAAAACAATTAGAGAAAATCTACCACAAAATACTGCGGGAGAATGATCTGTGGAAGATTCTTCTGGGTTTTCATTTTCAGTGTTTCAGTATTTTTTACTTTTATAGGCATATAGAAATTTTACAGTAGTCAAAACTAAAATCAATGTATCAGTACTTTTTCAAAAAAAGATGACATGAAAACCTCAATTTTAATGAAAGAAGTTATGAAGAAAATACTTGTTCTTTAGCTTTATGCCTCATAATTATCATTAACCTAAACAAAATAATTTATGCTAGTAAAAAGACTTTATACTTTTTATGATTCGTTTACTTATAGATTGTCATCTAATCTATTTGTCTTCTTACTGGAGTTAAACATTTACTTTTATTCTAAAATTATCATTAAAAATCTTGAGAGATGTTACATATTTTTTAAAAGGTGCTTGAGGGGCTCCTGGATGGCTCAATTGGTTGTGTGTCTGACTCTTGATTTTGGCTCGGGTCATGATCTCAGGGTCTTGGGATCAAGCCCCATGCGGGGCTCTACACTCAGCAGGAAGTCGGCTTGCGATGATCTCTCTCCCTCGGCCCCTCCCCCTGCACTCTCTCTCTCTCTCTTGCTCTCTCTCTGTAAAATAACTAAATAAATCTTTTTTAAAAATCGTACGTGAGGGACGCCTGGGTGGCTCAGTTGGTTAAGCAGCTGCCTTCGGCTCAGGTCATGATCCCAGCATCCTGGGATCGAGTCCTGCATCGGGCTCCTTGCTCGGCAGGGAGCCTGCTTCTCCCTCTGCCTCTGCCTGCCACTCTGTCTGCCTGTGCTTGCTCTCTCTCTCTCTCTCTCTCTGACAAATAAATAAACAAAATCTTTAAAAAAAAAAAATCGTACGTGAATATTTGGTTGGACTATCTTTGGTGCAGAATCAAAGTATACCCTTTTTCTGTCTCTTTAAGAAGTGTCTCATCTTAATTTCTTTAAAATTCTAAGGTTATATTTATAAAACTACTGACCATTATCTATTGAATGCGACACTTTTCTAAATACTGTTATTTCTTAATTCTTACAACAACACTGTAGTTAAGTCCTATTTTTATCACTGTTTTACAAATTAGAACAGTAAAGCGGGCACAGGGAGGTTGAGTAACACAGCATGGTTATGGTTACACAGCTAGTAAGTGACAAAGGCAAAATTCAAATCCACAGAACCTTCTCCCACAGCCCTTCCTCACTCTGTCCCAGCTCCCTGAGTAGTCATGTTGCCATTTTATGTCAGTCAACAAGTATTTAGTGAACATTTACTGTGTGTTTATAAATAAGACCTAGAATATCAGAGAAGATTTTTATTATGTTAAAGGTTGAGAGTCTAATGGGAAATTTCCAAAATAGGCAAACACACACACAAACCGTATGAAATGCAAGTCAGAGGTCTGTAATTGGAGCATAAATTCCTGTTGAAACAATGGAAAAGGGAAGATTACTCTGGGAAGAATTCAAGTTAAGTTTTGTAGAGGAGATGATGTTAGTGGGATTTAAGCTTTCAGGAAGGTGTGAATGAGGCCTGCAAGGTAGGTCTAGGCAAAATGTAATGTACCTTGGATACCACACTAAGGAGCATAGGCCATAGGAAGTGAGTAGCATGATAATGTCTGCATTGTAGGTGCAAAGTGTTAGCAGCACGAACAGTGAATTGAAGGTGGCTCAAAGGGTTTGGGGAGACAGAGAATGTCAGTAAGATACGTGTGCTTTAACATAGCAGATGGCACTGTGGATCCAGAACTGTCACAGAACCAGTGCCTAAGGAAAACAAATTAATAGAGCTAACAGTCTTTAAAATAAGAGAGTCAGTACCCTCAGAGAGATTTAAGGAATGTCAGACCCATAAAAAATAATTATAGATACTGAAAATTTTAAACACGACCAAAAGCCATAAGACACCTGGGAATAAACCTAACCAAAGAGGTAGAGGATCTATACTCTAGAAACTACAGAATACTCATGAAAGAAATTGAAGAAAACACAAAGAGATGGGAAAACATCCCAAGCTCATGGTTTGAAAGAATAAACATGAAAACGCCTGTGCTGCCCAGAGCAATCTACATCGTCAGTGCCATCCTGACCAAAAAACAATTGGCATTTTTCAGAGAACTGAAACAAACAGTCCTAAAATTTGTATGGAACCAGAAAAGACCCCAAATTGCCAGGGGAATGCTGAAAAAGATAACCAAAGCTGGGAGCATCATGTTGCCTGATTTCATGCTGTATTACAAAGCTGTGATCACCAAGACAGCATGGTACCGGCACAAAAAAGACACATAGATCAGTGAAATAGAATAGAGACTCCAAAAATGGACCCTAAGCTCTATGGTCAACTAGTCTTTGACAAATCAGAAAAAAATATCCAATGGGAAAAAGACAATCTCTTTAGTAAGTAGTGCTGGGAAAATTGGACAGCCGCATGCAGAAGAATGAAACTGGACTATTCACTTACACCACACAGAAAGATAAACTCGAAATGGATGAAAGACCTCAACGTGAGGCAGGCATCCATCAGAATCCTAGAGGAGAACATAGGCAGTGACCTCTTCGACATTGGCCACAGCAACTTCTTTCAAGACATGTTTCTAAAGGGAAAGGAAACAAAAGCAACAATTAACTTTTGAGACTTCATCAAAATAAAAAGCTTCTGCACAGCAAAGAAAACAGTCAGCAAAGCTAAGAGGCAACCCATGGAATAGGAGAAGATATTCGCAAATGACATTATCACAGAAAGGACTAGTATCCAAGACCGTAAAGAACTTCTCAAACTCAACACCCAATTTTTGAAGTTTAAAAATAGCAGATTAGTAGAGTTGCACCATGGACCCAGTTTAAAAACAAATCAGTTTTAAATAAATATCAGGTAACAGATCAAACAGAGGAATTCTCCCAGAATATAATACAAAAAGACAGTTAGATGGAAAGTACATAAGAAAAGAAAGAGGGAAGATAGAACCAGAAGTTTCAACATTTATTTCATAGAAATAGCGAAAGGAAAGAAGGCGTCACATGGAGGAGAGAAAACAGTGCAAGAGATAGAAGCCAACTAAAGAGTAGCTCTTCACACTGAAGTGGACGATAGTCAACAGACTGGAGCAGAATGACTGGCAAATGACCCAATGCCTCGCTGAAGGAAGAATGCAAAACCTTCCAGAAAAGAGAAAAAATTCATTACCTAGAAAGAATGGTAATCAGATCGCAGTGGTCTGCAACACCATATTTGTCATATATGCTGTGTATGCAGCATGCGGGGTGTGTGTGTGTGTGTGTGTGTGTGTGTGTGTGTGTGTGTGTGTGAGCAGCAGAGGCTGTGGAGGGCACTCAGATCCCATTCTCACCTTCAGGACTGAGGTGCCCATTCCCCAGCCCTGTGTTGGCAGCTCACAGTGATTCAGTAAGTCTTCCCGGTATAGACTTCTATTAAAGAAAGTCACCTTGCCCAAGGTCATGGCCCCTTCCCCGGAGTGGCCCATATCCAGTGACTTGTCAGTTTGGAGAGATCAGGGCCTCACCTGTTTGCTTCCGTTCAGGATGACTCTGAAGGTCATCGTAGCTCCAGAACTCCCTGTAGGACTGTCTGAGGTGGCTGCTGTTGCTCGTTGCACTTCAGCTTGTCCCTCTGCCCAATCCCGTGTTCCTCACTTCTCCACGAGTGTAGATCCTGAGACCACCTCCCAGTAAACTTCCTGTATGCAGCTCTCTGCCTCAGAGTTGGCGTCCCAGAGAATGCAACGTGTGACAGTATTCTTTCCAGCTGCCCTTGAGACAACTGACTAAAACTGACTGCAAAGAAAATCCCAACAAACTCCTTCAAAAGATGACCAAAGAGAACACCTTCTCTCACCACGGTGAGATATGATTATACATTAACAATGACCCCCCCTCCCCCAGCCACCACACACACACACACACACACACACACACACACACACACACACACACTCTTTAGAATTCAGGTGTTGTACATATAGTCAGTTACATGAAAGTGATTTTTTTTTTTTTTTACTATTTTTTATTTATTTATTTGAGAGAGAGACAGTGAGAGAGAGCATGAGCGAGGAGGTCAGAGAGAGAAGCAGACTCCCCGTGGAGCTGGGAGCCCGATGCGGGACTCGATCCCGGGACTCCAGGATCATGACCTGAGCCGAAGGCAGTCATCCAACCAACTGAGCCACCCAGGCGTCCCTGAAAGTGATATTTTAATGAAGATGGTGAATGCCAAATAAAGTAGGTGCAGGAAAGTCTCATGAAACAGCGCACTCAAATGGAATCCTTTTCAAGTGTTTTCCTCCTATCCGAAATTTAAGAAAAGGCACATAAGTACTCATCCTCATGATTTTACAGAGTACGTCTTTCCGGAATGCCAGCTTACCACCACGTAAGTAATGCATTTGTAACTGACATTTGATGCAACCTTATAAAGGAAGACTTAAGTAATTAAATAAACACACACCTTTGAAATGTGCCAGAGGGGCAGAATGATAGGTGTGAATACTGCTCAACATTTTTGCACCAGAAGGTGCAGCCGCCATATCACTTGGTGACTGTCATATCCATAGAGCTGACCATTCAGGACTTTGGCCTCCCAGTCTGCGATCCTCTGTTCCCCAGTACTCTTGACCTCCATGTGACCTTGGCCATGGTGTCACCTTCTATACATAGCTGTCCACTTTTCCCAGCACCATTTATTGAAGAGACTGTCTTTTTTCCACTGGATATTTTTTCCTGCTTTGTCGAAGATTATTTGACCGTAGAGTTGCGGGTCCATATCTGGGTTCTCTACTCTGTTCCATTGATCTATGTGTCTGTTTTTGTGCCAGTACCATGCTGTCTTGGTGATCACAGCTTTGTAGTAAAGCTTGAAATCAGGCAACGTGATGCCCCTAGTTTTGTTTTTCTTTTTCAACATTTCCTTAGCAATTCGGGGTCTCTTCTGATTCCATACAAATTTTAGGAGTGTTTGTTCCAGCTCTTTGAAAAATGCTGTTGGAATTTTTGATCAGGATGTCATTGAAAGTATAGATTGCTCTAGGCAGCATAGACATTTTAACAATGTTTATTCTTCCGATCCAAGAGCATGGAATGGTCTTTCATCTTTCTGTGTCTTCTTCAATTTCTTTCATGAGTGTTCTGTAGTTCCTCGAGTACAGATCCATTACCTCTTTGGTTAGGTTTATTCCCAGGTATCTTATGGTTCTTGGTGCTATAGTAAATGGGATAGATTCTCTAATTTCCCTTTCTGTATTTTCATTGTTAGTGTATAAGAAAGGAACTGATTTCTGTGCACTGATTTTGTATTCTGCCACATTACTGAATTGCTGTATATAAAAAAATACTAAGGAAAACTCAGAGACAAGCTTCAGGCTAGGAAAAATATTTGCAAGATTGCAAAGTGGCAAAAAGTAGAATTCAGGTTATAAGAATAATAATCAAAAAAATAAGAATGACCCACTAGGAAATGGATGGAAGAAGACAAAAATAAGCATTTTATAAAAGCGGATGTATATGAAAGGACATTAGCCTTCTTTAGGAATCAGGGAAATGTGAACCAAAAGCACAATGAGACACCATTTCACACCCACTAGAATAGCAACATTAAAAAGTCAGCCAATAGCAAATGTGGATTTTGATGTGGGTGGTGGGAATTCTTGTGCACTGATGACTGAGGGCAAATTGTTACAAGCACTTAAAAGATGGTTTGGCAGTACTTCGTAAGATTGAATATGCGTGTGCCCTAATCCAGAGAAGACTCTTGTACACATGCATCATACTACACATTAGAATTCTTGTAGCAGAATTGTGTGTGACTTTGGGTGTGCGTGTCTATCAAAGCAAGAAGAGGAGAGAGAAGAAATGAGCTGAATGTCCATCAATAAGAAAATAGATAAAATGTGCTCAATCGCATATTGGGTTCGTATAGTAATAAAAATGAATTACAGCTGAACACAACAACATGCACAAATCGGAAAAACAGTGTTTTGAAAACTAAACAAACCAAGAAATCTTTAAATAAAATCAAGACTAATGGGTACTTCTGGGTAGAGGGAGGGGTGGGATAGAATAGAGTCTGGATGAAGTCTCACATGGGGAACTTTTAAGTGTTTGTGTTTAAGTATTTTTTTGTTTACTTAGGCTAAGTAGTGGGTACACAGGTATTTCTTCTCCTTTTAAAAAATATTCATATATATTAAATATGCTTTTTGTATATATATGTCAAAATTAAAATATAGATTTTGGAAAAGTTTCACTTAGATAAAGCTAATAAGTAGGTCATTAATACTCCCCATCTTTAATTTTTTAACGTCTTATTTCTCTTACAGTTTTGAGTTATTTGTAACCATTCTTTCCTATAATGGGAGCTGGTACTAAGCTGATGCAACTGGAGCATTTTGAAAAATCTTTTAAAATCAGGGCCATCAAACTAATTCATTTTAAATCAAGTTGTTAGGTTACAAATCTTTCACATTATAGACTAGGTTCCTGTTTTGTGTGATTTTTCCATCTGTTGATAAACAGATGTAGTTATTGTTACCCTCTAGACTTTACATGAAGCCACAAAAAAGCCTTCTGAGTGACCTGAAATGTTTCATTGCTCAAAGTTTTAATACATTCATGCTATTTCCAGAAATAATCAGTGCCATCAATGCATACATGTGTTTCATAAGCAGATAATTCAAGAGCTTCATGTAGCTGGTGTTTTCCTTATTGACACTGAATGACTGACTTTATATGTGAATGTGTATTTAATAGGAAATTGCCCGGCATTTACGCCCTGGAACCCTCCGAGCCATCTTCGGTAAAACTAAGATCCAGAATGCCGTTCACTGTACCGATCTACCGGAGGACGGCCTCTTAGAGGTAAGATAAAGAAGAGCAAACATCCTGTTTATATTTCAAACTCATCATCTCAGCAGTTCTGGTTCATAAGAAACGTTGTAATATTCTTGGATTATACTATTATTTGGCCACCTGAGGACTTCAGACTGGAACTATGACCAGGTGGTACAATGCCACATATGCCAGTCACAGAGAATTAAGGTATGTCTGTGATTGGCATATGTTGGCATATATGGGACAATATTTTAATGCATACATTTAAAAATAATTTTAAAAATGAGAAGCTATAGCACTCATTAAATAATGTGAAATTTGTTTTATTTTATTTATTTTATTTTTTAAAAGATTTTATTTATTTATTTGACAGAGAGAGATCACAAGTAGGCAGAAAGACAGGCAGAGAGAGAGGAAGGGAAGCAGGCTCCCTGCTGAGCAGAGAGCCCTATGTGGGACTTGATCCCAGGACCCTGAGATCATGACCTGAGCTGAAGGCAGCGGCTTAACCCACTGAGCCACCCAGGCGCCCTGAAATTTGTTTTAAAAACAGGTAAAAATACCATTACCAGAAGTTTCTAGTCATAAAAATACATCAACAAAATTGAGAAGTCCAATATGCAGTGCGATAACATTCAAAGTAAAAGTTACCATTTACTGACTCTTTATATGCTGGGTTCTAGCATGGTACATAAATGCTTTATATAA
This sequence comes from Enhydra lutris kenyoni, assembly GCF_002288905.1. Lineage (NCBI taxonomy): Eukaryota > Metazoa > Chordata > Mammalia > Carnivora > Mustelidae > Enhydra > Enhydra lutris. Next base: position 1,437,528 of record NW_019154108.1, on the reverse strand, counting down.
AGTAATTATTTTAATCTCCAAAGCAACTCGAATATGTTGGCATAAGGCTCCACACCCAGCACAGAGCACAATACAGGGCCTGAACTCATGTCCCTGAGAGCAAGACCTGAGCTGAGATCAAGAGTCAGACACTCACCTGACTGAGCCACCAGGCGCCCCAGTCTGGTTTGGTTTTTAAAGTCATTGGTAGCCCAAAAGCAAAAAAACTTTAAAGAAAAAAAATTTTTTTTAAGTTTTACAGTTTTTTTTTTAACTTTTGTATGTCAGAAGGAACTGAACTAAAATGAAGACACATGATAAATTAGTGATTCTGGCATAAATGACAGAGAAATGATGGATATCCTCAGTACATCTATCTATCTTAGAGAGTGTTATTTATGTTTTATGTCATATTTATCAATCGGTTTTTTTGCCTTTGAAGTCATACGTAGAAAGGTCTTCACCCATATTTTCCTTTCATTTTCTGACACGGAAACATTCAGTGCACCTGGAGTTCGGCAGGCCTGGGCTAGGCAGCTGTCACGACGTCGTTAAATCCTTCCGTGCTTTGATCGTTCCTTCTCATTTACTAAGTATTTGCCCGTGTCTGTTTCCGAACTTTCGGTTTTATCCCGTCGGCCTGTGCCCGCAAAGGCTATTTCTGGTATTGCACTTTATTTATACTTCGAAAAGTTTCCTTGGTTATCTTCTTAAATGTATTCCTTCTCGTGAACGTCACCTGTGTTCAGCCAGTGTTTACCCCATCCCCACCGGAGGCACGTGGGCCCGACTGACAGTATGTTTGTGAACGAGTGTGGGACTGATGCGGCTGTCCCGGTGACCTCCCTCCTGTGTTGGTGGACGCCTCGCCTTTCATGCGAGCACAGAGTCTCTTTTCCGTGGGGCTTGGACGCAGAGCATTGCATTTGTTCCCATCAGTGTTTTATCTTGTTGCCATGGAGAATGAGTGTGTTAACTCCAGTGAGGTTTTCTGCTATGAGCCAGGGTGCTAATGTGGTAAACAGGCAATAATGTGGGAGTGTCATCCTACCAAACTGTGAACTCTGGTATGAATTTTGACATACTTGTGAACTATAAAATTGTAACAAACTTCATTTTTTAATTACCCAAAGTAGTACGTTTATTTAAAATTTTCACCTGTTTTATAAATATTCACTTCACCTTATAATAGTTTCAGATCTGTAGGGCAGGTTTGAGTACAGACTGTTGTTCAGTGAGACCAAAATGTTAATCAAGAAGTTTATGTCCATGAAAAATGTGATCAAGGTATGCCCTTGATTGTGTTTGTACAACTTGGAGTGGATTACTACCACCTGTAGTTTACAAAGCCATTTGCTAAATGATTAAAATCTTTCTAACCTAACTGCACAGGAGATTTAATTGTAAGTTAATGACTGTGTGGTTTAGAGAATTAACCAAAAACCAGAAGTTGGGGCTTCAGCAGCCTCCTTTCATGTGGCTGGGGACTCATAATTGATACGACCTTGGATAAGCGACTTTTTCTTTCCATGCCTCACTTTTATCAGCAAAATAGAATAAAGAATTCTGATGTAACCAAGGGATGTTCTTCCCATTGAGATTAACAATTTGTGGATTGTTACATGGCTTTAAATGGTAAAGTATCATAAAAGCACTTAGAAGCCAGAGCAGTTATCTGTCTGTAGGTCTTTAAGGTTAAATTCAGAGTGATGTGGAAAGACAAGCTTTCTGATCAGGAAAGCACTCTATGCGGCTACTCATTAAGGGAACATCTTCGATGTAGGGTGATCATAACATGTATTGTCTAATCGAGGACCTTTTTTTTTTTTTTAAAAAGATTTTATTTATTTATTTGACAGAGAGAGAGATCACAGGTAGGCAGAGAGGCAGACAGAGAGAGGGGAAATCAGGCTCCCTGCTAAGCAGAGAGCCCAATGCGGGGCTCGATCCCAGGACCCCGAGATCATGACCTGAACCGAAGGCAGAGGCTTAACCCACTGAGCCACCCAGGCGCCCCAAATCGAGGACCTTTTTGAAAGGCAGTTCCAATCAGAGAAGATGCTAGGACAAAAGGCATAAACCAGAACTCTCATTGGCACACTGGGATTGTAGGCTTTCTGTATACGTGGGTGCCAGGGAAATGGGAAGAGTTTGCTTCTCCTTATCTCTTCCTCATGGGACGTTTACTGAACTGAGTTTATTTGTGTCATGTATAAACCTTAGAAGGTCTATACAATTCATACTTTTTCATACTTTCAATTCATACTTTGTCACCTTCTGTTTCAGGTACTTATTCGTAGCAAATGATTATAGTATGTATTACTTGCTGACATTGTGATAGGACTTCAGAATCAAAAGGAGACGTATCTCCTATCCTCATTGAGCTCACAATAAGTTTCAGAGGTCAAGTATCTTAGCATGAATATAGAATCTGCTGTATTTGGATGCTCCTAATTGTGACATACCCATTTTTGTGATTGTAGGAATAAATGACAGCATCTGTGGTATGAGACATTCTATGATGTTATTTTACTGGTAATATTCCTGATTAGTAGTAACTCTAAAGATCTTAAATTCAAACTTTTTAAAGAAAGCATTAATGGCAAAATGTATAGCTAAACTAGTAATCAAAGAAGTACTGGTTTTTTACTACGGGCAAATAATTTTTTTTATTATGTTTTAAATTAACAAAAAATGTATTATTTGCCCTAAGGGTAGAGGTCTGTGAGTCATCAGGTAAACACTTCATAGCACTCACCATAGCACATACCCTCCCCAATGTCCATAATCCAATCATCCTATTCCTACCCACCACCCGCAGTAACCCTCAGTTGTTTTGTGAGATTGAGAGTCTCTTATGGTTTGTCTCCCTCCCCATCCCATCTCATTTAGTTTGTTCCTTCCATACCCTCCACAACCCCGCACCCTGCCTCTCAAATTCCTCATATCAGAGAGATCATATGATAATTGTCTTTCTCTGATTGACTTATTTTGCTCAGCATAATATCCTCTAGTTCCATCCATGTTGTTGCAAATGGCAAGATTTTGTGTGTTTTGATGGCTGCATAGTATTCCATTGTATATATATACCACATCTTCTTTATCCATTCATCTGTTGATGGACATCTGGGCTCTTTCCATAGTTTGGCTATTGTGGACATTGCTGCTATGAACTTTTGGGTGCACATGCTCCTTCGGATCACTACATTTTTATCTTTAGGGTTAATACCCAGTGGTGCAATCGCTGGGTTATAGGGTAGCTCTGTTTTCAACTTTTTGAGGAACCTCCATATTGTTTTCCAAAGTGGCTGCACCAGCTTGCATTCCCACGACAGTGTAGGAGGGTTCCCCTTTCTCCACATCCTTGCCAGCATCTGTCATTTCCTGACTTGTTAATTTTAGCCATTCTGACTGGTGTGAAGTGGTATCTCACTGTGGTTTTTTTGTTGTTGTTGTTGTTTTTGTTTTTTTGTTTTTTTAAGATTTTATTTATTTGACAGAGAGAGACACAGTGAGAGAGGGAACACTAACAGGGGGAATGGAAGAGGGAGAAGCAGGCTTCCCGCTGAGCAGAGAGCCCGATGCGGGGCTCGATCCCAGGACCAGGATCATGACGTGAGCCGAAGGCAGACGCTTAACGACTGAGCCACCCAGGCGCCCCTCACTGTGGTTTTGATTTGTATCTCCCTGATGCCGAGTGATATGGAGCACTTTTTCATGTGTCTGTGGCCATCTGGATGTCTTCTTTGCTGAGATGTCTGTTCATGTCCTCTGCCCATTTCTTGGCTGGATTATTTGTTCTTTGATAAGTTTGGTAAGATTTTGGATACTAGAAGGACAAAGAATTTTTTAAGTATCACTGTCCACTGCTGGTAAAGTTACAGTTAAACAGCTTTACCCTTATATTGCTATTGGTAGCTGCATGGAAACAGGTATGCAAGCCATGGGTTTTTCCCATTTGTTCCAGAATTCTGCTTCTTATAATCTAACCAAAGGGGGAGGTGGCAGCAGGACTGCAAAATAGAAAGTTATCTGCACAGATGTTCATTGAAAGAGTATGTAGGGTAATTAAAATCGGAAATAACATGCATGTCAAAGGTGTATCTGATGATCCCTCCTCTGAGAAGGCTTTTTTGATACCTGTGGTCTGCATCAGAGGTCCTTCCGTATGTGTGTTTGCTTAGCATTTTGCTTCCTTTTAACACAGTAGCATAGCCAAGAGCTGACACAGCTCTGCTCCAGGCGCAAGTTACTCATTTCATCGAGCCAGGTTTCCTCCTTCCATAAGATGAACTGCCTGGCCTATCAGATGGCATGGTGCCCAACACTGAGTGATGACTCAACAAGAGATAGCAATTATTATTATTACCGCCCATTGTCTTTTGCCCATATATATGTCCCCATAAGACTGTCTTGCCCAGCCCATAGAAGCTCCTCCATTAATCATTTTTGAGGAAAAAGAGGGAAGGGTTTTGTGAGATAAATTATGGTTCATGCACTCCGTGCAGAAGTATGTAACCTTTTTTTTTTAATTTTTTATTTTTTTATTTTCAGCGTAACAGTATTCATTGTTTTTGCACCACACCCAGTGCTCCATGCAATCCGTGCCCTCTCTAATACCCACCACCTGGTTCCCCCAACCTCCCACCCCCGCCCCTTCAAAACCCTCAGATTGTTTTTCAGAGTCCATAGTCTCTCATGGTTCACCTCCCCTTCCAATTTCCCTCAACTCCCTTCTCCTCTCCATCTCCCTATGTCCTCCATGTTATTCCTTATGCTCCACAAATAAGTGAAACCATATGATGATTGACTCTCTCTGCTTGACTTATTTCACTCAGCATAATCTCCTCCAGTCCCGTCCATGTTGCTACAAAAGTTGGGTATTCATCCTTTCTGATGGAGGCATCATACTCCATAGTGTATATGGACCACATCTTCCTTATCCATTTTAAATGATGGTGGAGACTTCAGCAATGGAGTCCGGCCTTGGTTGCATACAGGAATTGCCTAGACCATTTTTAAAATACCAATGCCCAGAGCTATCCTTAGAGATTCTAATGATTTTTCTTTTGAAATAACTTCAAACTTACAGAAAATTTGCAAATAGAGTAAAAAAAAAAATTCAGGACCATTTGGGATTAAGCTGCCACCATAATGCCCCATATCTCTGAGTACTTCAGTGTATATATTTTTTTAACATAAAGGGGCATTTGCTACACAACCACATTATGAGCATCCAGATTAGGAAATGAACATGGATACATTGCCACCATAAAAATTTAAACTCCATTCAAATACCTCCCCTTGTCTCCATAATGTGTTTTAGTAGCAGAAGAATCGAGGTCAGAATCCCTCATTGCATTTCATTCTCTGCTTAGTTTCTTTCAATGTAGAACTTCCCTCTGATTTTCCTTGACTTTCGGGGCCCTGATACTTTTGACGATAATAGGCAGAGATTCTAATATAATTGGCCCATTTAAACCTTTGCTCACCAGAAGTTTTTCTAGATGGTTTCTGTGTACATTTCTAACAAGACACCAACACGCTGACTTTGCTAAACAGCATATAGAGCTCATAGAAGAGTCGTTTGTTGGCTCCCCATTGTCCATGCCGCTGTGTGAGGTCTGGGACCCAGCGTCGTCCTTGCTGCCCCCCCTCCGCTTCCCGAGCCCGCTGCTCCCACGCGTCACTGACGGCACTTCCCAGTTCTACTCTCTCCTTCCTTCACCTTCCCAGAGCCGCTGCGCTGCTCATGTTGCTTCCACAGTCCGTTCCCAGGACCGTCGTTTTTCTGATTATCTTCGTGGGAACTACTAACACGTCACATGTATGGAAATTGAAATTCCCAAAGTTGCCAAATAGGTAGACAGTAGAAAATATGTTTGAATTTTGAATTCTGCTCATCAGAATGACACATCATTCGTTCATTCAGATAGTTACACTTTTTAGCATTAAAAACAGTGCTGGGGACGCAGCAGCGAACAGGTACATGCAGCCCCCGCGCTCACGGAGCTTACCTTTCAGGAGGTAGCGGTCGTGGTCATTGTTTTTTAGAATCATGAAAATATGGATCCTCCCTCTGTTTTGGTTTTCCCAATGTTCTGTAAATTGGTTATATCACTTTTGTGATTATAAAATAAGAATGTTGACTGTTTATAAAATAGGGGCACCAGTGTGGCTCAGAGTTGGGCATCAGACTCTTGATTTCAGCTCAGGCCATCATTCTCAGGGCTGTGACATGAAGCCCGGTGTAGGGCTCCACACTCAGCTCCTTGAGGTTCGCTCTCACCCTCTCCTTCTGCCCCTCCCCACCCCTGCACATCCTCTCTCTTGCTAAAATAAATAAACAGGTCTTTTAAAACATTTATAAAATATTTCATTATAGATACAAATAGTCAAGTAAAACAAATCTAAAATTGGATATATAATTATTTCTGCGTTAATTCTTGTTCTGGTATACTCTGGAAGAGAATTAATCAAGCGTTAACCAGAAATAAACAAGGTGTAGGAGTAAGTTAATTGGACAGGCCTGGATTTCTTGGCTGTGGTTAGCATGGGTCTCTGCACACACTGACTCTTATAATTTATCTTTAGTTTTAGTTTGTATCTCAAAGGAAGAGTTATGGTTTTTACTAGTACATTGTCAAAGAGAGAACAACTTGTTCAAAGACAAGAGCAAACAGCTTTCTCTAAGGGATTTAAAAATAGTTTGGTAAGGCTGAGACTTTGACCTTGAGGTGCATAATGACGAGATAAGGCTAAGAAAGTCATCAAGGGCCTTATAAAATCATGTTGAGACATCTGAACTTTATCCAGGGGGCAAGAAGAATCCAAATAAATGTTTTACACGGGGGAATAGCACAGTCATCTGTGTCTCAGGCATCACTCTGCTGCAGGATGGAGAAGAGATCAAGGGGGTTGGGGAGGATGAGGGGAGACAGTCAGTCTGGAGGGAGAGAGACCAGGTAGAAGGCTATGGAGGTAATTTAGGGGAAGATTCTGGTAGCCTGAACGGATGTGATAGTAGGAATAGCTCAAAGCACTGAGCTTCAGAAGACATTTAGGGGGCTGAACTGATAGCCTCGGAGAGTAGTTGGATGTGGAGGGTAACCTGTGGCAATGAGACGAGATTAACTCCCTTCTCCAAGTGAAGATGATGGAGGCTACTGTCGTTGTCTGTGATACCCAAATTTCTGAAAACCAGAGTTCTTCCATAAATTTGATGGCAAAGCCTAAGCCTAACCAGATCTTATGTATAATTTTTCTACAACCTACATAGTGTGATTGTTCACACTGCTTGGAAGTATTAAGCTATGAGAGTATGTGTGGGAGATTCCCCTGGCTCCTGGTACAACACAGAACACATGTACTGTGTATACTCAGTGACTTCTCTGTAATAGGGAGCATGGACACCCTATTACCAGCCCAAGCTCCAAAATATCTGCCGCCAGGAGTTTGAATAAAGGATAGTGGAGAAGGTTTGAAACAGCCATGGAGAAAGAGCTGATCACAAAATACAGATTTCTGGGTGATATTTGGGACTCCGCTGATTTGAGATACTATGTGTATCATGAACTGACTGTTTTCCTCGTGTGCACGTGGAATGAGCAGCGTGAAGGTTTGGCAGGTGGGCGCATGACGCAAGACCACTGAGGAGGTTCGCGAGTCATGCGTCATGGAAGATACGGTGGGAGGAGGTGCTGGAATAAAAGAAAGTCCCAGGGACTGGAAGCCTTTCTGAGGCTTATGGACTGGGTCCCGGAACACCTGAGGTGGAAGCTGTGGTGAGGCCAGACTTGTCTCAATTCAGAACATCAGAGGAGGAGCTCCTCGTGGATGGTAAGGTTCAGGGTGTGGCCATGGAAGAGGGGACCAGCATGGAATGGAAATCACCAGAGATGTGGAGCCTTTAGTGATGAGTGAAATTAAAGTCCCTGGGGTCATGGCTGGGAGTGGAGAGGAGAATGGTGATCCAAAGCCTAAAGTTTTTTTTTTGTTTTTTTTTTTTTAAGATTTTATTTATTTATTTATTTGACAGATCACAAGTAGGCAGAGAGGCAGACAGAAAGAGAGAGGGAAGCAGGCTCCCCGCTGAGCAGAGAGCCCGATGTGAGACTCGATCCCAGGACCCCGAGATCATGACCCGAGCCAAAGGCAGAGGCTTAATCCACTGAGCCACCCAGGTGCCTCTAAAGCCTAAAGGTTTCAGCGAAAGTAGAGTTAGTGAACCTGTGGTGTGACAGCAACAAGGAGAAATGAGTATCTAGCCAGATGGCAGAGGTCAGAGTCCACTTCCTACTTCTACAGTCCTGGCTAGAGACCCTTCACCCACGGCCCCAAAGACGTGATGCCTTCAGGGATATCCAGGTTTCATTTAAGGCTGGGAGGCCTAGTGAAGAAGTTCAAGTTTCAAGGGAGTTTACTTTGAGCCTGAGGGGCTGGAGGAAGCAAGGACAGTGAGAGGCTGATGGAGGGAAGAGAGACCCCAGAGCCACGGGAGAGTAAAATGAGGAGGGTAAGTAGGTGACCAGAATGGCCTCCGTCATGGCGGGTGGGATGTTACCAGTGAGTAGTTGCTTTTCTGCCCCATAGGTAGCGGTTTGAATTGGGCAGTCGGCCTGGTAGAGCAGCTCCACAGCCTCTAGAACCCAGGCTCCGCCATTTCATCCTCACAGACAGTCTTAGCGGGTTGCCTTGTGGCCCCCGCGTGGTTTTGGAGCTACATTGATCAGGTGATTCTGATACAGACCATTAAACTCGCATTTGGAAACTGCTGTACGTTTTGGAGAAAAGTTGGCTGTGGTTCTGCTTTTGAGGAAACCTAGACCCTGTCAGTGGGCCGGCCAAAAGGTTATCTTGCTTCCAGGCCCTAGAATTGGAAACCACGGTAACCTCTGGGATCTGAAGGGATCTGTAGCCCTCTCGAGGATTCAGCTGCCACCAAGCGTTACCTCCAGGGCAGGCCAGCCTCTGACTGGGGGGCTCTGAGGCCTCTTGGGAAGGAGCCAGTCATGACCTGGTTGATTACCTGGATTTCTTGGTGGACATCTCTGTGTTGAGGCTGCCACACAACCTCTCCGGGAATGACTAGAGGCCTGGCTGTCTGTGTGTGTGTGTGTGTGTGTGTGTGTGTGTGTGTGTGTGTATACACACACACACACGTATTAATGCGTTTTAGGGCTGACAAGGACGGAGGCCTTGGGTCTCTCATGCTGAAAACAGTCTTCGTCAGGTTCTTCAGCTCTGCACTCACCACTTAACAGGGACATGTGATGCACGGGTGTGCAAGGGACTGAGCCATATCTCTCCCTGCTGCTGACTGTGTAAGTGCCTTGAGGGTCTGGACCTCTCAGACTTTAGAATCTCTAGCCCCTGCCTAGCATACCACAAGCTTTTAGTCAATGTCTGTTATTGGGGGAGCATTTCATGAATGAGGACAACGTGCTTCCATCCCCCTTCTTTTTCCATACAGCTGAGATGTCATACCCTGATGAGGTGAGCCCCACTTTCAAGTGCCACATCCCACTACTTCCCCCATTTACCAGTTGTTGGAAAAGTCTACTGCTTGTGTCCCTGCTGGCTGTGTGCAGCTAAAACCTGAGCTCTGTGTGTGCAGAAAGCTGATGGTTTGCACAGACTTTTTGTCCTCTCAAAGGTAGTAGTTTGAGAGTCTCTCCATTAACCTTAAAAATATCCTGAAAATATAATTAGTGTTAGGCCATCAAATTCTAATTCTTTATGGCCCAATTAGTAGTGAAGAATTGATATTTTCTCAGATAAAGGAATCTTGGACTAAGGAGCAATTTCCGCTTCCTGCTGTCGTGTCACGTGGAGAGCTCCTCCCGCTAGAGTGCTTTGATTACTTTACCCCAGGTGGTCCACACACTGCCTAAGAAAGGGACCCTCCTGTTTCCCCGTTTAGCGTAGGTAGGAATTTAGTCTTCTGTTCACGGCAGTAATGGATCTCTACTTATAAAGTCCTAGAAAAACTTACTCCCAGTAGTCATAGTAACTGTTCACTTCACGGAAATGTCTCCACCCACGAGCGCTGTGATATCCAGGTGGTCACTGTCGTGACTGTCACTGTTGCATTCCACCCGGGAGGTTTTCAGGCCCGTAGGTCCCTCCCGTTCTCAGATACAGCCCCGGCTCCAGCTTTCTTCGCGTTGGTTATCTTCAATCTAGGTGACAAGCCTTATGGACTTAAGTATTTAGTGTGATTGATCCCACTTTATTTTTTTATTGAGGTGCACTTACCTTACAATGTCTTACTAGATTCACGTGTACACATACATTACTCCATGCTCACCACATGGAGCTGCTACCATCTGTCACCATACGACCTTATCACGGTGTCATTGACTATCATCCCTGTGCTGTACGTTTCATCTCCGTGACTTATTTTATAGCTGGAAGTTTCTACCTCTGAATTCCCCAGTTTTTTGTCCTTTCTCAAACCCACAACCTTCTCGCAACCACCAGTCTGTTGTCTGATTTAAGAGTGTTTGGTTTTGGTTTGTGTGTTTTGTTTTTTAGATTCCACATGTAAGTGAAATCACATGGTATTTGTCTTTCTTTGTCTGACTTAGTTCACTAGCATTATGCCCTCTGGGTCCATGCATGTTGTAGCAAATGGCATGATCTCATTCTTTTCTGTGGCACTGTAGCAGGTCACTGTTTAAAGATGCCACCTCTTCTTTCTCCGTTTATGTGTCGACGGACACTTCAGTTCTTCGATATCTCGACTATTGCCAGTAACGCTGCCGTAAACACAGGGCACATCTATCTTTTCCATTTACTGTTTTTGTTTCCTTCGGGTAGATGCCCAGTGGCGGAATTACTGGATCATATGGTATTTCTGTTTTTAATTTTTTGAGGAACCTCCATATCGTTTTCCACAGTGGCTGTGCCGATTTGCATTCCCACCAACAGTGTGGGAGGTTCCCTTTTTCCCACATCCTCGCCAACACCCGTTCTTTCTTGTCTTTTCGACACTCGCCATTCTGACAACTGTGAGATCTCACTGTGGTTTGATTTGTATTTCCCTGATGATCAGTGATGTCGAGCACCTTTTTGTGTGTCCGTTGGCCATGTGGATGTCTTCTTTGGGAAAAATGTCTCTTCGGGTCCTCTGCCTGTTTTAATCAGATTGTTTGTGGGTTTTTTGGTGTTGACTTGCAGAAGTTGTTTATATATTGTGGGTATGAACCCCTTTATTGGCTATATCATAGCAAATGCCTTCTTCCATTCAATAGATTACCTTTTTTGTTGATGGTTTCGTTTGCTGTGCAAAAGTATTCTATTTTGGTATAATCCCAGTAGTTTACTTTTGCATTTGTTTCCCTTGCCTGAGGAGACATATCTATTAAAAAACAAATGTTGCTATGTCCAATGTCAGCAAAATCACTGCCTATGTTCTTTTCTAGGATTTTTATGGTTTCAGATCTCACACGTAGTCTAATCCATTTGAGTTTATTTTTCTGTCTTTTTTTTTTTTTAAGATTTTATTTATTTATCTGACAGACAGAGATCACAAGTAGGGAGAGAGGCAGGCAGAGAGAGAGGGAGAAACAGGCTTCCTGCTGAACAGAGAGCCCGATGTGGGGCTCTATCCCAGGACCCTGAGATCATGACCTGAGCCGAAGGCAGAGGCTTTAACCCACTGAGCCACCCAGGTGCCCCCCATTTGAGTTTATTTTTCTGTGTGTTGGAAGAAGGTGGTCCAGTTTTGCAAATAGCTGTCCTGTTTTTAAACCCCTTTGCTAAAAAGACTCTCTTTTCCCCGTTGTTTATTCTTGTCTCGTCTGTGATAGATTAATTGAGCACATGAACATGGGTCTATTTCTAGGCTCCCTACCTGTTCTCTTGACCCCTGTGTCTACGTGTGTGCCAGTAGCACACTGCTTCTAGGTTCCCTACCTGTTCTCTTGACCCCTGTGTGTACGTGTGTGCCAGTAGCACACTGCTTCTAGGCTCCCTACTGTTCTCTTGACCCCTGTGTCTTGACCCCTGAGCACTGCTTTGATTGCTGTGGCTCTTGAAATCTGCGCTTACGATTACTGCAGCTTTGACCCTCATTCTCTAAATTGCTTTGGCTATTCAAGGTATTTTGTGTTTCCATATAGATTTTAGGATTACTTGTTCCAATTCTGTGAAGAATGTTGTGGGTATTTTGATAGGGAGCATATTGAATCTGTACATTGCTTTGGGTAGTGTTGATATTTTAATGATATTAATTCATTCCATGAACATGGTATATCTTTCCATTTGTCGTGTCATCTTCAGTTTTAATATTTTCAATATTTTATAGTTTTCAGGGTACCAGTCTTTCTCCTCCTTGATTAAGTTTATTCCTAGGTATTTTATTATTTTTGGTGCAAATTTAAATGGCATTGTATTCTTCATTTCTCTTACTCCTATTTTGTTACTAGTTAGAAACCACAGATTTCTACATATTAACTTTCTATCATGTAACTTTACTGAATTCATTTATCAGACCTGATAGTGTTCTGGTAGAGTATTTCAGATTTTCTATGTATAGTAACATGTTATCTGAAAACCGTGAGTGTTACTTCTCCCTTACCAATTTGGATACTTTTAATTTCTTTTTATTGTCCTGATCGCTGCATGTAGGATTTCTAGTACCTGTTGAATAAAAGTGGTGAGAGTGGACCTCCTTAAAAGAAAAAGCTTTCAGTTTTTTACCATTGAGTAACGTTAGCTGTGGGTTTATGTTGAGGCATGTTCCCTTTAAACCCACTTTGTTCAGTTTTTATCATGAATGGATGTTGTATTTTGTGAAATGTTTTTTCTGCACTTATTAATATGATCACATGCTTTTTATCGTTTCTCTTATGAAAGTGATGTATCACACTGATTTATGAATATTGATCTCTCCTTGCATCCTGGGAATAAATCCCACTTGATTGTGGGAAATGATATTTTTAGTTTACTGCTAGATTCAGTTTGCTCATATTTTGCTGAGGATTCTTACACCTATGTTCATCAGGGATATTGGCTCAAAAAAAATTTTTTTTTTTTTTGCAATGTCTTTATCTGGTTTTGGTGTCAGGGTAATTAATGCTGGCCTCATACAATAAATTTGGAATCTTTCTTTCCCCTATTTTTGGAATAGTTTGAGAATAGACATTAACTCTGCTTTAAATGTTTGGTGGGATTCATCTGTAAGGCCCTGTGGTCCTGGATTTTGTTGGGCGATTTTTGATTACTGATTTAATTGCTAGTAATTGGTCTGTTCAAAGTTTCTGTTTCTTCCTGATTCATATTTGGAAGATTATATGTTTCTAAGAATGTATCCATTTTTCCTAGGTTGTCCAGTTTGTTGGCAGATGACTTTTCGTGCCATTTGCTTATGAATGTTTGCATTTCGATGGTGTCGGTTGTTATTTCTCCTCCTTCATTGCTGATTTTATTTATTTGTGTTTCCTTTTTTCTTGATAGTCTGGCTACAGGTTTGTCGATTTTATTTATCTGTTTAAAGAGCAGCTCTTGGTTTCATCGGTCCTTCCTATTGTCTCGTAGCCTCTATTTCATTTATTCTGCTCTAATCTTTATAATGTCCTTCTTTCAGCTAGCTTTGGGCTTGTTTTCCCTGGCTCCTTTGGTATGGAGTTACGTGTTTATTTGAGATTTTTGTTTTTCTCAATGTAGGATTGGATCCCTGGATCCCTATAAATCTCCCTCCTAGAATTGCTTTTGCTTCATTGAAGGTTTGAACCCTTGTGTTTATGTTTTCATTTGTCTCCGGGTATTATTTTATTCCTCTTTGATTTCTTGGTTAACCCATTAATTGATTAATAACATGTTGTTCAGCTTCCATGTGTCTGTTCTTTCCACATTTTTTTCTTGTAATTGATTACTAGTTTCTCCTGTTGTGGTTGGAAAAGATGCTTGATATTGTTTCAGTCGTGTATTTGTTGAGACTTATTCTGTGGCCTAACATGTGATCTGTTCTGGGAAATGTGCCATGTGCACTTGAAAAACATGTATATTCTGTTTTTGGGTGGAATGTTCTGTATCTGTGTATAGGTCCATGTGCTCTAATGTGTTGCTCAAAGCCACTGTTTCCTTGTTATTTTCTGTATGGCGATATATCCATTGATGTAAGTGGGATGTTAAAGTTCCCTGCTGTTACTGTATTACTATCAAGTTCTCCCTTTTTGTCTGTTAATGTTTGCTTCATGTACTCAGGTGCTCGTCTGTTGGCTACATAGATGTTCACATCGTTCCATTTTGTTGTTGGGTCGCTCCCTTTAGAGTTACCTTGTGGGGCCGCTCTCTGTCTCTGCTGCAGTTTCTGTTTCACAGTCGACTTTGACAGAAGTATTGCTTATGTCTGATAGACGTCTACTCTGGCGGAAGTATCGCTTCTATACTTTTTGTTTCCATCTACGCGGTATGTTTTCCATCCCTTCACTTTTGGCCTCTGTGTGTGTCTTTAGGTCTGAAATGAGTCTCTTGTGGGCAGCACATTTTTTTGGTTCTTTTCTTTTTTTTTTTTTCCCCAATCCCTTCAGTCGTTCTCTCTTTCGTTTGGAGCAGTGAGTCCATTTCTACTTAAAGCAATTGCTGGTAGTTTTGTACTTTCTGCCGTTATATCGCGTTCTGGGTTTTGGTTGTTTCGTTTGTTGTTGTTGTTGTTGTTTGCGGTTCTGCTGTTTTTCTCTCTCCTCCTTTTGCTCTCTCCCTTGTGGTTTGGTGGCATCCTTTAGTGTTAAGCTTGGATTCCTTTCTTTTTACATTGAGTTCAGACACATCCTGAAAACACTAAAGTGTTACTCCCCTCTCCCCATTTTATGTATATAATGTTATATTTTACAACCTTTTGTTTTGTGTATCTCTTTCCTAATTTTTGTAGATAAAATTGATTTTACTGCTTTTGTGTTTTAACTTTCATATTGGCTTTGGAAGTGGTTAATCGGTACCTTTACTATATGTTTGCTTACCTGTGAAATTTTTTTTCATAATATTCTTACTTCTGGTGATGGCTGTTTGTTTCCACTTAAAGAATTCCCAGGACTCCTGGGTGGCTCAGTCGTTAAGCATCTGCCTTGGGCTCAGGTCATGATCCCAGGGTCCTGGGATCAAGCCCCGCACTGGGCTCCCTGCTTGGCAGGAAGCCTGCTTCTCCCTCTCGCACTCCCCCTGCTTGCGTTCCCTTTCTCGCTCTGTCTCTGTCAAATAAATAAATAAAACCTTTAAAAAAAGAATTCCTTTAACACTTGTGTAAGTCTGGTTTAGTGAAGATGAACTTTGTAAACTTTTGTTCATCTGGGAAATTTATCTTTCCTATTCTTTTTTAAAAATTCTTTTAAATATTTATTTATTATTTTAGAGTGAAAGAGAGAATGCACATGTAGGGGGAGGGGCAGAGGGAGAGAGAGAATCTCAAGCAGACTCCATGCTGAGCACGGAGCCTGACGCAGGTTTCTGTCTCACCACCTTGAGATCATGACCTGAGCCAGAATCAAGAGTCAGACACTTAACTGACTGAGCCATCCAGGTGTCCCTCTCTCCTTCTGTTCTTAATGATTATCTTGCTGGATAGAGTGTTCTTGTTGACTTTGTTTTGTTTTGTTTTGTTTTTTTTCCCAACGCTTTGAATATATCACACCACCCTCTCTGACATGCAAAGTTTCTGCTTAAAAATCAGCTGACAACCTTACTTGTCCCTTGCAAGTAACTGTTTATTTTTCTCTTGTTACTACTTTTAGCATTTTAATTATTACATGTCTTGGTCTGGTCCTCCTTGGGTTCATCTTATTAGGGCTCTTTGTGCCTCTTCGACTTGGATGTCTGTTTTCTTCCCCAGAGAAGAGAAGTTTTCAGCTATTACTTCTTCAAGTAAGTTTTCTGCCCCATTCTCTCTCTCTCTTCTCCTTCTGGTATCCTTATAATGTGAATTTTATTACACTTAATGATGTCACTGAGTTCCCTTAACCTATTCTCATTTTTTAATATTCTCTCTCTCTCTCTCTCTCTCTCTCTCTCTTTTTTTTCTTTTTCACCTCTTTTCCTTCTATCTTCCTGTCTCCCAGATCACTGGTCTGGTCTGCATTCTCTAATCTGCATTGATTCCTTCTAGTTTATTTTTACTTTCAGTTATTCAGTTCTTCAGCTCTGACTGGCTCCTTTTTTTACTTTCTGTGTCTTTGTTGAAGTTCTCACTGAGTTCATCCACTGCTTTCTCTAGTCCAATGAGTATCTTTATGACCATCACTTTGAATTCTTTTATCGGACATGTTGCCTGTTTCCATTTTATTTAGCTCTTTTACTGCGCTTTTGTTGTGTTCTTTCCTTTGGGATACATTCCTCTGTCCTCTCATTGTGTCTCTTGTTTCTCCATATTAGATAGGTCAGCTGTATCTCCTGGTCTTAAAACTAGTGTCCTAGTGTAAAATAGGTCTTATGGTGCCTTCTAGCACAGTGCGTCCTGGTCACCAGAACTAGGTGCTCCAGGGGTGTCTCCCGTGTGGGCTGCATGTGCCCTACTGTTGTGGCTGAGCTGTGACTGCCTTCAGCCCAGCCAGCTGTGATGACCTACTTTGTCTTTTGCGGGCATCCTGGCAGGGTTTGGTCCCGGGCTATTGACAGGCCTGATGCTACTAAGGTCTCATTGGTGGACTCTGTCTCCAGTTAACCTCTCTGCCACAATTGCGGGCACACCAGAGGGCAGGGCTTGCTCTCTGTGTAGCCAACTAAGTCTCTAGTTGGCGGATAGGGCCAGTAGTCAGCCTGGCTATCCACATTTAGACTCTCTGCCACATTTCCAGGGGTGCCAAAGGGAAGGGCTCGCTCCCTGTGCAGCCAGCTACGAGGCCAGGCTGCTGGAACTGTGGGTGCACTGGTAAGAGGCGTTCTCTCCACCCCTCCCCAGGGAAGGAGTTACTTTGCAAGGGCTCTGATCCCTGCCAGGGCAGCCTTTAGGGCATGGCGGGGCAGGAGCTGCTTCGGAGGGCTGCCTGTTGAGGCGGGCGGGTTGGATGGGGTGGATCCTCAGGGGGACGTGGGAGCAGGTACACTGTGCGAACAGGGTGGCTGGAGAGTGTTCGTGCTGCCTGCCACAAGTGTCCAGCTACCTAGACTGGGGAGCGGAAGAGAAATGGGCCTGCCCGCTCTTTTGTCCCGGGATAAACCTCCTGAAGGCCCTGCCCCTCTGGCACATGTTCCAGGATTAGTCAGTAACTTCATACACAGGCCAGGTGCTTTTCACCTGCTTCTGTGTCGTGTCTTGGGCTGGATTATTTGTCATTCCGGTCCTCTAAGAGGAGGGACTCAGTTTCTCGTTGCCCTTCAGCTCTCCCAGAATTCAGCCCACCGAGTTTTAAAATTCTGAGTTAAGCCCTGATAATTTTCAGAATTCACAAAGTTAAGCCCCACTGAAAACCGGGCGTTGTAGAGACTCACCTTGCCAACACCAGCACCTAGTGCCTGGGCGCGTGGGGAGGGTCTGCTCCGCTCTGTGCGTGGGGAGGGTCTGCTCCGCTCCGCTCCGTGCTTGTGGGCCTCTTCGCCTCTGTGGTTGGTCTCTTCAGGGATTTGGTTCCCAGCCGTGTGTCCCCCCCTCCCATCGCTTCCTCGTGGCTTCCTCTCTGCGGCTCATGTGGAAGGTCTGTCCTGCCCGTCTTCGGGTCATGTTCAGTTACTTGCATAGATGCGGCTGTTACCTTGGTACATGGGGGGCATGAGGTAAGCCCAGGATCCTCCTTTCCCTGATTGATCCTGCTTTAAGTAGGCATGTGTGATATCGTTCCTATAGACATTAGTCAATAGATCAGTTTTATTTTGGGAAGATTGGTTAATTAATACGTATGTAAGATCCATATAAAATAACTAGATTCAACATCACTGGATTAAAAAGAACGTTAATGGGATGTTTAAGAATCTCCAGGTATTTTTCTCAGCTCTGTCTCATACTCCCTGCCTGTTTCCTCGCAGTGGTTCTCGGACTTCAGCAGGGGCAGGATCCCTTAGAGGGCCTTGCAAGCTCACAGATTGCTCTACCCTAGAGTTTCCAGTTCAGGGGATCTAATCTGCATTTCTGACAACTTCCCAGTGAACACTGACACTACTGGGCCAGAGTACCACACTCGGAGAACCCCTGCCTTAAGCCGAGAGCCACTGCGCACTCACACTGTTTGTTGAATTGCTTGTTCTCTTGGCTAATTGTTCTCAGATTTAGGATTTCATAGACTAGGAACCTTTCCAAAAACCGAGCAATGAACAGCAGTAACTCCATGCTGGGGATGCATATAAAAATCAACTTGTAAAAAATTTGCCAAATGAGAACATTAAAAAAAAATTGTTTCTCATCATCACCATCATTTTGCTTTGAAAGGACATTTAATTTCCAGTGTCATTTAATATAGAATAAGGGACTGTCTTCTCAATGGGGTAAACTTGTCTTTACACGAAGCTCGCTTTGTCTCTCTGCCACGCCACGGCACAAGAGCGGAGGCGATTTGCTGCAGGTACAGGCCGAAACTTGGTTGCATTTTGTGGGTAATTTTAAAGCAATAATAGAATCTGCTAAAAGTTTGTGTGATTTTTATTTTCACTATGCACAGCAGTTCCAAACAATGTCAGTGAGAATATACTGTCCTCTCCCCGAGAGGGACCACACTGCCTAGCCTGTGCTTCACCACTGCTTTACTGTCCCGATCTTTCCCACTTTGCCGGAGAACAGTAAAATGTCATTTTGGACCAGGAGCACCAGGGCAATGGTGGGCAGAAGCCTTTGGGCTAAGTTACATGCAACTATGGAGTCTTTGCATTCTTAATTGCGGAAACCTAATACGGAAAACACCATCATGTTTCTTGGGTCAAAGAGAAATATAAACTGTCTGAAATTTCCTTAGTTTTGAGAGGTGACTTTGTCCCTATTAGAGAAAATCATACAAATTTTAAAAACCACACAATTCAGAGAATAAAAATTCTTTTCTAATTATGTGGAGAAGTAGAGTCTACTACTTATACCACTGAGGCTCAAAAGTGATACATTGTTATGAATGTAAATGACTCTTTATTTAACTATGAGTAATGACAAATGAAGGTAGAATATTCTAATTCCAAGTAGGAAGCCAGAGATTTTTCTGTAACATTGGGTTCAATATAACATGAAGAGTTTAAAGTCATTTTTGTCTCTTTAATCTATGACCGATTTTTAAGTTATTGAAATATACATGTATACATTTTATTTCTGTTTCATTCATTTGCTAATAAGAAGGCACAGCCGTTTGCTAGGTGTTGTTTTGAGGACACAGGTGTTACATAGTCCCAGCTTTTGAGGAATTGAATGTTTAGCTGAGAAAACAAGATAAATGCGTGTTTAAAGTCGAACTGTAATAGAAATCCAACACTAGCATAAGAGAATGTTGCGAGGGCGCCTGGGTGGCTCAGTGGGTTAAAGCCTCTGCCTTCAGCTCAGATCATGATCTCAGGGTCCTGGGATCAAGCCCCACATTGGGCTCTCTGCTCAGCGGGAAGCCTGCCTCCCCCCCACCCCCGCCACTGCCTGCTTCTCTGCCTACTTGTGATCTCTGTCTGTCAAATAATTTTTTTTAAAAAAAGAGAGAGAATGTTGTGAGACAGTGCGTGTATGATGACGTGTCAGAAACACTTAGCGGACAACAGTATGGCTGGGTCAAGGGATGAGAGGAATCTCATTAATGAAATGGCATTTCTTGACAAGGGCCTTGAAGGATAAGGTACATTTTTATATACAGAGAGGAACAGAAAATGGCAGGCTAGTTTCGGGAGAACATCTCCCAGTTGCCCAAATCTAGTTAAAATGGAGAGTTCCTTTAGTATTCCATGGGAGATAAATTTGGAAATGTAAATTAATGTAAATTAGGCCTGGATTATGAAAGCATCTGAAGCCTTCTTTCTGATGATAATATTGAGCATTAGATTAATGATGATAAAAATAGTAAGTGCAGGGGCATCTGGGTGGCTCAGTCGGTTAAGCATCTGCCTTTGGCTCAGGTCATGATCCAGGGTCCTGGGATCGAGTCCTGCATCAGGTTCCCTGCTCGGTGGAAAGCCTGCTTCTCCCTCTCCCACTCCCTCTGCCTATGTTCTCTTTCCCACTGTGTCTCTTTCCCTGTCAAATAAATAAATAAAATCTTAAAAAAAAAAAAAAGTGACTGCAGTTTACTAAGCAGTATATAGCAGGCACTGTACTAATTGGTTTGCCTACACCATCCACAAACCCTACGGGGTAGCTCCTGTTATCCCCATTGTACATTTAAGGCAGCACTTAATTTTCCTGGAACAGTCTCCTGAGATGACTTGGCCAGCATCACAGCACAAATAAGGGACAGAAAGCTGAAATTCAACCTAAATCTACGTCCCAAATCCTACTTCTATCAAGCAAACCAGGCTCGGGATGGCAAACAGGTTTCAAGTGACAATTCTTGATTTGCTGATAAGACTCCAAGACCACAACTAAACAGATCAAAATATGCCGTGATGGGATACTAATGTCTGCTGAAAATGAGGAGGGGTGTTGGTTGGCGTGTGTGGTGCACAGTGGCTACATAAGCTCTGGAAGCCGTTGAAGGTTTCTGAGTAGGTCAGTGATCCAGTAAAGTGACTTTCCAGAACGTTAACTGGGCAGCAGAGTTGAAGTCAGCAGA
The DNA here is from genome assembly GCF_002288905.1 of Enhydra lutris kenyoni. Lineage (NCBI taxonomy): Eukaryota > Metazoa > Chordata > Mammalia > Carnivora > Mustelidae > Enhydra > Enhydra lutris. The sequence goes on along the minus strand of NW_019154108.1, from coordinate 1,416,892 downwards.
CGGTGGGACTAGTGGAGGCGTGTGCTCCAGTCCTGCAATGGGAAGTCTTAAGGACCTAGTGGCCTGAAATATTTAGGAACATTCTTCTGCTTCAAGAAATCCATTTCTGCTAGAGAAAGTACAGTTCTTGAAATGTGATCCTTCTCCCCCCGCGAACCTGTGCTCAGCACGAACGGTGACCTTGCATGCTTTGTTCATTGCTTAATTCTCCAGTCCTCAGTGCTAAATATGTTTTCCTTAAATAAATATATAATAGTAAAAGTAGGGATTACGATAATAATTAGCACTTATTTTGTGCCAGATGCTGGGCTCGGTGTTCTCAGTAGAGCAAGGACCTCCGGAGCCAGGCAGTCTGGGTTTGAATCCCAGTTTCACTGGGTACTGGCTGTTTCAGCAAGTACCTTAAACTGCTGTGCCTCAGTTCTCTTATCTGTGAGATGGGGATGACGGTACTTATTTCAGAGGGTAGTTCCGAGAAATGAATGGGTCAGTGCAGGCATACGTTGGAGATACTGTGAGTTCGGTTCTGGACCACCACCGTAAAGCTAGTCAGATGAACATTTTGTTTTCCGGTGCACATAAAGTTATGTTTACACTGTATTCTAGTGTCTGTCAGGTGTGCAACAGCGTTATGTCTAAAAATGTGCATGCCTGGATTTTAAAGTACTAGTTGCTCACGGTCCACGGGTCTTCCATCGGGTCGTGCTCTTCTCCTGGGGGGGGGGGGGTCTGGCCTCCATGTGGAAGGCTGCTGACTGGTCCAGGTGATGGTTACTGAAGGTTGAGGTCGATTTGGTAACTTCTTAAAATAAGACAATGAAGTTTGCCACATTACTGGACTCTTCTTTTCACGAATGAGTTCTCCGTGGCATACGATGCCGTTTGAAGGCATTTCATCCGCAGTGGAGTTCTTTCAGAATTGGAGTCCATCCTCTCAAACCCTGCCTAGGCTTGGTCAGCTCAATTTAGATAATATTCTCAGTCCTTCCTGTCATTTCAACAATTTTCTCAGCATCTTCACCAGGAGCAGATTCTAACTCAAGAAACACTTTCTTGGTTCATCCACAAGAAGCAACTCCTCGTCCGTTCAAGTCTGACCCTGAGATGGTGGCAGTTCTGCCCCATCGTCAGGCTGCACGTCCCCTGCTAGTTCTCTGGCTGTGTCCACCCCATCTGCCGTTACTTCCTCCACTGAAGTCTTGAATCCCTGGAAGTCATCCATGCGGGTTGAGACCAACTTCTCCCAAACTCCTGTTAATGTTGCTGTTTCGACCTCTTCCCACGGATCACAGTGTTCTCAATGGCATCTGGGATGGCGAATCCTTTCGGGAGGTTTTTCAGTTTACTTTGCCCAGATCCATCCTATCTGTGGCAGCCACAGCCTTGTGCCATGCCATGCCAACTCTTCCTAAGAGTTGAAAGTTGGAATGACTGCCTTATCCGTGGGCCGCAGCCGGCGTTGTGCTGGCAGGCACGAGAATGGCACTGACCTTGCTGTCTGTCTGCGTCAGAGCTCTTGGCTGACTGGTGCGTTGTCAGTGAGCACTAACGTTTTGAAAGGAATTCCCCCCCCCCCCCCGAACAGTAGGTCTTAACAACGGGCTTAAAACATCGGCGAACCGTGCTGTGAGCAGCTGTGTGGCCGTCCAGGCTCTGTTCCATTCTGAGGGCACAGGTTGAGTAGATCTGGCACAATCCTTAGGAGCCCTAGGATTTGGGGACAGTAAGTGAACATGGGCTTCCACCTCAAGTCACCAGCACTGTTAGCCCCTAATAAGAGAGTCAGTGTGTCCTTTGAAGCCTTGATTATCGACTTCTGTCTGTGAAAGTCCTAGATGGCATCTTCCAATAAAAGGCTGTTGCATTCACACTGGAGGTGGGTCGTTTAGTGTGATGACCTTCGGTACTAAGCGCAGTGCATCACTGGAGGCCGAGCCGTGGTTCTGCGTCCCGGCTCGCTGCTTACCCCGGCTCTGCGCGTCAGGGAGGCGGCTCTTCCTTGCCCACGTGGAGCAGCCTCCGCAGGTGTCAGACTGTTTGTTTGTCGGCTTTTTTGCAGTTTCCTCACCTCTCTGAGCCTTCCCTGAGTTGAGGCAGTTACGGTCGTGCTCTGGGTGAGGCTTTGTCTTAAGGGAATATCGTGGCTGTTTGATCTTCTGTCCAGATCACTAAAATCTGCTCTGTATCAGCAGTGCGGCTGTCTCAGCGTCTTTCATCCGTCATCTGAGAATCCTCTTTCTTATCCGTTCACGTGTTCCCTGGAGTAGCACTTCTAATTTCTTTCAAGAACTTTTCCTTTGTGTTCACAGCTTGGCTGCCTGTTTGGCACAAGCGGCTCAGTGTTTGGCCTGCCTTAGCCTTGGACATACCTTCCTCACTGAGCTTAATCAGTTCTGCCTTTTGATTTAAAGTGAGAGGTGTGACTCTTCTATTTACTTGAACAGCTAGACACTACTGTAGGGTTATTAATGGGCTTTAGTTCAGTATTGTTGTGTCTCATGGAATAGGAAGGTCCAAGGAGAGGGACAGACAGGGGAACAGCCAGTTAGCACAGACATTTATTCAGTTTCCTGTCTGATACACGCATGACTAATGGGGTCCCAAAACAATTACAGTAGCAACGTCAAAGATCGCTTACGGTACATCACCACAGTAAATATTATAACAATGGAAAAGTTGAAATATTGAGAGAACGTATCAAAACGTTGACACAGAGACACAAAGTGAGCAAATGCTGTTGGAAAAATGGCTTCGGTAGACTTGTTTGATACAGCGGTGCTGGAAACCTCCAGGTTGTGAAAATACCCAGGATCTGCGCAGCACGATAGAGCAAAGCCCAGTAAAGTGAGGTGTGCCTGTACGTGCAAATTGGTAAGAACAGGAAAAGCTCAACAAATATTATTGGTTATTACATTTATCGTTATTATTGTAATATTTACCATTACTTCATTTGGGAAGATAAATACATCAGGGTCAGAGCGAAGCTAACCGTTACGGCACACCCGCTGTCGGGCCTGTTGCCCTCCTTCACAAATGGTGTCTCAATGAAGATGAAGCTCCAAGTAGAATATCACTGTCAGAAACGACTTCCTTCTATTTTTACCAAATACGAAATTCCTAGAGATCGGGTTTCAAATAACGTGATTTTAAAAATAAAGGGAGCTTTTCCTCTCTTCGTGTAGATCCTTATGACTGAACATCGGATTACATTCCTTTGCAAGAAGTCCAGAGGCCTGGGTGCTAGCCCCAGCGCGGTAGTGGGGAACCACGGTTCTCACTGGCATGCCCCCGTTTTATTCTGTGAGCGCGAGTGTCTGCCGCTGGCAGTAACATGAACGTCATGGGTGGTTCCTGCTTCAGCTGAAGTTGGAGAAGCAAAGCCAGATGAGCCCATGGGAAGGGGTCACGTGTGCGTCTTGTCTAGACAAGCAAGACTTCCCTTTGACAAGTATTAAAACCAAAACTTTCTTCTATTCACACTGAATTATGGCTGGATATACCCTTTAGCCCTTCACGCTGATGATCTTCAGTAATGCTGACGTATTCATTCAAGTGGGGATGGTCAGGTCTTGACTGTTTACCAAAATAGAAAAATGAGGAGGTTAACAAGTGGCCTTGAAATGCAGAGAGACACCAGCCGCCATCTCTCTCTCAAACTCAGCGCCTTCACCAAGTGACATCTTACTTTTTTGGTGTAAGTTTCCAAGTTGCTCTTTTGCTCTTAAATTTCTTTTTCTTAGCCGTCTCCGTAGAGACCACAAAATATTCGTTGTGGGTTTAAAATAAATATTTTATGGTTGAATGAAGGTGATTCAGAACCACGAAGGAGGGACCCAAAGTCACAAACTAGAAGGAAGTTAAAAGACGTGACTCCTCCCAGAACTATATAACCTAGATTTGATAAGATTATATTTTAACCCCAGTCTAATCCTCGAGCAATAGATGGAAATGTGTAACCTAGGGGCGCCCGGGTGGCTCAGGCAGTTAAGCGTCTGCCTTCAGCTCGGGTCATGATCTCAGGGTCCTGGGATCGAGTCTCAAGTTGGGCTCCTGCTCAATAGGGAGCCTGCTTCTCTCTTTCTCCCTCTGCCTCTCCCCCTGCTCGTTCTCTCTCTCTCTCTCTCAAATAAGTAAAATATTTTATTATGTGTTTTTATTACTTTTATTATATATATAATATATTATATTATATATTATTTATTATATTATTTTATTATGTGTAAACTAAAAAGTAACCTCTCTGAGTTAAAGTTATTTAAAACTATCGAGTAGGCTCACCAGCACTCTTACTTCTAATGGTCCCAGACTTGAAAGAACTTTCAGAGGACCACCGGCATAGGATCCACTCTGCCCACAGACATCCTACGAAAGGAAAGGTACCATGTCCAGCACACGTTGGGGGCATGTAGCTTTTTGATCCTGATGTCAAGTGCAGGAGGCAGATGGCCCTGCTGAATCCGTGAGACCTGTGTCCCTCCACCCGGCACACCCGCTAACACACTCCCATGACTACCTACCCCGGGCTGCTGGCTCGCTTCCTTGCCCGGGCGCTGAGAGAGCGCGGTGGCAGCGTAACCACCCACTCGTCGTCCTTTGCCCTCTGCAGTCTGACCCTGAACTCTCGTCTTTGGTCTGAGCACGGCTACATTTTTTCTAGCCAGTGACTAAGCATGATCTGAGTTAATAAATAACTTCCAGGTGACCATTTAAAAGCCCTTAGAGAGGACATAGAAAGGACCTAAAACCTCAAATTCATCCTCTTTTTCATTCATAAAATATTATTGCTCCTCTCACTTTGGTTTCAGAGTAAAAGTTACCAAACCAGATGTTTTTGGCCCATTAGACAGTTACAGACATTTCTGGGCACTGGAGGGTGGGCGGGGGATTGGGTTTTAGTCATTTTTGGTTTTTGTTTTTGTTTTTGTTTTTTGTTTTTTTGTGAGATACACTTTTATTTCTGCCCCATCTTCCAGGTCTCCATCTGAACCCTCAAGAGTGAGTCATATTCCTTGTATTTAAGTATTTTTCCCTTCTTGTGTGCTAAAATTCCCGACTCCAGTATATGGAGTGTGTCCACAGCCTCCCTTCTGTGCGCTGCATTCTTTTTTTTTTTTTTTTTTTAAAGATTTTATTTATTTATTTGACAGAGATCACAAGTAGACAGAGAGGCAGGCAGAGAGAGAGAGAGAGAGAGGGAAGCAGGCTCCCTGCTGAGCAGAGAGCCTGATGCGGGACTCGATCCCAGGACCCTGAGATCATGACCTGAGCCGAAGGCAGCGGCTTAACCCACTGAGCCACCCAGGCGCCCTGTGCGCTGCATTCTTTTCAAGGATGTCATTTGAGTACAGCTGACACACCGTGTTCATTAGTTTTAGAGGTACGACGCAGAGATTCAGTCTCTGTAAATGCGCTGTGCCCACCATGAGTGTGCCCACCGTCTCTCAGACACACCAGCATTACAGTGCCACCGCTGCGTTCCCTGCGCTGGGCCTTTACCCCACGACTTATTCCGTAACTGCAAGTCTGCGCACACCCCCCTTCACCAATTTCGCCCATCGCCGCATGGTGTTCTCTGACAACTGTCCGTTCATCCCGTGTTCATAGATCTGATTCTGCTTTTTGTTTGTTTATTCGTTTGCTTTTTCAGATCCCACATATGAGTAAAATCATGTGGTATTTGTCTTTCTCAGGCTGACTTGTTTCACTTAGCTTCATGCCCTCTAGGTCCATCCATGTTGTCGTGAAAGGCATGATCTCCTCCTTTTATCGCTGTGTAATACTCGTCACTGTATCATACGCATAGACACCTCACAACTCCCTTATCCATTCGTCTACTGGTGGACACTTGGGTTGCTTCCATGCCTTCCCGACTGTTGGGAATATAGCTGCCGTAAACACAGGGCGCATCTATCTTTTCCATTTACTGTTTTTGTTTCCTTCGGGTAGATGCCCAGTGGCGGAATTACTGGATCATATGGTATTTCTGTTTTTAATTTTTTGAGGAACCTCCATATCGTTTTCCACAGTGGCTGTGCCGATTTGCGTTCCCACCAACAGTGTGGGAGGTTCCCTTTTTCCCACATCCTCGCCAACACCCGTTCTTTCTTGTCTTTTCGACACTCGCCATTCTGACAACTGTGAGATCTCACTGTGGTTTGATTTGTATTTCCCTGATGATCAGTGATGTCGAGCACCTTTTTGTGTGTCCGTTGGCCATGTGGATGTCTTCTTTGGGAAAAATGTCTCTTCGGGTCCTCTGCCTGTTTTAATCAGATTGTTTGTGGGTTTTTTGGTGTTGACTTGCAGAAGTTGTTTATATATTGTGGGTATGAACCCCTTTATTGGATATATCATAGCAAATGCCTTCTTCCATTCAGTAGATTACCTTTTTGTTTTGTTGATGGTTTCGTTTGCTGTGCAAAAGTGTTTTTGTTTTAAGATTTTATTTATTTATTGGACAGACAGAGATCACAAGTAGGCAGAGAGGCAGGCAGAGAGAGAGGAGGAAGCAGGCCGCCCGCTGAGCAGAGAGCCCGATGTGGGGCTCCATCCCAGGACCCTGAGATCATGACCTGAGCCAAAGGCAGAGGCTTCAACCCACTGAGCCACCCAGGCACCCCTGTGCAGAAGTGTTTTGTTTTGATTTAATCCCAGTAGTTTACTTTTGCATTTGTTTCCCTTGCCTGAGGAGACATATCTAGGAAAACTTTTTTCTACAGCCAGTGTCAGAGAAATTACTGCCTGTGTTCGTTTCTAGGATTTTTATAGTTCCAGACTTCACATGTAGGTCATTAGTCCATTCTGGAGTTTGTGTGTATGTAGGATACAAGACAGCAGTCCAGCTTCATTCTTACGCACGTAGCTGTCCAGTTTCTAAACTCAGTTTATGGAGCAGATGGTTTTCCCCTGTTGTATGTTCTTGTCTTGTTTGTCGTAGGTTAATTGACCGTATAAGTGTGGGTTTATTCCTGGGCTCTCATTCTGTTCTGTTCTGTTGATCTACGTGCTGATCTTTGTGCCAGTGTCTGTCATGTTTGTGGCGATGCTATGCAGTGTATTTGCGTTCACGTCTTCATGTCGTCTGCTTATTAATTCTGTATTTTCATGTTTTGTATGGTAGCCATACTAAGTAGCTTTGGAGGGTAATCGCTATGTGCCAAGCTTTGTTCTAAGTGTGTGTTCCCTGCAGGAACTTACGTAACTCTCAAAGAAGTAAATATTTTCACCCCATTTACAGACGGGCAGGTAAGGAACAGAAGTGTTAAGCAACTTTCCCGAAGTCACAGCTGGAATGTGGCAAGATGGAGATCAAACCCAGGCAGCCAGATCCAGAATTTCCATGTTCCAACCTTGTCACCTTTATGTTGTCATGTTAAACCTAATGAGCATTACTTCTCTACTGGTGACAGAGTGGTGAGTGAGAGCAGGAAAGCAAACTTGGCAGAAGACACACCAGAGTCCTGAGCTGGAATATGTGGCCTCCCTCAAAAATAATTAGTACGGTTGGATATTTAGTCATATTTTATCCTTATTAACTTCTATTTTTAATCATGAACCTTTCCCCCTCAGTTTTACATGAATAATATAAAATTATTTATTTCTCAAGAATCTCTCAATTAGCAGGCTCCTATATTGCCTGCAGAACTTTGGCTGTATTCTTGATGAGTCCATATGTAATTATTTTATTTTTTTAAAAAGTACTGTATTTTTCAGAGAAAGAGATAGGCAGAGGGAGAAGCAGGCTCCCTGCCGAGCAAGGAGCCCGACCTGGGCCTGGATCCCAGGACCCTGGGATTGTGAACTGAGCCGAAGGCAGATGCTGAAGTGACTGAGCCCCCCAGACGCCCTGTAATTATTGATAAGCACATTCATTCTTGTTTAAATTCTACAGAATACCCAGGTAGCTCCAGATCGTTGCAGCATCCAAATTTCTGTCTCCTAGTGTAGTTAGAGGCCAGGAAGGCTGCCTTGAAAAATCATGGCCAATTCTTCAAAAAACCACAGATTCTTTTGTTATTTGAGACAAATGGACAGTCTTGAGGGGTTTTTCTCCCAGTAACATTAAGTGCTGTATCTCTGCACCTCTCCTCTCTGCCAGTCTCGACTGTACCGTCACAGTTCACACTGTAGCTCATGTCACTTGTATTACGCACTTTCTGCCAGCAGCTGTCTTGTCTTTAAGTCAGGTCAACAGAAATGATGGGTTTGTTGTAAGCATACTCTTGCAACAGTGTTTTTCCCTACAGTGGTTTTCAATCCTTTTACTGCCCCTGTCGTTGTATATACAGAACCCGGTCTACTCTGCGGCGCTCTCTCCCTCTGACTGCGAGCCAGGCCTGGGATGAGGCCGGAGAGGAAGTCAGCAGGTCAATCCACCACAGGGGTGGGGAGGGGTCAAAAATGGTTCTTCCCTGGAAGCTTCTGTCCCTTGCCTCCACCCCACTGTCACCCCACCCCACACTGTGCTCGTAACCGGCCATATGACACCAGATGATCTGTCGTAAGAGGAGTTCCAGAGTTTGCGAAACAGAAATGTGGGAGTTGGCCCTCTCATCGGATCTTCCCACCACATTTAGGAGTCTGGTCCGTATCGCGCTTATAGTGTGTTGTGAATGAGGGTCACCCTTCTGGTGGCCACTGCGGACGTCCCGTGGCATGGCCTGTAGAATCACGAGCAGCTTCGTCTGCAGGTAGATGAACGACAGCCGCAGCTGTAAAACAGCAAAAACCGCTCCTTGCGGGAAGTACCCGCACCCATAGCTTTCTGTGCAAAGTTCTCCCCTTCACTTGTTACACGTTAACTTTCTGGTCACTGTACAGTCACCATCTGTGAACCACTCCTGCTGCAGTGAGACTTGTCGAGCATCGCACAGCAGGGGCACGGGGCAGGGCGCTGACCTTTACCTAAGGACACCATCGTGGCGCAGTTTCTAACTGCTGCCTTCTCACTGTGCTAACAAAGACTCATTGACTTTCTCTAACAGCTACCCGCAGTGGCACTGATATCTTAGGCGGGATTATTCTGGGGGGTCGTGGGGGGAATAAAATAACTCTGTGTTGTGTTTCCATGTGGGTGGCCTTTGTTGATGGTGACACCTTGCAGATACCCGGTATTTCCAGGTCTTGGTTGCCTTCCTATCTGAAGGGAATTATCTGCTGCTTCTCTTGGCTCTTCCACCAGTGAGTTCGGTCCTTCGACAGTTTAGGTCAACACACATTTATCAAAGGCCTGTTTGTGTCAGTCACGGTTCTACACAGTGGGGTGAGGGGTGTCTAGGAAGAGGTCCTTGCGCTCCAAGAATTTAATACTCTCTGACAAAGACTGTGCTCTAACTGTGATAACTTGGACGCTGTGAAGTAAATGCGGGGTGGCTGAGCCTCCCTGGATGTCACGGGCGTCCCTGCATGGCTCCCCTCTCCCAGGACCAGAGTGAGGGGAGGCTCCCGGGAGGTGTGAGCTCTGCTCTGAGGGTTGGAGGGTAGAGTTTTCAGAAAGGTAGAAATGACATTTCTTGCAGAGGAAATGGTATGTGTGCTGGGAAACCACATGGTCTGTTAACCTTCATCTATCAAAGCTTAGAATACTGGGAGAGGGTAGGCGCACTCAGAAAGGCAGCTGTGCATCGAGTCAGCCGATTGGGCCACATTCAGGAGGCTGAAATTTGTTCATAGCGTTGGTCCATGGACTGACTGGCTGGGATGGTTTGTAGTGTTGTGAATATATTCATTTTCTTGGGATAAGCATGCAAAACTTCTATTAGATTTCAAAGTGTTCCACGAACCAAAAACTGTCCGGAATGTTTACACTGAAAGGTCTTAAATGAAGGGCCATCCTGCTCATTGATTAGAGGAATGAAAGCATTACCGTATTCTCACTTCACATCATAAGTTTTCTGTGGAGGGCTGTGTTAGTTCAAAGACAGCGGTTACAGGGGAAATTCCTGTCTACAGCCCAAAAAGCCCATAAACTCATTCATTGAGCAAAGGTTTAACTGAACCCAAATCTTCTTGAATCACTTGTCCTTGGAATCATGGAAGTGTTTCCAGCCCTCTCCAACAAGAGTGTCGGCTCTTGGTCCGAGGTATTCATAAATGGCCTGTGGCACTGGGAAAAACGCTGAGGAGATGCTGGTGACCTAAAGAGACCGCATCCCTGTTCCGAGCTTAGAATCTACTGAGGAAAGCAGACGTGAAAAGAAATGAGCCAAGTTCGGACTCATCATTTCCGGGAGTGAAAGGTAGGATGAGATGTAATAGGAAAACCTGATGTGGGGGGTATCAGAGGGGGTTTTCTTGAGCCAATGACGTGCGAACCAAGACCTGAAGAAATCGGTGCCAGCTGGGAAAGAAGTAAGAGAGACCCCGAGCTCCCAAGTCCTGACGCAGAGCGCTGCTGTGTGTTCCAGGAAAGAAGGGCCTTGCAGGGCCGTGGAGAGACTGGCACGAGACGGCGCTGGAGAAAGGGAGGTTGGGCCGTTTTCCGAGTGCAGGTCTTTGTTCTGAGAACAACAGCAAGGAGAGGCCCTGGATAGCGGGGACAGTGCTTGATGTGGTGGGTCTGTACTTTTTAGACCGCTCCCTGGTTGCCCTGTAAGAAATGGACCAAAGAAGGACAAGTTAGCAAGGAGTTATCCAATAATATATAACAACGGAAAACGCAGTGGTAGCGCGTACTTTAATTGATGGGTTGTTGAAAATATGCTTTCGTTCCTCCATGTGCAGACTGGTGAGCTCGCCATTCTCTGAACTCAGACTTTCCACAGAGGCACTGAGACCTCGATCCTGAGACACGGGGTCCTGCGGAGTCCTGACGGCTCCTGGGGAGGCCTCGGCACGCCACACAAGATCTAGCATTTCTGGGAGCGCCTTGAGGTGACAATGCTTGAGACATTCTACTCGAACCCCCTTTTTCTGCAGTAGCGTTTCAGGGCTCTATGTTGTGAGGACACCAGTTTCATAGCTAAGCCCTTTGTTCTTGCCAGTGAGGAAGGGACTCACCTAAGATTGCACAGCTCAGACTGCAAATCACTGGTCTCCTAGCCGGTAGTGCCGGGGTGTCTACCATGCCACACTGTCTTTATCTCCCCAGGAGTCACATTGTTGGTTTTTATAATTATCAGAATTGCAGGTGCTGCTTTTCCTTCCTTGACTAATGACCGGAAGTGCACCTTATCCATTTTCAATGACCAGTAAAAACGTATTGCTCCATGATAGCAAACATGTTTTACTAAAGCTTGAAGACTTCTGAGAAGTGCCTCCCAAGGAGAACAAGACTTCTCATTTCCTTCTGACTAAGCTGAAAATATTGCCAAGACCAGCATTTCTGTTTCTAAGTCAGTCCAAAGTCTGTAAGCGTACAGAAGTGATGAGTGGAAGGAGAAATTAGCTGAGCTTTCAGTAACTTTTACTTGATTTGAACTTGGGTTCAAAGGTAAATCAAAGTTTAAAGTTGAACTTGAACCTTACCATGCCAAATGGGCTTCCCTTACCTTAATTAAAATGTTAAGTATGAGGCAGGCCCATAGGAAATATAGCAGTTCTGAGTAAGGCTTTGGCATCAGGTGATCAGAATTCAAATTCCCGACTTCTCCACCTACCAACTTTGTGACTTAGGAAGAATTACCTTTTTCAGTATTTTCTCTGTCGCAGAATAGAAATAATGACACTTCACAGAAGGCATTAAATAAGACAATATATGTAAAGGGCTGTATCATCAAAGTTCAGTACAGAAAACAGAAACCGAAAAGAAAGGGGTTTAATACAGGGGAGATCAGTGAGGAGTGGGGGACAGGAAGCCGCAGGACCACCGACGTTACACCGCGTTACTGCACCTGGGACCCAGAGGTCAGGCGGCGGCTCCAGGCATCACCCTCAGCCACAGCTGCTGACGCGACCGCCTCTCCCGGCCATGCCCCTGATGACGAGACAGGGCAAGGCTGAGCCCGGGCCCGCACACACTTCTGTTTCCAACTGCCCGCCGGCATTTGCAGCCGTGGGAGGACGGCCCGGGCCCGTGTCTTGCCTCTTTCAGTTCCACTGAGCACAGCTAAACCCGAGGAGCCCGGTTTGTAACAAAAGCCTTAGCTGGAAGGCAGTTTGGGAAATGTAGTTTGTAGCTTTCCAGCTGCCACATAGGAGGAGGATGAAACGGAGCCTTAGAGGCCCGTGGCGTCCAGAAGATGACGGTTGTGGTTGGCGTTGCTGCTGCTGGTGTTCTAGCAGCGGGAGTGCAGGTGTCGTGTAGTTCCGTATGTTTGATGCAGACAGGGAATTTGCTATGTAAGCATCTATTAACCTTAAGTTGGTTTGTTTCTATCCCCAGGGTAGGTACTAAGGATGTAATTAAACATAAATCTTGATCTGTGCCGTGAAGGTCCGTGTGTTATTTATAAGATCCCTTTTTCTTCCCATCAAGATAGTAATCATAATAATAATCGTCCCTTCAGTAATGAAGCAGATTTCTGGGTATAGTCAATTCAGTTAACACAGTCACTGACTTGAATAACAGGTGTGATGTTATAGGGCTTGCAGCATTCAGATGTAAATGCCTGGTCTTACAAGGTGTCTAGACACAGGCTAAATCTTCTTTCCCAAAATAAATTGTACATGTTCCAATCATTTTCAAATTAATTATTTTCTAAAATATGCAGATTATAATTTGTATCAATAGTACCGTGCTCTCACCACCATTCATTTCATTTTTCTCTTCTCGCTTATCTTTTCCCTACTCATTTCCTTCTATTCTGAGATACCATTGTCACCCAGAAACTGTAATATAACATAATATTTGTGTATTTTTTCCTATTACCATTTTGGGAGGAGAATAAAACCATAAAATAGTATGTCAATTACAGAGTTCCCTTGGGTTTTTTTGTTGTTTGTTTTAACGATTTTATTTATTTATTTGACAGAGACAGCGAGAGCAGAAACACAAGCAGGGAGAGTGGGAGAGGGAGAAGCAGGCTCCCCACTGAACAGGGAGCCTGATGCAGCGCTCGATCCTAGGACCCTGGGATCATGGCCTGAGCTAAAGGCAGATGCTTAATGGCTGAGCCACCAGGTGCCCCTCTCTGCTGGTTTGTTTGTTTTGACTCAACGACACCTGTTTTCCAAATGCCCTTTTCTACCTAGGGGTTCTTAGATTGTACTCTAATGTTGCTCTAATCAGTGTCTTATAAGAATATACCAGCACTTTTCCAATGGGCTGCACATACCCAGGAGGGTGATTATTTGAGGCCTTCAGCTTGTCTTTTGAAGGTCGAACAGGTGGTAGTTAATGTGCACTACTCCTGCACGTCATCTGTGCATAAACTTCCCTCTTGAACTACCTTTATTTCATTCTCCTTTTTATGTTTTCCAACCAGTCACATTTAAAATGAAGGATGCTTGTCTCCCGAGTTAGTATGAGACACCACAGTCTAAATGTTTAGCATCAACAGAATTGGAAGCATCTTTTATTCGCGTGTTTATTCAAAACCTATTTCTAGGATGACTGCTAAACTACATTTAAAAAGAAAAGAAAACTTTCTTCATTGTAGTATTTCTTTGCATCACATTTTATTCAAGGACATAAAATTCTTTGCCAAAAGCTTGAGGTCTGTCACTGGAGAAAGACTAAAGAAGGTTCAGTTTCTGATCTCTCAGAGTTAACATTCTAAAAAGGTGAAACAGTCGCCCGTAAAACGACAGTGGGCGAAATCAGACTGTGCAGGATCTAACAGGTCACGTGGTGCTAAATAGTGAGCTCGGGATCGGATTCTGGACATGCTTTTGTGTCGGCGTGCTGTTGTTTAATGGAGTGCTTCTTAGAGTGGTTTTAGATACACAGCAAAACTGAGCGGACGGTGTATCGATTTCCTGTGATTTTCTGTGACCCTCCAGTACCACCCACGCATAGCCTCCCCATTATCAACATCCCTACCAGAGGGGTGCACTCGTTCAGTTAATGAGCCGAGTTTACATTAGAGTTCACCTTTTTAAAATTTTTAAAAAATTTTTATTTTTTTATTATCAACATATAATGTATTATTTGCCCCAGGGGTACAGGTCTGTGGATCGTCAGGCTTACACACTTCACAGCACTCACCATAGCACATACCCTCCCCACTGTCCATAGCCCAGACACCCCATCCCTACCCCATTCCCCCCGGCAGCCCTCAGTTTGTTTTGTGAGATTAAGAGTCTCTTATGGTTTGTCTCCTTCCCTGGTTCCATCTTGTTTCATTTTTTCCCTCCCTACCCCCCACAACCGCCCACCCTGCCTTTCAAATTCCTCATATCAGAGAGATCATATGATAATTGTCTTTCTCTGACTTATTTCGCTCAGCATAATACCCTCTAGTTCCATCCACGTCGTCGCAGATGGCAAGATTTCATTTCTTTTGATGGCTGCATAGTATTCCATTGTGTATGTATATATATATATATATATATATATATGTCTGTGTGTGTGCATATATATATATATATATATATATATATATATATATATATATACCACGTCTTCTTTATCCATTCATCTGTGGATGGACATCTAGGTTCTTTTAATTATTGTTTTAATTTGCATTTCCCTGATGACCTATGACATGAGGCACCTTTTCATATGCTTACTTGCCATCTGTATATCTTTCTTGGTGAGGCTTCTAAGGTCTTTGGCCCATTTTTTTTTAAAAGATTTTATTTATTTATTTGACAGAGATCACAAGTAGGCAGAGAGGCAGGCAGAGAGAGAGGAGGAAGCAGGCTCCCCGCTGAGCAGAGAGCCCGATGCAGGGCTCGATCCCAGGACCCTGAGATCATGACCTGAGCCGAAGGCAGAGGCTTTAACCCACTGAGCCACCCAGGCACCCTCTTTGGCCCATTTTTTAAATGGGTTGTTTTTCTTGAATTTTAAAAGTTCTTTGTATATTTTGGATAACAGTCCTTTGTCACATGTCTTTCACAAATATTTTCTCCCAGTCTCTGGCTTGTCCTCTCGTTCTTTTGGCAATGTCATCCCAGAGCAGAAGTCGTCCAGCTGAACAGTTCTTCCTTTCACGGATCATGCCTTTGCTGTTGTATCTAAAAAGTCATCACCATACCTAAGGTCATCTAGGTTTTCTCCTATAGTATTTTCTAGAGTTTTTATAGTTTTGTGTTTTGCATTTAGGTCTGCACTCCATTTTGAGTCAACTTTTGTGAAGGGTGTAATATGTGTGTCTAGATTCGTTTTTTTGCACGGGGGTGTCCAGTTCTGGCACCATTATTTGAAAAGACTGTCTTGGCCCCACAGCACTGCCTCTGTTTCCTTGTCAAAGAAGCGTTGGTATTTATGTAGGCCTGCATCTGGGCTCATATTTTGTTCCATTGATCTGTCTGTTCTTTCATCAGTACACACTGTCTTGGTTACCGTAGCTTTATAGACCTAGGAATCAGGTAGCATCCATTCTCCCAACTTTGTTCTTCCCCTTCGATGCTGTGTTGGCTCTTTTAGGTCTTTTGCCTCTTAATATAAACTGAAGAATCACTTTTTAGATTGTTGATATCCACGAAATAGGACGCGGAGCGTCTCTTCATATGCGTAGATGCCTTCTCTCACATATCTTCGACGACAGACACACCAGTTAAAAAGACTAATTGCACCCTTGTGTTTCATTTGCTCCCTTGTCAAGGATCAGTTGACTGTATTTATGTGGCTCAATTTCTGGGCTCTACTGTGCTGCATCTATCTGTCCTTCTATCAGTACTGCACTGGCTGGCGTAGCTTCACTGTTGGCATGTGCCTTCTATATATTCTTCTTTCAAGAAATGACGCCTTCGATTTCTTTTGTCAGAGTTCTGTAGATGTCCTCGTATAGATGGTCAACATACCTTGTTCGATTTACACCGAAGTATTTCATCTTTTGGGCATAGTATAAGTGTATTGTATTTTTTATTTCAAATTCACCTTGTTTATTGCTGGTGTGGGAAAATGACTGCTGGGGACTTTTGTAGCTTAAGGATAACCAGCAACCTTGCTATAATCTCTTGTGAGCACCAGAAGTTTTTTGGTCAGTTCTTTCAGGTTTGCTATGGAGAGGATGATGTCATTTGCAAACAGAGCCAGTTTTATTTTTCTTTCCTAATCTGTATGCCTTTTATTTCCTTTTCTTGTCAATTACATTAACTGGGAATTCCAGTGTGATGTTGAAAAGCACTGGTGAGAGAAGATATCCTTGCCTTTTTCCTGATCTTAATGGAGTTTCTCACCATTAAGTATGATGTTAAATGTAGGGGATTTGGGTAGGTACATATATACTTTTTTAACTAAACCCTACACCCAAGTGGGGCTTGAACTCATGGCCCCTAAGATCAAGAGTTGCATGCTCTACTGACCAGGCGCCCCTAGATAGTCTTTATTAAGTTGAGGAAGTTCCCCTCTAGTTCCCAGTTCGCTAAGAATTTTTATCATGAATGTGTGTGAGATTTTATCAAATGCTTTTTTTTGCATCTATTGATATAAACATGTGATTTTTCTTTTTTAACCTGTTGATGTAAGGATTTCATTAATTGATTTGCAAATGTTGAGCAAGTGTTATGTACCTGAGGTAAATCTCACTTGGTTGTGTAAATCTTTCCACTTATTGTGGGGTTCCTTTTGTTGGTATTTTGAGGGTATTTGACCTATGTTCATGAAGATACTACTATGTAGTGTTCTTGTGATTCTCCCTGGTTTTGATTTAAGAGTAATGTGACTTCATAGAATGATGAGTTGAGAAGTACGGCCTCTGCTTCTGTCTTCTGAAAGAGACTAGAAAATTGTTTGGTAAAATCCATCAGTGTTTAGTAGAATTCATGTATCTGGGCCTGACACCAATTTTGTTTTAGAAGGTTATACATTGTTCATTCAGTGTTGTTAATATCGGCCTATTCAGGTCATCTGTTTTCCTTCTTGTGTGAGTTTTGGCAGATTCTGTCTTTCAAGGAGTTGGTCCGTGTCATCTAGGTTGTCAGATCTGTGGGCATGGAGTTTTTCATAATATTTCTCTGTTATCCTTTTAGTTTACCTGGGGTCTCCAGTGACATCCCCTCTGTCATTTCTGATATTAGTAATTTTTGTTCTCTTTTCCTGCCTTGCCTGAGTAAAGGCTTAGTGATTTTATTGATCTTTTCAAAGAACCAGCTTTTGGGTTTGTAGAATTTTTTTCCTTTTGATTTCCTGTTTTAAATTAATTTCTGCTCTCATTTTTACTATTTTTCTTCCATTTAATTGGGATATAATTTGCTCTTCTTTTTCTACTTTTCTAAGTTAAAAGTTTAGATTAAAGTTTTCTGTTAAACTTTTCTCCATAGTTTGAACTGTACTGTTTAAGCCTTCTTGACAAACGCAGGCCTGAGTGTTCACTTCCTGAAATTCCTTCCGTTGTTATTACTGACAAATGCACACTGAGCTAGGGGTCCGAGAATGTAAGAGACAAGCACAAGACAGTACTTGAAACAGTATTTCATAATACTAGTTATATCATGCTCTCAATTCTTAAAATATATTCTGATACATTTCTGTGTAAGTACAAAAGGAGATGAGGATAGAAAAGTTGTTGAGGGGCCACAACATTTAGGGAGAGTCTTATATGAAGGTGAGACTTGGCTAGAAATTAGGGTAAGAAAAGCTGAGTGTTTTTCAAAGAAGGAATATTTTAAATAAAGACACGGGAAAAAAATGTACATGTTGAAAGAAACATGAATACACCTTTTGGGCTGGAGTGAAAGGGTCCATGTTTTAGGGAACAGGTGGGAAGATGAGTTTAAGTAAGAAAGTGCTAGAAGAGAGAGACCCTTCAATCTGGGGGCTTGGAGTTTGGAATTGCACAACCAGAAGGGGTGGTTTTGTACAGCACGCGGCCGTGCATGCTTTTATCATCTGCTTCGAAGTCTACTTAGGCGGATAGTTTTCTCTGTTCAGTGATGCGGTAACTACAACACTGGCCTCTCTAGAGAGCAAAGGATTATGAAAAAATTGAAAACCTTTGTGGAGGGAATGTTCTTCATCCAGATCTCCTTTATCAAAAAAAAAAAAAAGGTACCATCTGGTTACTGACAACCATGGGAAGCACAATAGAAATTACGAATATATTTCCAGCAAGAAAAGGGAGAGTTTTCACAGAATGGATTTGTTTAGCATTTTCCTGATAGTAAGTCAAGCCTTCTAACCTCGCCACTTCCAGCAGAGCCACCTTTGTTCCAATAATTCGGTCTTGGCTGTGATCTCAGAAGCACCACCAAGAATTCTGTGAGTCCATTTCTGGACTAATGCAGCTTATCTACTGATTAGGAATTTAATGAAAACAAAGATTTTCTTTATAAGCCAAACTTCTCTATGCACCACATCTGAGTAAGTTTGGAACATCTCAGTACTAAAACCCTAGAGGCATTTAATGGCACAATAATGGGAATCAGGTAATAGATTATAGAAATTAGCATCCTTGCTTAATGGCTATACCATAAAATGTCAGTAGGCATTGATACCAACATTATAATTCCAGGTCAGCAATATTTTAAATGAGAGTCTAGGTTAAGAAATTTTCATTTTTAGCCACAGCTTTCCACTATTATCCAAACAAGGATATAGTTTTTATTATTATTTTTTTTTAATTTAAGGATGCAATTCTTTAAAAGAAAGCTAGAAGTAATAGATTTATAAGTTAAAAGGAAATGAAGATTCTTTTTTTTCCATTTCAAAGTGACAGGGATTTTCACTATTCCCGGGGCAACGATAGCAAATCAAATGATCAACATTTTTTTTTAAGATTTTATTTATTTATTTGACAGATGGAGATCACAGTCAGGCAGAGAGGCAGGCAGAGAGAGAGAGAGAGAGAGGAGGAAGCAGGCTCCCTGCTGAGCATGGAGCCCGATGCAGGGCTTGATCCCAGGATCCCGGGATCATGACCTGAGCCAAAGGCAGAGGCTTAACCCACTGAGCCACCCAGGCACCCCCAAGCAGATGGTATTTTAGCCGTGCAGGAGCTGTCACACTGGCCTCCTGGGATATTTCCCCCCAATATAGTCAAAGACTAGATTCATGTTACCCCCACTTAAAAGTGTCACTTCATGTTTAAATCAATAAGTCTAGACAAAAATAATAGGGAGTAATGGCAGAAGAAGAGATCAATATTTTTTATCAATTATTTTGAGTATTAATTTCCAAGGTAGAAGCACGGCAGAGCCATGGTGTCACTGAAGGCCTCAGAAAATTCCCTCTACCTCTAACTACAAACCACAAATAAGAGAAACTTCAGATGAGTTAAAGGTATAAAATGACATAAAATTACTAGCTCCTCCTCCAAGATTTTATGACTGTAACAGACATCAAGTCTAATTTTTAAAAATGCATATTTAATCTTAGTTTCAGAGTCCTTAAGCCTTGGGCTCATATTTAGCACTAAATGTTAAACCAGAGATAAAGTTTCTATACGATCTGAAGGACTTCCATTTTAAAAGGAAGTAAAAGAGGTGACGTTGAAAGCCTAGATTTCTATAGCTTGGTTTTGTTAATTAAAAAGTGTCATTCTCATAATCTCCCATAATTTAAGGTTTCAATATAATGTCCCCATTCACTGTAAGAGATTAATTTAGAATTCCCAGGATCAAAGATTCAGTAAGATCTTTCCTTGGTGCCAAGACCATTCATTCAAGAGAAAAAGCTCGATTTTTTAATATAATCACCATGGCCGCCTATTTTACTAAACTTCCTTTGGTAGGTTTTGAAGACTTGGGGTACCTATTTGGTACCCACAACTCCTGTCTCCCCAGTGTGTTGTGTGTGTCAACGACTTGGGGGCATCCAGAACGCCAAGCGGTAAACATAACTCAAAGATGTCACCAACGCAAGTCATTCAACTCCACTTTAGTAGAGTTTTGACCCAACAATGTAAATAAGTGAAACATTGATCCAGAGTGTTTTAGTCACTCTGACGCACTGTGAAATCCGGCCGTTTATGAATTACTGCTCCCAAGATCTGACACTCTTGTTGGAGAAGGCTGAAAAATTTTCCATGATGCCAAGATGAATGATTCAAGAAGGTGGTATTTAATTTTTGCATATAATTGACATTTTTATCCCAAACCCACTTCAATGCAATATTTGCACTCTATGTTAAATGTGACTCCAATACCTCCGGATATTAGATATCACTCCTTACTCAGCGGAACTAGCATCCTCACATGAATTAACCGCGCCAGATTCTGAATAGCTCTCATTCAGTGTTGACATCACCGATGTCATTTACAAGAGGGAAAGAAACAGCTCGATATAGCAAAGCCTTTTCCCTTTTATACATAAGATGTTTTAAAGCTTTCAACAGAACAAGGGTCCCAAAAGACAGAGTTTTCTCTTTCTGCCTTTGGCGTAGAAGTCATCTTTCCCTTTTGGTGTTATGTGTCCTCAGATGAACCTTTTACCTGCCAAGCTCAGACCTTTGATTTAGATGGTTAGTGTGACCTACTAGTTTCTAAGTTCCTACCAGTTTCTTAAGTTCCACGAGAGTTTTTCTGTTGGCTGGTTAGTGGCTTAAAGATTCTAAGGTCACAAAGTACAAAAGTGGGGGTAGTGGGTCCATGAGGACCATGAGGCAGAGGGTCCGTGGAGAGCACTGTGGGCAGAAGGAATTGAATGTCTACAGATCCAGAAACAGGACAGAAGATGAAGCGTTCAGTTGACAGTTTGAAATTTGAGTAGTGAGAGTTTGGAATCTGAAGGGACTGAGCGCTTCTGCTCGAACTTGGAATCGTTGGCCAGTTGCAGGTTGTGAAGGTTGTGTTTTGTTCTCTGAGTCCGGAGCAATGTTAAGAAAACGCCAGTGGCAGGATCCAGCGGGGGTGGGAAGGGATGGACGGTGGGGTCCCGCTTCTGTGTGGATTTGTCACGGGTGTGTCTGGTTTTCCTGTCTAAGCTGGAGTCCTGCACGGCAGTGTTGAACAGCAGCATCTCCTGCTGTTTTTCATGTTTAGGAAACGGCACATGACAAAGGGTAAGTAACGTCTTTGAGGGGATTGCACAGAATGTTCTCTGGTCTTTCAAGTTCTTAATTTCTGATTCTGATTTTCCAAACTATTCAGCTAATTTTCAGTTGACCTGACTATAATAGCCAGGATTTTGAAATTTCCCTCAAGTGTACTTTTGTGTTATGTCTGATGGATTCACAGCGCAGCTCCGGTAGGAAAGGTCATGGCATGCTTGCAGAGGGCCTCCGAGAAACCACAGGCAGCTTCAGAATGATTTGTTTTGTTTTGTTTTGTTTTCAAAATCAACCCAAGTGTGTCCCAGTGAAGGTAGATCATTTCCATCCATGTTAGGGGAGTCATCAGTCCCGGGGGGGTTAGGTACCTGCACTGAAGAAAACACATGGTCACCGCCACTAATTAGCTCCTTTGGTGGTGATTTCATCACAAAGGGTAAGGATTGTAAGTCCGTGAACACTGGTCTCCTCCCCGTGCTTGCAGACAGAGGATGATGTCGGCCGAAATGCTCTGGCTGAGGAAGTGTAAGGAGTGTGACAGGAATAGGACAGGTGGTTGGGAATCCTCATGGAGGGAAGGTTTTCTTTCTGCAGTTATTGGATCAGACTTCACTTTTTTTTTTTTTTTAAGATTTATTTTTTAATTTGAGAGAAAGAGAGAGAGATAGAGCATGAGTTGGGGGAGAGGGAGAAGCAGGCTCCCTGCTGAGGGGAGGGCTGGGCCCCATCCCAGGACCCGTGGATCATGACCCGAGTCAAAGGCAGACGCTTAACTGACTGAGCCCCCCAGGCACCCCCCGACTTCACTCATTTTGAACAGTTTGTGTGTGCGTTTTAGGAATCTTTATTGGACACGTGGGAAACACGTGTTCAGCATGAGGGAGAACAGCGGTGGAGAGTGGCGCGCGGGACCCCAGACCTCCGCTGAGCTCCTCCGTGACTTCCGCACTCGGTGGGCCCC
Organism: Enhydra lutris kenyoni; assembly: GCF_002288905.1. Lineage (NCBI taxonomy): Eukaryota > Metazoa > Chordata > Mammalia > Carnivora > Mustelidae > Enhydra > Enhydra lutris. The sequence continues at coordinate 1,394,956 of NW_019154108.1, read as the reverse complement.
GAGGAAGCACGGCGTGTGCGGTTGAGGTTAGAGTCCCAGCTCGCGCCCCGATTCCGCTCCATCGCCAGCTGTGGGACCCACGCTCCGGCTGCCCGACTGTGCCGTGCAGGTGGCAGGCCCGGGTCCGGGGGAAGCACGAGGGTTAAAGACGGTGTTGAGTGTGAAGCATTTAGAATAGCGCTGTGGCTGCCGCGTCGCCGTCCTGCTCATTCCTGTGACTTGTGTCTGTGAAGAATTTGGCTGCTAGGGACAGAAATGCCAAAAATAGCACAAATTAGAAGTTTTCTTACTGGTGAACAAGGAGCAAGGTCTCCGGTGTAACAGAGTGACTCTTCCTGCTGAAAAGGAAGCTATGAAGGCAGCTGTCTTGGCTCATTCAGGCTGCTGTGAACAACACCGTCGACCAGGTGGCTTGTAGCCACCAGAAATCGGTTTCTCAGAGTTCTGGGGGCTAGACATAGGCTAGACAGTGCAAGGTCAAGGCGCTGGCAGGTTTAGTGACAGGCTTTGGTTCCGCAGCTCAGGACTTCAGCCTGACAGTGGTCTTGGCCCTTCGCCGTGATGGCCTCTTAGCTCCAAGGTGGCTGCTCTGCCCTAGCATCCTGGGCTCCTTCCAGACAGAGGCAACCTGAGGGCAAAGGGCAAAAGACACTGCGGGCTGAGTGTGCCTGCTTTTAGTGAGCTTTCCAGGAAGTCCTACCCAGCAACTTCGCTTACACGACATTGGTCTGGAACTAGTCACAGGCCTCCCCTCCACCCACGTGTAATAAAGGCTCTGCACTTTGCTTCCCCCAATGAAAGCAAAATTCTCCTTATGAAGGGGAAAGAAAGAAGGAGTATCAGTCTCTCCCACATTATTTTCAGTGTTGCCGTCTTTTCTGTCATTATGGATATTATCTTGAAACAACACTGTCTTTCTCTCCTGTAAGTTTTCCAAAGACAGAATCCATAACTCTCGGGCATGTCTACATGCATCTTTAAAGTAGCACCAGAGGGGTAGGCCAACAGTCAGGAGCCAGTATTCTAATTGGTTGAGTTCCGGTTGAGCCTTTGACTTTTCTGTTCTGAGTCGTTTACGAGAGCGTGAAACGCGAGTGAAATGATCTGGACTTTAGATGGGCCCGAGGCCGAGGATCACCCCTCAACAGAAGGCTGTAATCTAAAAGCCAAACTGTTCTAAATGAAATCTTTAAACTAATAAGGCTTCAGATAACTCACTGTTTTGTGTTATTCCAAAAACTCAAATGACTTGTAGGTACTCTTGTTTGAAAATAAGTTAGGATTCAGTTTTGATAGGAAGAGCCTTTGTCTGAAGCATGGCTCTGTCATACTTGCCTCTTTCTGGAAGCTCTGTTCACTTTCCCTTTTTTTTTTTTTAATTTTATTTTTAAATTTTATTTTTTATAAACATATATTTTTATCCCCAGGGGTACAGGTCTGTGAATCGCCAGGTTTACACACTTCACAGCACTCACCATAGCACATACCCTCCCCAATGTCCATAATCCCAGCCCCCCTCTCCCAACCCCCCTCCCCCCATCAACCCTCAGTTTGTTTTGTGAGATTAAGAGTCACTTATGGTTTGTCTCCCTCCCAATCCCATCTTGTTTCATTTACTCGTCTCCTACCCCCTTAACCCCCCATGTTGCATCTCCTCTCCCTCATATCAGGGAGATCATATGATAGTTGTCTTTCTCCGATTGACTTATTTCGCTAAGCATGATACCCTCTAGTTCCATCCATGTCGTCGCAAATGGCAAGATTTCATTTCTTTTGATGGCTGCATAGTATTCCATTGTGTATATATACCACATCTTCTTTATCCATTCGTCTGTTGATGGACATCTAGGTTCTTTCCATAGTTTGGCTATTGTAGACATTGCTGCTATAAACATTCGGGTGCACGTGCCCCTTTGGATCACTACGTTCGTATCTTTAGGGTAAATACCCAGCAGTGCAATTGCTGGGTCATAGGGTAGTTCTATTTTCAACATTTTGAGGAACCTCCAGGCTGTTTTCCAGAGTGGCTGCACCAGCTTGCATTCCCACCAACAGTGTAGGAGGGTTCCCCTTTCTCCGCATCCTCGCCAGCATCTGTCATTTCCTGACTTGTTAATTTTAGCCATTCTGACTGGTGTGAGGTGATATCTCATTGTGGTTTTGATTTGTATTTCCCTGATGCCGAGTGATGTGGAGCACTTTTTCATGTGTCTGTTGGCCATCTGGATGTCTTCTTTGCAGAAATGTCTGTTCATGTCCTCTGCCCATTTCTTGATTGGATTATTTGTTCTTTGGGTGTTGAGTTTGCTAAGTTCTTTATAGATTTTGGACACTAGCCCTTTATCTGATATGTCATTTGCAAATATCTTCTCCCATTCTGTCAGTTGTCTTTTGGTTTTGTTAACTGTTTCCTTTGCTGTGCAAAAGCTTTTGATCTTGATAAAATCCCAAATAGTTCATTTTTGCCCTTGCTTCCCTTGCCTTTGGCGATGTTCCTAGAAAGATGTTGCTGTGGCTGGGGTCAAAGAGGTTGCTGCCTGTGTTCTCCTCAAGGATTTTGATGGATTCCTTTCTCACATTGAGATCCTTCATCCATTTTGAGTCTATTTTCGTGTGTGGTGTAAGGAAATGATCCAATTTCATTTTTCTGCATGTGGCTGTCCAATTTTCCCAACACCATTTATTGAAGAGGCTGTCTTTTTTCCATTGGACATTCTTTCCTGCTTTGTCGAAGATTAGTTGACCATAGAGTTGAGGGTCTATTTCTGGGCTCTCTATTCTGTCCCATTGATCTATGTGTCTGTTTTTGTGCCAGTACCATGCTGTCTTGATGATGACAGCTTTGTAATAGAGCTTGAAGTCCGGGATTGTGATGCCACCAACTTTGGCTTTCTTTTTCAATATTGCTTTGGCTATTCGAGGTCTTTTCTGGTTCCATGTAAATTTTAGGATTATTTGTTCCATTTCTTTGAAAAAAATGGATGGTACTTTGATAGGAATTGCATTAAATGTGTAGATTGCTTTAGGTAGCATAGACATTTTCACAATATTTATTCTTCCAATCCAGGAGCATGGAACATTTTTCCATTTCTTTGTGTCTTCCTCAATTTCTTTCATGAGTACTTTATAGTTTTCTGTGTATAGATTCTTAGTCTCTTTGGTTAGGTTTATTCCTAGGTATCTTATAGTTTTGGGTGCAATTGTAAATGGGATTGACTCCTTAATTTCTCTTTCTTCTGTCTTGTTGTTGGTGGCTTTCCCTTTTTAAGAGGAATCTGGCCACTCACTTTTTACCAAATCACTTCTTAACCTCCTGAAATCCTCTCTGAAGGGCCCCTGCAGTCAGCCGTGGTCCTGGCTGGCCAAGGCGCGGGGCCCTCTCCGTTCTGTTCCTGAATGTCAGCATTTGGGGTGTTCTGGCAGCCTGACTGGCAGAGGGCCACGGTGGAGCCTGTGCGGGAAGCCACTTGGTCATTCTGTGGCTGGCTTGGATAAGGAGTGGGTGAGAAGGGTGTGAACAAGAAGAGAAACCAAAACCGCCGGTGTCCCCACAGAGCAAGTGTCCTACTGTCTCTGTGAACGACTTGGGAGTGTAGGAAGAAGGAAGAGGGACGCTCCTTGCCCTGCAGGACTTACGGGTGTGAAAGAAAGTGGTGAAGCCCTTTCTCTGCTCTTGAGTGGTGGAAACCAAGAATGACCGCAGCCAGAATCTTGCATTTAGTGAGTGTATTGTTGGGCTTTATGAAAGCCAAGCCGACCCTGAGATGGGAGGTCGCACTGTGGGGAAAAGGGAGCCCACCGAGGTGTGGACTGGGGAATGACTGGTACTCACGGAAGCCGCGTGACAGTGGTGGCGGATGGAGCCCAGGAGCCTCCCTGTCTTCCTAGAGTTTGAGGGCAGCGTATCTCGTCCCCTTCTGCCCCCGTATCCCCCGCAGGAGCACTGGCCACCTACATTCAGCCGTTGTCCCAGCTCCCGTTCTCCGGGGACTGTGCGACAGACTCTTTACGTAATAAGAAGCTTAAAATTTCACGCAAATGTACTTAACCCAGGATAATTTTTTGCTAGTAACAGTCAAAAATGTTTATAGAAAAATACGGCAATTGCCTCTTGTAACACTGCTATCAAGGTTTAAGAATATTTCTTCCAACATCTCCAGCTTGCCCTTCAAAGAGATTATGAAAACATAACTCTAAACATTTGAACCTTCAAGTCTTTGGATAGAAGGAAGTCATTCTTTTCCTTAAACTTAAATTAGCTCAACATTTGCTCTTTCAGTTTCTTTCCAGATTTAAGTGAAAAAGTCCACTCCTACTGTTCCCCTCATTATCTAACAAATTCTGATTATACATTCTCTCAGCTTTGATCTGATCTGAGAGCAGTTTTTACTTTTCTTACATGTCTTTATCAAAGCAATGTCCTATCTTCTAAGTAATTTTAGTTGCTAGCTTCTAATTCCGTGATTTTCATCTTGGAGCTTTTCTAACGGAAATATGTATGAAGTATAGCAACAAGAACTTCCCACGAAGCAAATACCCCGTGGTGTTTTTGAAAAGGTTCCGTAATTCCTTGGTTTTATTTCCAGTATCCAGTGTGAGGTCCGTCCACAGTGACGGCAGCCCAGACGACGACTGCCCCGTAGGCCCAAGTCTGTAGGGAACCGAGAGAACATACCTGACGATCCTGTTTCTAGAACTCATTCGGTGAGCCTGTTTGACTTCTTTCTTGTGAACACGCAAGCTGCCCTGGTGAAGTTGACGGCCTGCATTTTGCCCACGTTCCCAATTTCGCGGTGTGAGGCCCATTGCCCATCCCCTCGGCCCACCCCGTCCATGCCGGGGGCCTGCGGTGTACCGCCCACACCAGCGAAAGCCCAGGTTACTGGGAGGTTTCCGCCTCTCCTTCAGGTCACTTAGGACAGCCTCAGATGGGCTTGGTTCCAGCCCTGGTTTAGAAACCCTAGAGGGCACCTACTTTCACGACCTCTGCCTAAGACGGCCGTTTGCAACCCTAGTGAACCCGAGAAGTGCCCGGGAGCTGCGTGAAAATGGGAACGTTCAGGGACTTCCCAAGACCAGACGAAGCGACTCTCCTAAGATAGGGTCCAAGCGTGTAGTTATTTCTGAAGCTCCAAAGGGTGCTTCTGACATGCGGGCAGACGAACATCACTCATCTCAAGAAGGCATCGTCATGTTTACGTTTCTTTCCTTATCTGAAGGCTTTTTTTTTTTTTTCTTTAACAAAAATTGAGAATGGGATCTTTTCTCTGTCAAACGCCTCTTCTGTGGGGAGTCAGCAAACATGAATTTCGAATGTGACGTGTCAAGTTCACTGAGAGCTCTCCCCCGCTTGCCTGGTGCTCTGGCGGAGGTGGCCCAGCTCTGAGCTGCTCCCCGGCTTCCCGCGGAGCCCAGCCCGGGCCGCCCTGTGAAAGCCGACGGGCGCGAGTGCCGCAGCTCGACCTTCCGTACGCGTTCATCCCGATGATGTAGGTTTTCTTCTCCCCACTTTTCTACTAGGAAACGGGCTCACAGAGTTCAGCAATACTTGTCTAGGGCACTAGGACATGGTAGCTAGAATCAAGCTCGGTTCTTTCCAAGTCCAGATTCAGCTACTCTCACTCTTCACCCGCATTCCCCAAAGCTTAGTGTTTCCCTGTGTCCCAAGATAATGATCGTCCCCTCTTCTCTCTCTCACCTTGTGCACCTGTGGGCCTCTTTTTTTTTTTTTTTAAGATTTTATTTATTTATTTGACAGACAGAGATCACAAGTAGGCAGAGAGGCAGGCAGAGAGAGAGGGAAGTAGCCTCCCCGCTGAGCAGAGAGCCCGATGCGGGGCTCGATACTGGGACCCTGAGACCATGACGTGAGCCGAAGGCAGAGGCTTATTAACCCACTGAGCCACCCAGGTGCCCCACCTGTGGGCCTCTTCGTATCATGAAACTATGTTTGCCCATAAGTGATGGACAGAAATCCCTTCTATTTCTCAACACTTCGGTGTCTGTCCCCTACAAATCCAGAACAGTGATCTGTACTCCATCACCGCAGAATGATGAGACCCAAGAAATTCAGATGGTGCTACTGTCTTATGTACAGACCTGAAAATCTCACCAGTTTCACCATCAATGTCTTTTGCAGCAGAAGAAAAAAAAGTTTCTGGTCTGGATCCAATTAAGGATAATATGTTGCATTTGGTTTTCATGTGTCTTTACTGTCCTTGTCTGCAAAGATCTTCCATCTGCTTTTGTCATTCATGACCTGATTAATTATGTAGGTTCTCCTCTGGTGGGCAGGAGTGGTCTGAGCAGTTTGGCTCTCACGGAATGGTGCCCTTGCTCAGAAACCCATGGCTTCCTCGCCGCACAGCAGGATAGGCCACTGCATGGCGAGCATTGGAGAAACGGGAATAATGATATTTGCTATGGAGTTCTTACTGTGTGCTAGCGCTGTGAGGCTTTCCTTATTTTTTAGAAATTAACGTATAATGTATTATTGGCCCCAGGAGTACAGGTCTGTGAATCATCAGGCTTACACACTTCACAGCACTCACCACAGCACACGCCCTCCCCAGTATCCATCACCCAGCCACCCTCTCCCTGCCCCTCACCCCCCAGCAACCCTCAGTTTGTTTCCTGAGATTAAGAGTCTCTTACGGTTTGTCTCTTGTTATGGTTGTCCTCTTATGGTCCCATCTTGTTTCATTTTTTTCCCTCCCTGCCCCCCACAACCCCCTGCCCTGTCTCAAATTCCTCATATCAGAGAGATCATATAATAATTATCTCTCTCTGATTGACTTATTTCGCTCAGCATAATACCCTCTAGTTCCATCCACATTGTCGCAAATGGCAAGATTTCATTTCTTTTGATGGCTGCATAGTATTCCATTGTATATATATACCACATCTTCTTTATCCATTCGTCTGTTGATGGGCATCTAGGTTCTTTCCATAGTTTGGCTGTTGTGGACATTGCTGCTATAAACTTTCGGGTGCACGTGCCCCTTCAGATCACTACGTTTGTATCTTTATGGTAA